>NC_092342.1:322757500-323077500 GCF_046630445.1 Rutidosis leptorrhynchoides | reverse complement strand
TCAAAATAAGTATTATTAGTATTAATATTAATATTATCATTATTAGTAAAATTATTATTATAATAGTTATTATAGTTATTATTATAACCAATATTATTATTATCATTTATATTATTAAACATATTAAAATTTTCATTTTTAGTTAAGTTATTATTATTGCTATTATTATTAAAAGTATTATTAAATTATCATTTTTCTATCATTACTATTAAAGGTATCATTTTTATAAAAATTATCATTTAGATTATTAGTAGTAGTATTATTATTATTATTATTATTATTATTATTATTATTATTATTATTATTATTATTATTATTATTATTATTATTATCATAAAAGAATACAAATTGTTATTTATTATTATTGATATTATTTTACCAAATAAATAACTATATAAGAATATATTTAATACATATCACATAACAACATTGATATTTTCATAATAAATACTAATTATTTATCTAAAGTATATAAAATAAATATAGCTAATTTAGTTATTAATGAAACTTACAAGTTACTAAAATAACAATTACTAATAATACATAAACTTGTTCGATTACGATTATATGTTTTAATATATATAATTGATATAAGTTCGTGAATCTGAGGCCAACCCTGTATTGTTTAATTCCGTCGTATGCATATTTTTACTACAAAATATCATATAGTGAGTTTCATTTGCTCCCTTTTACTCTTTACATTTTTGGGACTGAGAATACATGCGATGTTTTTACAACTGCTTTATTAAATGCTTTTGAAATCTATATTTTTGAACTGAGATGCTTTTATAAATGTTTGATGAGATAGACACAAGCAAAACATTCCTCGAATGAATTATTATGCAGACAGAAGTTCTGTGGATTATTATTGAATTAGTTGGACGTTATAATTGCCACTAATTGTTGTGAATATTTCTCCTGATTATTATTGCTTGGTAACCTAAGAATTAGAAACGGGCATGTCCCTAATTCACGCGAATCCTAAAGGTAGCTACCGGGTTTAACACCCCACCCAAAATGTTCACTGGACGGAAGAGCTAGTGGGCGTGGTGTTTAGTACTTCGAAGTTTATATATATTATACAGACGAGATGTTCTGTTTTGGGGATATTATTGATGCGCATTATATGTTAAGGTCGGTTACCAAGCCAAGCTATGAAAGTAAATTGAATGTTATGTATCGAGAGAATGATTTTTATACACAGGTTATGTATATTATTTTTGTGCACGAGATATGTGTACGGTTATTTAAAAATCGCGAGGCAACCTATGGGGGAGATAAGGATATGAACCTACTCTGCTAAGCATTATGAAAAATGGTTTTGTACACGAGATATGTGTACTGTATTTAAATCTTGTGGTCTATCAAAATGATGAATTTTATTGCTTATGATAAACCTATGAACTCACCAACCTTTTGGTTGACACTTGAAAGCATATTTATTCTCAAGTATGAAAGAAATCTTCCGCTGTGCATTTGCTCATTTTAAAGATATTACTTGGAGTCATTCATGGCATATTTCAAAAGACGTTGCATTCGAGTCGCTGAGTTCATCAAGATTATTATTAAGTCATTGATAGTTTGATATATTATGAAATGGTATGCATACCTGTGAACTTTCGATGTAAATGAAAGTTTGTCTTTTAAAAACGAATGCAATGTTTGTAAAATATATCATATAGAGGTCAAATACCTCGCGATGTAACTAAATATAATGTATTCATCCAGATGGATTAGGACGGATCATTATAGGTGGTATCAGAGCGGTGGTCTTAGCGAACCAAGTCTTGCATTAGTGTGTCTAACTGATAGTTGTTTAGATGCATTAGTAGGTATGGACTTTGACCGTGTCTGCATGTCAAAAGTTTTGCTTATCATTTCGTGTCGAAAATTACCTGCTTATCATTCTTAGGGAATCACTTGCTTATCATTCTTAGTCTAGACACATCTTACTGCATTGATTGCATGAATAGTGTATAGACAAAATTCATATCTTAGCGTATCTGCTAATTCATATGTTAGCTTATCTGTTACTGTAGACTTGCCTGACATATGCCGTAAATTCCTCTGTAGTCTATGAAATCTTTAGTACTATATATATAGATATTCTATGTAGTTAGAATATCATCCAATATTCGAAAAATCATTTCATTTCAAAAAAAAAAAAATCCTTTATCCAATCGTACGAAATGGAACTCGCCACTAGTTCAAGTCCCTCAGATTCCGATATGGAGTTTCACTCGAGCTCCGAAAGCAGTATGACCAGAATGGATCAACCAATTAGCTATCATCTATTCTGGATGAGTTGGGCATGGGTTCGTAGTCTACTTAATTATTGGAGACAAGAAGAAGGTGATCCCTTCCATCCACCATATTGTCCTCTTGGCAAAGAACCTGAAGCACTTACCTGTGAACCTATTCGAAACACCATTTTCAGCCTCATTTCCAGGGTAGCTCGTCACTATTATATTCTATCCATAATTCTAGACCTTATTCATCCACTCGTTCCTACCGACAATCATCCCGGAATAATGGAAGAAGTCAACGAACTTCGTGCTCGAGTAATCAATTTGAAAAATATGGTGCAAAACTTACCAGCTTCAGCAACATCACCAGCACCAACAGTACCACCAACAACCCAAGTTTCAATATCACATGCCTCAACATCTCATTCTGTACCTCGAGTATAATCATCGTTCTATGAATCGTTCTACATCATTTATCTTCGTTCTACATGACGATTATATAATTTCTAATGTTTTAGAGATTATGTGTTCTAGTTCTAACAATAAATCAAATGAGATTAATATCATATTAACTCATTAAATCCATGATTACATCTGAAGAAAATATATATGTATATATATTTTTTCATAAAGATTGTAATTAAAAATTCTTTCGTACAAACTGTTAATGATGAAAATATTTTAACGGGTAGGTAATACCCGAGGAAATATTTAGCTTTCATATTAACATGTTATACTGTACAATCTTCCAACCTGATTCAACAGTCATTTACTATCATATTTACATCCACAGAGATACGAATCCTTTCACCACAGAATAACCATTTTCATTCAATTTCATATTTGGATTTTGACCTATCAGAATCCAACAAGTGGCATAATGAGGAAAACATTGGACAAAATAAAATTTGTTAGAAACAAACAAATTAACTATGAGAAATTTTGTTAAGAAACCACGCTAACAAAATTCTAGCTAACTGTTCCTAGCTAACTGTTAATTTCTTATTACATTTATTTATCGCAATTTTAATCCTCGCAATTTTATTTATCGTCATTTAATTTCTGTTATTTATTTTACGCACTTTATTTATCGTCATTTAAATACTGTTGTTTACGCATTTAAATATCGGGACACGTATACAATGTTTTGACATATCATATCGACGCATCTATATATATTATTTGGAATAACCATAGACACTCTATATGCGGTAATGATCGAGTTAGCTATACAGGGTTGAGGTTGATTCCAAAATAATATATATACTTTGAGTTATGATCGAGTCTGAGACATGTATACAATGGGTCACGATACGTATTAATTAATTCAAATATTATATATATGAATTGTTGAATTACTAACTGTGGACTACCAACATTGGACAATTAAAATGAATTAAAATATTGATTATAACATATGAAACTAAACATTTCTTCAAGTTTGCCACTTAATTTCATCTTAAACCTCATTTATATCTTGACGATTACAATCTGCGTTCAAATCTTTCATGATTCTTGAAAACACCTCAATCGAGGGGATGAACTAACCGCACTTCATCTACGGAAGGAAAGATTTATGCATATAGTTATGCACCTGAAAAACTCTCGGGACCTGAGTAAACGTTTGACACGTATCTGTGCTAACTCCTTTGGCGTTGTTATTACCGAAAATAACTTTTCAATCCCTTTTCAAAATAGCCAATTTTGTCACAGCTCCAGCAAATCAATTTCGACTTTTCATTCAGATTTGCCTTATTATAACCTTGATATATATGTTTGCCTTTTCGTCATCATTACCGGGGAACCTTTTATACCCCATCACATTAGCAGTAAACTTACCAGCAACTTCATTACTTATTAGCGTAAGTCTCTCCGAAGAACCATTATATTTGTTCGTTAAAACCTATTCATATACTCATCCACATCTTATAACGAGAATTACCACATCAATTACCGGGAATTAGCAATCAGTATTTAGAAATCTCGCAGCATGTCTACATCAACAGTTATATGTATACATATAACCTTTATCTCTTATAATAATGAGCTTCTATTCTGAAATTCTGAAAAGCACCCAGTCTGCGAATCAATATTCTGAATTTTGAAAAGTTGAATGAAGTAACAAAAACTGTAAACGACCTTAACAACCAAAAGTTTGATGATAAAGAATTGTATGCTGGTAAGGCTCAAAAATGTTGGAATTGGAAAACGGATTGAGCAAACCATGAAGGAGGCTGTGAACAAATCACAAAGACTAAACCTGCCTTCAAAGAATCCAAATGATTCAGTATCTGCTGAAGTCATTAATGAATAACTTGCTCCTGACTCTACACTTTTATGGACAAAACTTCATCATCATCCATCGATATTAGAAATTCTAAGATATCATCGTATATTTCATTATAAATATCTTCGATATTCTGAAGATATTTTCATAACTATTCTTATCTGAAATCATTTATCTCTTCACGATATTAGTGATACATCAAAAAGGAAACTGTGTTAGTTTCTAAATTCTGAAAAATTAGAACTTAAAATATGAATGTTTTTGAAGTAGTATTGGGAATTGAAGCATGAATTAGTATAATATAATGACACTTGATCAACGTGATTATATTACAGTAAGTCATGCTGAGTTTCTAATGAAACATGATGATTCACAGACTATAACGTCATCATGTGCCATGTTACATGACCCTTACGTTCTATCTGATCTATAAACATATTAAGAACCAATTTTCTTGATAGTCTTATCTTTTCTCTTGAATTCTAGTAATGTAACCAATCAAGATCGTGCCATCACAATTTCTTTCTTAGAACATTAACTATATTCATTTCGAAACTTCATACCTACGAATTCTGGACCATTATTCGTTTGACTTAAAGTTGGGAAGAGAAAACAAAAGGGTGGAACACCAAAATATAAAGGAAATGAAGGGGATGGATTTATAGTTATATTTCAGACAAAGCAATCAAGACATATCATCGCATTTAACCAAAGAGGATTCTAATTTCCTTATTTACCGAAGAACCAAATCTTATTACAAGGATTTCCTATCTTTTCCCTTGAATTCCGGAAATCAACTATGACTATGTCAAAAGATATGACGAAACTTTACTTTCTCATTGCACTCTTTTACGATAGCTTCACTCGTACTTTTCGAGTAATCGAATTATCTTATCCATATTACTCAATAATAATAAAACTCTATTTATCAGCTCCTGTTCGTAAGGAAAACATTCGTATTGTTAGCCATGAAGATCTCGATCAAATTTCGGGGACGAAATTTCTTTAACGGGTAGGTACTGTGACGACCCGGAAATTTCCGACAAAATTTATGAAACAACCCGAACCGTATTCCATACGAATTTTTTTTTTTTAAATAATACACATTTACGCGCCAATAAAATATGTAAACCATTCCACAAGTTTCATTTAAAACGTACCACAATTTAAATGTTTACAAGGCACGAAGGCCATTAATTAAGTTTTAATACAAGTTCGACCCACTACAAATGATATTTTATAATCCAAACGACATTTCGAGCATGGTTTGGGACTAAACTACCCAAAACGTTAGGCCAACTTCCAAAAGCTCCAACAAAACATCATCAAAGGACACCGCACCTGCATCTAAAAAGATAAACAACGAGAGGGGTAAGCTAATTGCTTAGTGAATGCAATAATTATACATGTTCATATATAATCTACTTACTTGCAATCACTTACACAATACCGCATACAAGCTAGCAAGTCGATAACCATGCAAACATCATGCATAAACTACTATCCACAATTCACAAGAGCTAGCAACAACAATAGCGTATAGTTCACAATTTAATATGCTAAATACGAATTCACACAACCATGGTTAACCAATCGTATAAGGGAACGGTACTCGTAAAAGACCGTCGGAGTTCATAACATCCATTAGTGTTACTTAAACACCGCGTAATTACTAATCCCCCGGGTGATGTCTTGAACATCGCGACTAACTCACCCCCATGACAATGTGGCGTCTTAAACACCGCGATGATTCCACATGTCAATCAAAACAATGAGTGGTGCCTTGAACACCGTACCATCCACTCCCATGACAATGTGGTGTCTTAAACACCGCGACAATACCACATGTCAATCAAACAATGAGTAGTGTCTTGAACACCGCGATAATACTACTCGTTACTTAGAATGTGGTGTCTTGAACACCGCGACAATGCCACATTCATACTACACAAATAAATACATTATATAAGTACACGCATAATTATTCCACTCACCTTAATACAAGGATGATGATTATGCACTTCTGAACTTCAAAGCAATGTACCTAATACATTAAATACACTTTCAATACACAAACTAGTGGAACTAGCCACATTACTTACACTTGAGCATTTAATGACCCAATTTGCATTAAATAACTCAACTACACCAAAACCGCCCTTAATTGGCCAAGACACATGTTAAATCACTAAAACTAGTGATTTAAAGTCTACTAACTTAAACCAACACAAATTTAGGGTAATTCATACCCATTTAACCCAAACTAGGTCAACATTACTATTTTGACCCATTTCAACACTTAAACTTACAAACTTGGTCAACTTAACCCATTTACAATCCTTTCAACATTTAACAAGTGTTTTAGTGCTTAGCAACACAATTAACACTTACAAATCTCATTTCAGTTGACCAAAACCCTAGATGGTAGCTATTAGGGTTTCATTACAACAACATGACCCAAATTCACCCATTTTACCCTCAAATGGGTCATACAAGTCTCTAGTGACCAAAACCCTAGCCATTAACCAATTAAAACTCAAAACATAGAGTTAAGACTTACCAACACTATCCACTTGTAGCTAAGAACAAGAACAACTTTAATTCTTGCTCCAAGGTTTGATTCACAAATCTCCACTCTCAAATCTCACTTGAAATCAATTGGGTTTTTTTTAAGTTTTGAGAGAAATTAGAGGAATAAAATGAAAAAGAAATGAATAATAGAGGATAAGTGGCTGAGACTTAAAGTCTCCATCAGATCTATACGCGAAAAGACGATTTTGCCCTTGAACCACTTATTTTAAAAACAAAATCCGGGACCAGTTCACCCAGTGGGTCGCGGCGCGGCCCCAATTGTCGCGGCGCGACAATTATTGTATTTTATGAGCTTTCTTAAATCATTCCTGACTCATATTCTAGTTATTGGTCGCGGCGCGACCTTATTCTCTGCGGCGCGACATATAAGGTAAAACTCGACCCTTCTTAACAGGCCTCCTGACTTTGTTTTGAGTTCAATGTCGCGGCGCGACAAAGGCTTTCGCGGCGCGGCAATGGCTTTCAACTGATCCATTCGACAACTTTACACAACTTAACGATTTATTCAACTTGTACACCTTGTTTACGCTTCCTATGCACGTCTAAACTTCATCTTTTAGTCTCACAAGACTTAACATCAACAAAGACCCATGCATATACTTATACATGCATATATTCTAAACACATATATATACACATACATATTCGTATATATATATATATATATATATATATATATATATATATATATATATATATATATATATATATATATTTACATAATAACTAGCACGTAGGTCTTTTAATCACATAAACGCGCAAGTTATAAGCGTACTAATAAATAAGTTTGTACCTTTAAATATGTACGGGAAAAACGGGATGTTACAACTCTCCCCCACTTGAATCGGAGCGCGTCCTCGCGATTCAAGCCGCATGACAAGCCAGAAGATAAACCAAGACAAACTCTTTGGATTCCCACGTAAACTCGGAACCCTTTCGATGTCCCCATTGCACTTTGAAAGTTCTAACTTCTTTGTTCCGCAACATTTTAACCTTCTCATCAAGAATGGCTATCGGTTCTTCAACATACTCTAGCTTGTTGTTCAAGGTAATCTCCTCTAACGGCACCCAATTCGAGTCATCCGCAAGACACTTACGGAGATGGGAAACATGAAACGTATTATGAATCCCCGCAAGCTCTTCGGGCAACTCTAGTCTATAAGCAACCTCACCAACACGTTCCAAAACCTTGAAAGGACCAATAAATCGAGGAGCTAACTTTCCTCGCTTTCGAAACCGAATAACACCTTTCCATAGAGAAACCTTAAGCATCACCATGTCACCTTCTTGAAATTCGATCGTTCGTCTACCTTTATCGACATAAGATTTTTGTCTATCTTACGCCTGTGACGACCCGGAAATTTCCGACCAAATTTAAACTTAATTCTTATTTGATTTCGACACGATAAGCAAAGTCTGTAAAGTTGAGTCTCAAAAATTTTGAACTATTTTTATGAATCCATTTGACCTTTGACTTTTCCCGACGACTCACAATACGATTACTTGTAAATAGATATGTATATAATATATATATATATATATATATATATATATATATATATATATATATATATATATATATATATATGTAAATAATAAAATGAAATATTATATATTGTAATTGTTAGAATTAATTACGTAAATAATAATAATATATAATAAATATTATTTAGAAAGTATATATACATATAAATAAAGTGTATAGAATATATATTTAGTGAGTTCGAAGTAATTTAGTAAACAACGGTAACGATCAATTGTCATTCAATTGATAGTAAACGAGTTAAAAAGAACTTATGTGATTTTAAAATAAACGATGATCCGAAAATGAGTTTTATAAATTATAGGCTTATTAAAAATATAATAAATAATGAAACACACCAACTAGGTATGACGTCAAGAATTTTAAAATGTTTAAAACAATATAGATATATATATATAATTTTTATAAATATAAAATTAACCAATCATTGAATCATATTAAACTAAAATACATTGGGTTTTAGATAACAGATAAAAATTAAATACCAACCCGTGACTACACATTTAATACCCGAGTTTATTTAATTATTACACCGTGTTATATCTATACCCGTGATTAACCAGTAAAACACCCGTGACCTTATCTAATCTATCTATATTCCAGATTCATTTTATCAAACACCCAATTTTTCTCTCAAGAACACCCACTACTATTCATCATCATCATCAATCTTTTATCACTCAAGAACACCTTAAAAACTTGATGGATCATAAAATCGTTTATATATTCGGATTCCTCTCGAAGAGCTCTACACATCCATACCAACAATTTCATGATTTGTGTAAGTTTTAAAAACTCAAATTTTTGGGTTTTCATGTTTTTGTTACATATTAGGGTAGATATAGTGTCTATTGCTCAAGTCTATATGATTATACATGATTGTATGTGTTATATTGCTCGTTTGACGTGCTTATGTTTAATCCCGAATTTGTTTTGTGTGGTTACAGAAACTTGGTTTTCTTGAATGTTAAATATTATGATATAATTAAAATCCTCTCGAAAAATTAATAATTTTAGGCTTTAGATTCGCGTATTTTCATTACCGTATGCTTAAGATATGATTGATTGAAGTTTTTGTGATGAATATGTGATTATGTCAAATTCTGGAAAAATGGACATAGAATTGAATTTTAAACTGATCATAATTGTGTAGAGGATTTAAAAACACTCAAGTTAGACTAGGATATCATGCTATTTGGATTTGTAATACTCCCGTTATGCTTAATTGATCGTATATGAAAAACTGATTTGCTCAGTATTATAAAACTGACTTTTAAATTTATTTGAAGTATGATGGTGATTTAGGACTTTGCATATCTGAAAATTTCATATGTTGTAGTTAACGTTTCATCTAGGCCTTGCATCATTTGGATTTGTGAAGCTTGAGTAATGTGCGTGTCGAAATGGTAACCTGCATTCTGTCCAAATCTGTAACGTATGCACCTATAGTTTTATAGTAAGAGTTGTACACCTTTTGAGACCTTGGCCTTCTGGATTATCGAACTTTGTATGTTATGTGATAAATGTCTAGTTTATTGAAACCTCTGAAACCCGATACATTGTGCACACTAAGGCCGTAGATTTGGTAACTTCTGAATTGAGCTGAAACAGAATGTCCAATTTGATTGAATAAACTGTACCAATTGGCTAAACAAAAGTTTCTCATTTAAGGATATGTGGTAATTTGACTTGTCCTTGAACTAGGACCACTGACCTAGCTTGATTTGCATGTCCCTAGCTCCGGTTATAGCCATTATGAGATTGGTGCGCAGTCAGAAACTGATTTAGCGAACCATAAATGTACCTCTTCTGAAACCCGACTTGTAGACATCGTATGAGGCCCTGGCTGGATTTTTTGGAATCGATTTTGAGTCTACTTTTGATCTGGAGTTTTCCATGTTACCATGTTTTATGTGTTATGAATTATGTCCGATGTTTGTATGACGCGCGTGAAAATTTGTGACAATACGTGTTAACTACAAACTAAACAGGCCAATATGTTTAATTAACTTGAGTTTTGGAAAATGTGGATTTTATATTTGAAAAGTTCATGATTAGTAGTTAAGTTTTCATATAGGTGTTGTATCTTAAAAGTTTCTAGATTTTGAGATAATTGCATGCGAAAATGGACACCCGAACTTGGACCGTCCATTTGGACACTTGACCCGTTTGAGTCTAAAAATGTCAAAATGGATAACGGTCAGTGTAAACAAATCCTATATGTTGATTTAAGTATGCCTGCAAGTTTTGGTGCTTTAAAAATGAGTTTTGGGTCTATTTTGGTTTAAAGAGAGATTTATGACCTATTCGGGTCAAACGTGAATAAATTGACCCATATGCATAATTTTGGAAAACGAAAGTCACCAACACATCTAAAATGTCATTTTTGAGCTGTGATACAAATTTGGTTAACTCAGGTCAGCCGAATTCAAATTTGGATCGTTAACCGAAAGTTTTAGCATTTTTAACAAAAGTGTCAAAAATGATTCTCGAGCCTACTTTGCGGACTCATAAGTTGAAATTGGTTAAGTTTGGATAAAAACCATTAATTGATATTGAAAGTATTTACGACAAGCTTTAAAACGATATGTTATATGTATGATTTTGTCGAGACTAAACTGGTCTAAAACGAGTACGAAAATGGAACATCAGGGCTGATCCAATGCTGTTAACAACAGCAAAACTCAGCATTTAGTGTTTTGAAGGACTGTTTTCGCGAGGTCATAACTTTCAAACTGTAACTCCATCTTTGTCAAATAAACTGTCTATAGAAAGGTGTGATGACATACTTTCCAACGGTCACGACCCAAAGTATTATATCGGAATTGGTGGGACCCGAACTTAGCTGTAAAGTTATTACATATACATATATGTAAATAATATTGTTTTTACTAAATAAAAATGTATAACTTAAGTTTGACCTATGTTTGACTATTTGAACAACTTGAGTAATATTATGAGATTGTTGACTGGTGTTGACTATGTTGACTGTGTTTGACTTGCGTTTGACTTACATTTGACTTACTTTGACTTTTGTTGACTTTTGCTAAATTTTGCTAAATTTATGAGTAGGACTTGAGCAATAAGACTATACGAACCCTATAGACCGACCTAGCTTATTAGACACTTATTGACCAACATATGTTCTCTAGGTTGGGGTCTACGGTTACTTGCATTCCGATTTTCGGTCACATCTCTGTGATTTATTTCTAAAGTTGTCAGGTGAGTTTCATTTGCCTTTTTACCCTTTATATTTTTGGGCTGAGAATACATGCGCAATTTTTATAAATGATTTACAAAATAGACACAAGTACGTGAAACTACATTCTATGGTTGAATTATCGAAATCGAATATGCCCCTTTTTATTTAGTCTGGTAATCTAAGAATTAGGGAACAGACACCCTAATTGACGCGAATCCTAAAGATAGATCTATCGGGCCCAACAAGCCCCATCCAAAGTACCGGATGCTTTAGTACTTCGAAATTTATATCATGTCCGAAGGAGGATCCCGGAATGATGGGGATATTCTATATGCATATTGTTAATGTCGGTTACCAGGTGTTCAATCCATATGAATGATATTTTTGTCTCTATGCATGGGACGTTTATTTATGAGAATTGAAAATATGAAATCTTGTGGTCTATTAAAATTATGAAATGTTTGTTTATGATAAACTAATGAACTCACCAACCTTTTGGTTGACACTTTAAAGCATGTTTATTCTCAGGTATGAAAGAAATCTTCCGCTGTGCTTTTGCTCATCTTAGAGATATTAATTGGAGTCATTCATGACATATTTCAAAAGACGTTGCATTCGAGTCGTTGAGTTCATCAAGATTATTATTAAGTCAATTATAGTAAGATATATTATGAAATGGTATGCATGTCGTCAACCGTAGATGTAATGAAAGATTGTCTTTTCAAAAATGAATGCAATGTTTGTAAAATGTATTATATAGAGGTCAAGTACCTCGCGATGTAATCAACTGTTGTGAATCGTTCATAATCGATGTGGACTTTGTCCGGATGGATTAGGACGGGTCCTTTCAGTTGGTATCAGAGCGATGGTCTTAGCGAACCAGGTCTACATTAGTGTGTCTAACTGATAAATCGTTAGGATGCAATAGTGAGTCTGGACTTCGACCGTGTCTGCATGTTAAAAGTTTTGCTTATCATTTTTGTCGGAAATCATCTGCTTATCATCCTTAGGAAATTACTTGCTTATCATTCTTAGTCTAGACACATCTTACTGCAATGATTGCATGAATAGTGTATAGACAAAAAAAAATTCATATCTTAACGTATCTGCTACTTCATATCTTAGCGTACCTGTTATTGTTATCTTTGCCTGACAGCTTCCGTAGATTCCTCCGTAACTTATGGAATTTTAGTATTATATATGCATATGTAAATTATGTATTGCAGGGTACTAATCTACATCCTATAATCTAATTCTTCTCGAAAATCCTTCATCTGATCGTACGGGATGAATCCTTCAACCAGTTCGAGTCCGTCGAATTCCAATAACTATTCTGATAGTTATTCCGACAGCTATTCCGACGTGGATGTTCACCTAAGCTCCGAAAGCAGCGTCACCAGAATGAATCAACCAACCATCCATCCCCAATTCATATGATGAGTTCGTAGTCTACTTAATCATTGGAGACAAGAAGAATCGATCTCTTTCACCCACCATATTGTTCGCTGGGCGAAGAACTTGAAACATTCACTGGCAAACCAATCCGAAACACCATCTTCACCCTCATTTTCAGAGTAGCTCGACATGATTATATTCTATCCACAATTTGAAACCTTACTCATCTGCTCGTTCTGACCGACAATTATTCCGGAGTAATACAAGAAGTCAACGAACTTCGAGATCGAGTAATCAATTTGGAGAATATGGTGCAAAACGTACCAGCTTCAACAACATCACCGGCATCAACAGTATCACCAACAACACAAGTTTCAACATCACATGCCCCAATATCTCATTCTGTACCTCGAGCATAATCATCATTCTACGAATCATTCTACATTATTTATCTTCGTTCGACATGGTGATTATATAATCTTTAATATTTTAAGAGATTATATATTCATATTCTAACGGTAAATCAAATAAGTCTAATATCATATTGACCCATTAAATTCATGATTACATCTGAAGAAAATATATATGTAAGTATATTTTCATAAAGATTGTAATTAAAATTCTTTTGTACAAACTAATAATGGTGAAAATATTTCAACGGGTAGGTAATACCCGAGGAATATTTAAATTTCACATTAATAAGTTACACTGTACATTCTTTAAATCTGATTCAACAGTCATTTACTATTCTACTTACATCCACCGATATACGTATCCGTTCACCACAGAGTAACCATTTTCATTCAATTTCATATTTGAATTTTGATCTATCAGAATCCAACAAGTGGTATAATGAAGAAAACATTGTACAAAATAAAATTTATTAGAAACAAACAAATTAACTATGAGAATATTGTTAAGAATCCACGCTAACAAAATCCTAGCTAACTGTTCCTAGCTAACTGACTACATTTTATTTATCGCAATTTTAATTCTCGCAATTTTATTTATCGTCATTTAATTTCTGTTATTTATTTTACGCACTTTAAATATCGGGACACGTATACAAGGTTTTGACATATCATATCGACGCATCTATATATATTATTTAGAATAACCATAGACACTCTATATGCAGTAATGATCGAGTTCTCTAAACAGGGTTGAGGTTGATTCTATAATAATATATATAGTTTGAGTTGTGATCGAGTCCGAGACATATACGGGTCACGACACGTATTAATAAATTCGAATATTATATATTAAACTTTGTATCAATTATTGGACTGTTAACTGTGGACTATCGACTGTGGACTAATAAGATTGGACAATTAAAATGAATTAAAATATTGATTATAATATATGAAACTAAACAATTCTTCAAGTTTGCCACTTGATTTCATCTTAAACCTCATTTGTATCTTGACGATTACAATCCGCGTTCAAACCTTTCATGATTCTTGAAAACTCCTCAATCGAGAGGATGAACCAACCGCACTTCATCTACGGAAGGAAAGATTTATGCATATAGTAGTATACCTGAAAAACTCTCGGAAACTAAATAAACGTTTAACGCGTAGCTGTGCTAATTCCTTTAGCGTTATTATTACCGAAAATAACTTTGCAATCTCTTTCCAAATTAGCCAATTTTGTCACAGCTCCAACAAGTCAACTTCAATTTTTCGTTCGAAACAACCTAATTATAACCTTGATATATATGCGTGCTCTTTTATTGTTATCGGGGAACCTTTCATATTCCATCATATTACCATCAGCGTTTAATCATCTAAAACACAGTTCTCCTGAAACCACCTCAAATTGATAACCGATGATTCAGATATCGTAGCATTAAATGCAAAGGAAACAGAAAAATGGTAGATGGTCTAAACGGCTAAAAGTTTGATGATAAAGAAAGGAGTGTTAGGAACGCTCGATAGAAAATTGGGTACAGAAAAACAGATTGAGTTAACCATGAAGGAGACCAATGACAAATACAAGGACCAACCCCTATATTCAAAGAATCCAAGTAATTCTGGATCCGATGAAATCTTTAAAGAATATCTTGCTCCGAAGTCATGTTAAAATCTTGCGGAAAATTTTTCTTCATCAACCTTCGAACTTAGAAATTCCAAAATATCATCATAAATATCTTCGATATTTCTGAGGATATTTTCATAAATATTCTTGTCCGAAATTATCTACCTCTTCGTGTTTTCTGTATATCATTATATTGAAAACTTCTGTAAAATCTAAGTATAAATTATGAATGAATTATGGAGAAGTGTTGGGAATTGAAGCATGAGTTAGTATAATATAATGACGCTTGGCCAACGTGATTATATTACAGTAAGTCATGCAAGGTTTCTAATGAAACGTGATGATGGTTCACAGTAGATCACACCCTCATCATGTGCCATGTTACATAACTCTTTCATTCTACTTAACTTCTGAACATATCAAGAAAATGTATTCTTGATGGTTCTATCTTCCGTGATGTTGATAAATTTGAAAATCAAATCGTGCTATTACGCTTTCCTTCTTAAAACATTAACCATTTTCATTCAAAACTCCATACCCACGAATTCTGGACCATTACTTGAGGTACTTAATGGATAGAAGAGAAAACAGAGCATAAAGCTTCGAAGTGTAAATAGGAGTATAAATCGCAGCAAATAAGAGAAAGCATTATCTGTGGATGGCAATGATTATAGGAGACAGAAGCAAGGGGCTTCGAAATATAAGGGAAGATATAAAACCCAATAACAACACATAAATTACAAACCGTGTATATTAATACGAATAACAATATAAAGACACGGTATAATTAAGAATAGTATCACCCCAAGGGCGATGTTGAAGAACACAGATTCCTCCTGTGAAAGTTGGAAAAGGAGAATGATTGTTGCGATAGTAAGGATGAGGATAAGAGTCAGAACTGGATTAAGCATTTTCACAATCGTTTGGATGTATGAACTAAGAAAGAAAGTATAGGAATGATGAGAATAATGAAACGGAAGAATTTAATTTATAATGGAAATATCAGACAGAGCAATCGAGGCAGATCATCACATTTAATTAAAGAGATCCTAATTTCCTCTTTTACCGAAAAATCAGATCTTATAGATTTCATAGATTTTCTTAAAATCCCTTGAATCCCGGAATTCAACCAAGACAACGTCAAAAGTAAAGAAGCACCTTATTTTCTAAATTTAATCGTGACTACGTCAAAAGTTAAATCTCTATCCAATCATTTGTGATAGCTTCATTCGTGCTCTTCGAATAATCGAATTGTTTTACCCATATTACTCAAAGATGATAAAACTCTATTTATCAACTCATATTCATCATGAAAACATTTTTATTATTAGCCATGACCACCTCACTCAAATTTCGGGACGAAATTTCTTTAACGGGTAGGTACTGTGACGACCCGGAAATTTCCGACCAAATTTAAACTTAATTCTTATTTGATTTCGACACGATAAGCAAAGTCTGTAAAGTTGAGTCTCAAAAATTTTGAACTATTTTTATGAATCCATTTGACCTTTGACTTTTCCCGACGACTCACAATACGATTACTTGTAAATAGATATGTATATAATTATATATATATATATATATATATATATATATATATATATATATATATATATGTAAATAATAAAATGAAATATTATATATTGTAATTGTTAGAATTAATTACGTAAATAATAATAATATATAATAAATATTATTTAGAAAGTATATATACATATAAATAAAGTGTATAGAATATATATTTAGTGATTTCGAAGTAATTTAGTAAACAACGGTAACGCTCAATTGTCATTCAATTGATAGTAAACGAGTTAAAAAGAACTTATGTGATTTTAAAATAAACGATGATCCAAAAATGAGTTTTATAAATTATAGGCTTATTAAAAATATAATAAATAATGAAACACACCAACTAGGTATGACGTCAAGAATTTTAAAATGTTTAAAACAATATAGATATATATATATAATTTTTATAAATATAAAATTAACCAATCATTGAATCATATTAAACTAAAATACATTGGGTTTTAGATAACAGATAAAAATTAAATACCAACCC
Source organism: Rutidosis leptorrhynchoides (assembly GCF_046630445.1). Lineage (NCBI taxonomy): Eukaryota > Viridiplantae > Streptophyta > Magnoliopsida > Asterales > Asteraceae > Rutidosis > Rutidosis leptorrhynchoides. Next base: position 323,060,136 of record NC_092342.1, on the reverse strand, counting down.
GTGACTACACATTTAATACCCGAGTTTATTTAATTATTACACCGTGTTATATCTATACCCGTGATTAACCAGTAAAACACCCGTGACCTTATCTAATCTATCTATATTCCAGATTCATTTTATCAAACACCCAATTTTTCTCTCAAGAACACCCACTACTATTCATCATCATCATCAATCTTTTATCACTCAAGAACACCTTAAAAACTTGATGGATCATAAAATCGTTTATATATTCGGATTCCTCTCGAAGAGCTCTACACATCCATACCAACAATTTCATGATTTGTGTAAGTTTTAAAAACTCAAATTTTTGGGTTTTCATGTTTTTGTTACATATTAGGGTAGATATAGTGTCTATTGCTCAAGTCTATATGATTATACATGATTGTATGTGTTATATTGCTCGTTTGACGTGCTTATGTTTAATCCCGAATTTGTTTTGTGTGGTTACAGAAACTTGGTTTTCTTGAATGTTAAATATTATGATATAATTAAAATCCTCTCGAAAAATTAATAATTTTAGGCTTTAGATTCGCGTATTTTCATTACCGTATGCTTAAGATATGATTGATTGAAGTTTTTGTGATGAATATGTGATTATGTCAAATTCTGGAAAAATGGACATAGAATTGAATTTTAAACTGATCATAATTGTGTAGAGGATTTAAAAACACTCAAGTTAGACTAGGATATCATGCTATTTGGATTTGTAATACTCCCGTTATGCTTAATTGATCGTATATGAAAAACTGATTTGCTCAGTATTATAAAACTGACTTTTAAATTTATTTGAAGTATGATGGTGATTTAGGACTTTGCATATCTGAAAATTTCATATGTTGTAGTTAACGTTTCATCTAGGCCTTGCATCATTTGGATTTGTGAAGCTTGAGTAATGTGCGTGTCGAAATGGTAACCTGCATTCTGTCCAAATCTGTAACGTATGCACCTATAGTTTTATAGTAAGAGTTGTACACCTTTTGAGACCTTGGACTTCTGGATTATCGAACTTTGTATGTTATGTGATAAATGTCTAGTTTATTGAAACCTCTGAAACCCGATACATTGTGCACACTAAGGCCGTAGATTTGGTAACTTCTGAATTGAGCTGAAACAGAATGTCCAATTTGATTGAATAAACTGTACCAATTGGCTAAACAAAAGTTTCTCATTTAAGGATATGTGGTAATTTGACTTGTCCTTGAACTAGGACCACTGACCTAGCTTGATTTGCATGTCCCTAGCTCCGGTTATAGCCATTACGAGATTGGTGCGCAGTCAGAAACTGATTTAGCGAACCATAAATGTACCTCTTCTGAAACCCGACTTGTAGACATCGTATGAGGCCCTGGCTGGATTTTTTGGAATCGATTTTGAGTCTACTTTTGATCTGGAGTTTTCCATGTTACCATGTTTTATGTGTTATGAATTATGTCCGATGTTTGTATGACGCGCGTGAAAATTTGTGACAATACGTGTTAACTACAAACTAAACAGGCCAATATGTTTAATTAACTTGAGTTCTGGAAAATGTGGATTTTATATTTGAAAAGTTCATGATTAGTAGTTAAGTTTTCATATAGGTGTTGTATCTTAAAAGTTTCTAGATTTTGAGATAATTGCATGCGAAAATGGACACCCGAACTTGGACCGTCCATTTGGACACTTGACCCGTTTGAGTCTAAAAATGTCAAAATGGATAACGGTCAGTGTAAACAAATCCTATATGTTGATTTAAGTATGCCTGCAAGTTTTGGTGCTTTAAAAATGAGTTTTGGGTCTATTTTGGTTTAAAGAGAGATTTATGACCTATTCGGGTCAAACGTGAATAAATTGACCCATATGCATAATTTTGGAAAACGAAAGTCACCAACACATCTAAAATGTCATTTTTGAGCTGTGATACAAATTTGGTTAACTCAGGTCAGCCGAATTCAAATTTGGATCGTTAACCGAAAGTTTTAGCATTTTTAACAAAAGTGTCAAAAATGATTCTCGAGCCTACTTTGCGGACTCATAAGTTGAAATTGGTTAAGTTTGGATAAAAACCATTAATTGATATTGAAAGTATTTACGACAAGCTTTAAAATGATATGTTATATGTATGATTTTGTCGAGACTAAACTGGTCTAAAACGAGTACGAAAATGGAACATCAGGGCTGATCCAATGCTGTTAACAACAGCAAAACTCAGCATTTAGTGTTTTGAAGGACTGTTTTCGCGAGGTCATAACTTTCAAACTGTAACTCCGTCTTTGTCAAATAAACTGTCTATAGAAAGGTGTGATGACATACTTTCCAACGGTCACGACCCAAAGTATTATATCGGATTTGGTGGGACCCGAACTTAGCTGTAAAGTTATTACATATACATATATGTAAATAATATTGTTTTTACTAAATAAAAATGTATAACTTAAGTTTGACCTATGTTTGACTATTTGAACAACTTGAGTAATATTATGAGATTGTTGACTGGTGTTGACTATGTTGACTGTGTTTGACTTGCGTTTGACTTACATTTGACTTACTTTGACTTTTGTTGACTTTTGCTAAATTTTGCTAAATTTATGAGTAGGACTTGAGCAATAAGACTATACGAACCCTATAGACTGACCTAGCTTATTAGACACTTATTGACCAACATATGTTCTCTAGGTTGGGGTCTACGGTTACTTGCATTCCGATTTTCGGTCACATCTCTGTGATTTATTTCTGAAGTTGTCAGGTGAGTTTCATTTGCCTTTTTACCCTTTATATTTTTGGGCTGAGAATACATGCGCAATTTTTATAAATGATTTACAAAATAGACACAAGTACGTGAAACTACATTCTATGGTTGAATTATCGAAATCGAATATGCCCCTTTTTATTTAGTCTGGTAATCTAAGAATTAGGGAACAGACACCCTAATTGACGCGAATCCTAAAGATAGATCTATCGGGCCCAACAAGCCCCATCCAAAGTACCGGATGCTTTAGTACTTCGAAATTTATATCATGTCCGAAGGAGGATCCCGGAATGATGGGGATATTCTATATGCATATTGTTAATGTCGGTTACCAGGTGTTCAATCCATATGAATGATATTTTTGTCTCTATGCATGGGACGTTTATTTATGAGAATTGGAAATATGAAATCTTGTGGTCTATTAAAATTATGAAATGTTTGTTTATGATAAACTAATGAACTCACCAACCTTTTGGTTGACACTTTAAAGCATGTTTATTCTCAGGTATGAAAGAAATCTTCCGCTGTGCTTTTGCTCATCTTAGAGATATTAATTGGAGTCATTCATGACATATTTCAAAAGACGTTGCATTCGAGTCGTTGAGTTCATCAAGATTATTATTAAGTCAATTATAGTAAGATATATTATGAAATGGTATGCATGTCGTCAACCGTAGATGTAATGAAAGATTGTCTTTTCAAAAATGAATGCAATGTTTGTAAAATGTATTATATAGAGGTCAAGTACCTCGCGATGTAATCAACTGTTGTGAATCGTTCATAATCGATGTGGACTTTGTCCGGATGGATTAGGACGGGTCCTTTCAACGCCGCTTTAAGTCGAGCCCGAATCATCTCAATCTTACTATTCGTCTCTAGGACCAAATCGGTACTCCCGATTTCTCGTTGTCCCACTTCACCCCAACAAATAGGAGTTCGACACCTACGCCCATAAAGCATCTCATAAGGTGGCATTCCAATACTAGTGTGGTAACTATTATTGTACGAGAATTGCACCAATGGTAAGTACTCTTCCCAACTTCCACCAAAATCAATAATACACGCCCTTAACATATCCTCCAACGTTTGGTTCGTACGCTCGGTTTGACAGTCCGTTTGAGGATGATACGCCGTGCTCATTTTCAATTGAGTACCCATATCTTCATGAAACTTATTCCAAAACTGAGATGTGAAACGAGTATCTCGATCCGAAACAATAGATATAGGAACCCCATGTCTCGATATCACCTCTTTGATAAACAACTTGGACAAAGTCTCCGACGATATCGTTTCCCGAATGGGAAGAAACAAAGCACTCTTCGTCAATCGATCAACTATCACCCAAATCGTATCCTATTGGGTTCTCGCCATCTTTGGCAACTTGGTAATGAAGTCCATGGTAATGTGCTCCCATTTCCATTTCGGGACTTCCAATGGTTGTAACTTACCGTACGGCTTTTGGTGTTTGGCTTTGACTTGCAAACATGTGACGCATTGTTCAACATACTTAACAACATCAAGTTTCATGCCCGACCACCAATACTCCTTCTTTAAATCAAGGTACATTTTCGTTGCACCCGGATGAATGGAATACTTTGACTTATGTGCTTCATCCAGTAGCACTCATCGATGATCACCCATTTTAGGCACCCACACTCTTCCTTGAAAAGATAACAAACCATGCGGACCTAAGGTAATAAACTCCGTTTGTCCCACGATTCGTTCCTCATGCTTATTGTTAACAAAAGCTTCAATTTGAATCTCACCAAGCTTTACAAGAAAATCGTTAGTAATAATCATGCGTAACGATCCTACTCGTATCGCCGGATGTTGACTCTTTCTACTTAATGCATCCGCGACCACGTTCGCCTTACCCGGATGATAAAGTATATCACAATCATAATCTTTTACCACATTCATCCACCTACGTTGACGATAATTCAAATCTCTTTGATTAAAGAGATGTTTCAAAACTCTTATGATCCGAATAAATCGTACACTTGACACCATACAAGTAGTGGCTCCAAATTTTCAACGCATGAACGACCGCCGCCAATTCAAGATCATGAGTCGGGTATCTTGTTTCGTGTTCCTTTAATTGTCGAGAGGCGTAAGGGATGACTTTACTCCTTTGCATTAGAACACACCCGAGCCCATTTAAAGAAGCATCACAATAAACCGTCATGTCTTCTACCCCTTCCGGAAACACTAACACCAGAGCTTGACACAACTTCTCTTTTAACAATTGAAAAGCAATTTCTTGCTCGTTTTCCCAATTGAACCTTACGTTCTTCCTTGTCAACTTCGTCAAAGGAGAAGCAATCTTAGAAAAGTCTTGGATAAACTGACGATAATAACTGGCCAATCCGAGAAAACTTCGGATTTCCGTAGGCGTAGTCGGTTTCCCCCAACTCTTCACCGTCTCAATCTTCCCCGGATCTACTTGGATACCTTCTTTATTCACGATATGGCCAAGGTGTGACGCCCCGTACAAAACCATCGTGTACGGTTCGTCAACGACAGGATCTTTACACGGTTGAATACTACATGCTATTTGAAAACCAGTTTGCATTCATAAAAAGATAACGTTTTACAAAAGATAGCGCGCAGTACGCGGTTTATTCGTAACGGCAAGTAACACTAACGGTTATAAAGCATCTGGTGGACAAGTTAAGCATTCTACATACACCAAGGCACGTTTTAAAGTATATATGAATATAAAACACGTGTGCCAAGGTTCCGGAGTAATAAAGTAACACAGTAGCACAAATACGCAGTTTCGCTAAATTACGAGGCACAAAAGCAAGTCAAAAAAGTCGGGTCGTTACATTACCCACCTGTTATTGGAAATTTCATCCCGAAATTTAAGCTGAAGGTGATGGAGGAGCTGGGAAAAGGTGAGGATACTTCTGCTTCATTTGATCCTCTCGCTCCCAGGTAAACTCAGGTCCACGCTTGGCATTCCATCGAACTCGGACAATTGGAATCTTATTGTGTTTCAAGGTTTTGACCTCACGGTCCATAATTTCGACAGGTTCTTCCACGAAGTGGAGTTTCTCATCAATCGTAAGTTCTTCCAATGGTATGATAAGTTCTAGTGGAGCAAGACACTTCTTCAAATTTGATACATGGAAGGTTGGATGAACAGCACTCAATTGAGTCGGAAGATCTAGCCGATAAGCAACGGGTCCAACACGTTCCAAAATTTTAAAAGGACCAATGTATCGCGGGTTTAACTTTTTGTGCTTTCTAAAGCGAATTACACCCTTCCAAGGTGCGACCTTCAACATCACACGGTCACCTACGTTAAATTCGAAGTCTTTACGTTTAAGATCAGCATAACTATTTTGGCAATCACGGGCCGTCTTAAGTCTCGCTTGAATCTGAAAAATCTTCTCCATTGTTTCATGGACTATCTCGGGTCCGGTGATTTGCACTTCGCCTAACTCGGCCCAACAAATAGGAGAACGGCACTTGTGACCATACAACGCTTCAAAAGGCGCGGCTTTAATACTCGAATGATAACTGTTGTTGTAAGAGAATTCAGCTAGCGGTAGATGCCTTTCCCAAGACTTTCCGAAGTCAATAACACAGGCACGTAACATTTCCTTCAAAGTTTGAATCGTTCGTTCGCTCTGACCATCGGTCTGTGGGTGATAAGTGGTGCTCATGTCGAGACGAGTTCCCAAGGCTTCTTGCAAGGAACGCCAGAATCTGGAAGCAAAACGGGGATCGCGATCTGAGATAATTGATAGTGGCACGCCATGACGAGATACAACCTCTTTGATGTACAGTTGAGCAAGTCTCTCCATTGTATCTGTTTCTTTCATCGCTAGGAAATGAGAAGATTTGGTAAGACAGTCAACGATAACCCAGATTGTATCGTATCCGCCCACCGTCTTTGGTAGCTTCGTGATGAAATCCATCGTAATTGCTTCCCATTTCCATTGTGGGATTTCCGGTTGTTGAAGTAGTCCAGATGGCCTCTGATGTTCAGCCTTAACCTTCGAACAAGTCAAACACCTCCCAATATAAGTTGCAACATCCTTCTTAAGATTTGGCCACCAATACTGTTCCTTAAGATCGTGGTACATTTTTCTGGCTCCTGGATAAATCGAATATCTCGACTTGTGGGCTTCATCAAGTAAAAGGCTTCGTAAATCTCCATAACGAGGTACCCAAATTCTTCCGGCATAACATCGGAGTCCAGACTCCTTAACCTCGAATTTAGAGACGAGAATGTTCAAGTATTCATGAGGTATGTTCTCCTCTTTGAGAGCCTCCTCTTGGGCTACTCGGATCTGGCTATGGAGGTTCGAATGGATGGTGATGTTCAGAGCCCGAACACGAAGAGGTACCGTTCTCTCCTTTCAACTCAGAGCGTCGGCTACAACATTGGCCTTACCAGGATGGTAACGAAGTTCACAATTATAGTCGTTCAGCATCTCAATCCATCGTCGTTGTCTCATGTTCAGCTACTTCTGATCAAAGATGTGCTGGAGGCTTTTATGATCAGTGAATATGGTACTCTTTGTTCCATAGAGATAGTGTCTCTACAGCTTCAATGCGAAGACCACGGCTCTAAGTTCGAGATCGTGAGTATTGTAGTTTCGCTCATGAATCTTCAGCTGACGAGATGCATAAGCAATGACCTTCGTTCTTTGCATCAATACACAACCAAAACCATTCTTCAAAGCATCGCAGTACACAACGAAGTCGTCACTGCCTTCAGGAAGAGATAAGATAGGTGCGGTGGTTAACTTCTGCATCAGGGTTTGAAATTCTGCTTCTTGTTTAGTTTCCCAAACGAACTTCTTTCCTTTGTGAGTCAGTGCGGTCAAAGGACGCGAAATCAATGAAAAACCTTCAATAAACCTTCTGTAGTAACCGGCAAGACCTAGAAATTGGCGGATGTGAGTCGGAGTAGTAGGTGTCTCCCACTTGCTGATAGCTTCAATCTTGGCGGGGTCAACTTTGATACCTTGATCACTCACAATATGACCCAGAAATTGGACTTCCTTCAGCCAAAATTCACACTTGGAGAATTTGGCATAAAGCTGCTCTCGTCTCAAGAGTTCAAGCACTAACCGAAGATGTTGCTCATGTTCTTCTTCGCTCTTGGAGTAGATGAGGATATCATCTATGAAGACGATAACGAATTTATCCAAATAAGGCTTGCAGACACTATTCATGAGATCCATGAACACAACAGGTGCGTTGGTTAATACGAACGGCATCACAAGAAACTCGTAATGACCATAGCGGGTTCTAAACGCAGTCTTCATCACATCACTCTCTTTCACTCTCAACTGATGGTAAACGGATCGCAAATCGATCTTAGAGTACACGCTCGATCCTTGTAGCTGATCAAAAAGATCGTCAATTCGGGGAAGAGGATATCGATTCTTGATCATCAATTTGTTGAGTTCGCGGTAGTCGATACACATGCAGAAGGATCCGTCCTCCTTCTTCACAAATAAAATAGGTGCGCCCCAAGGCGACGAGCTCGGTTGGATAAACCCTCGATCGAGCAATTCCTGCAGTTGACTCTGTAACTCTTGTAGTTTGGAAGGTGCTAGTCGATAAGGTACGCGAGCTACGGGTGCAGCTCCCGGCACTAGATCGATCTGGAATTCCACTGCTCTTGGTGGCGGTAATCTAGGCAACTCTTCCGGAAAGACGTCAGGGAATTCATTCACGATTCGCACGTCATTCACACTCTTCTCCTCTGATTCTAAAGCCTTCACGTGCGCTAAAACAGCAAGTCGTCCTTTCTTCATGATCTTCTGTGCTTTCATACATCTAATGAGGTTCAGCTTCGAGTTACATCTTTCTCCATAAATAATTAGTGGCTCACCGTCTCCTTATGGTATACGAAGAGCTTTATCTCCACAGATAATATCGGCCCTTACTTTAGTCAACCAGTCCATACCGACAATCACGTCAAAACTCCCCAATTTGATGGGTATCAAATCAATTTCAAAATCCACGCCAGCTATGTTAATAATAGCTCCTCGGCCAATCTGATCAACTTTCTCAAGTTTCCTATTGGCTACCTCAACTAGCATATTCTCTTCTAAAGGTACTAATGACCAATCTATCTTAGAGCAAAAGTTTCTACAGACATAGCTTCTATCGGCACCAGTATCAAATAGGACAGAGGCTAATAGATTGTTGATAGTGAATATACCTATAACCAAGTCGGGGTTCTCACGTGCATCCCTTGCATTAACGTTGAAAGCTCTACCACGCGGTGATCCGTCGTCCTTCTTTTTATTGGGGCAATCATTCCTAAAGTGGCCCTGCTGTCCACACTCATAGCATTTCCTTGGCCCATTTTGGTTTGTCCTCACAGCTGGAATGGGAATCTTGCAGTTCTTACCAACGTGCCTGATTTTGTTGCATTTCTCACAGACCGCATTACAGTAGCAGGTATGGTGCTTGTAGCACCTCTTGCACTGCGGTAGAGTACCCTTGTAGTTGGGGTTCGAGCTCGTATTCGGGTTGGGGTTCCTTCCATCGTTAGGCCTCTTAGTGGGAGTTTGATCATAGGTTCTCCCCTTGTTGTTGTAGTCCTACTTACGCTTCTCACCACTGGCTCCCGATTCGGATTTACCCTTCTCCTGTTCTTTGCTGATAATTTGGTTCATAAGGGTATGCACCATGCGCATAGCTGCCGGGACGTTGGGTGGATTAGAAGAGGTTACATTTCCTTGAATGGACTTGGGAAGTCCCCATAAGTAGCGTTCCATTCTCTTAAATTCCAGGGTGACCATCGTGGGACACATCAGCGCTAATTCCAGATACCTACGGTTGTAACCATCAAGATCGTTGCCTACAACCTTTAACTCCCAGAACTCAGCCTCCATTTTCTGTATCTCCGTCCTGTGGCAGTATTCTTTGATCATGACCCCCTTGAATTCTTCCCACGGGATGGCATAAGCCTCATCAATACCCTTAGCTTGAGCCAGTGTGTTCCACCAGGTTAGGGCGCCGTCTGACAGCGTACATGAGGCATACTTGGTTTTGTTCACCTCTGAGCAGTTGCTGACGCGGAACACAGCTTCTAATTTCTCAAACCACCTAGTCAAACCAACTGGCCCCTCAGTGCCACTAAAGTTGTGGGGCTTGCAGCTTTGGAACTCTTTGTAAGTGCAACTGTTCTGGACGTTCTGGTTAACCGGTGGGGCTAGGGGAATGACATTTTCCATGGCTGCGGCTACTCTCTCGGCGATCATTTCCTCAATCTGTGCTACTGTGGGTGCTGCTCGTCCGTTTGCCATTGCTCTTCTAAACAGAAATTTTGACTTAGTCAAAATCCAGCATTCAATAAGTAGTAATATAGTATATAGCAACCAACATGGAATCAACACAACACATGTTAACTAAGCAATGCAACCAGGTACAGATACCACAAAAACACCATACAGTAACGTAAATAGAACACTGTACAAGAATTAAACAATACAAAGTTCCATTCATTAATAAAGAGTTGCATACATTCGCTTAGGTTCGTACAATACATAAGTAAAACATGAACTACAAACGAGATTACATAATGAAATCTACTACAAATGCCCTATGGTGATGGTGGGTAAAGGATGTCTATTACGTGGGACATCTGGTCCTCGAGCTCTGTTACCCGAGCACGGAGGATCTCCACTTCCCTTGCTAGTTCCTCGACTGAGGGAGATGGTGGGGCAGGCGGTGCAGTCGGTGCAGGTGGTGCAGATGATCCGGCTCCAAAAGTAGAGGCTGCAAAGCGGTAAGGCTTACGCACGAAAAGATCAGTAGGGTAAGGCATAACCCGCTTACGGGCGGTAACCCTACGACGCTGACCATGTGCGTTGGTGAACGCTCGACCTCCGTTGATCCCTGAAATAACGGTGCCATCGAAACTGTACCGCTTCTTCGGCGGGGTGGAGGGTGGCTGTACAGGTGCATCATCAGGGTCCTCCTCGTCGGAGTCATCGTCACTAGAGTCATCGGATGATGAATCGTCGAAAACAGCTGGAGGTGGCGACGATCGGCGACCGGTAGTCATGATTCGGTATCTGAAAGGTGGGATCGGTATGCCACGTCCATCAGGAAGGCGTCGGCACCAATGGTTATGCTCATTACGGAACGGAACGTCCCCGTATTCCCCGGGAATCACAACACCACCGGAGCGGGGTTGTGGCTCCGAGGGTCCTTGGGCAAGTAGAGCTGGAATCTCCGGGGGGTCCTGGGCTCCGCCTGAGGTAACCACTGGGGCAGGTGTATGGCTGCTGGTTCCGGAGGATGAAGCACCGGGGTCACTGGTTAACGGGACCTGTGTGTCAGTAGCAGCAGTAGGTGAGGTGGCTGACGAGTCTGAATCGCTGCCCAAAATGATGACAGGTGGAATATCCGACATCTGAACAGGGAAAAATAACTTTTCCATGTCAGTAAGTCATAAAGCAAGCATGTATTAGGCACTACAGCAACCTAGCATGGCAGTAATAATAACAGTGCTAAACAGAAATAACATGTGAAAGCAGATAGTAATCATGCAATAGCGGAAATAAGCATACGACAAGTTCGCATGGCAGTGAAGATAAGCAATAGCATGCAGTAAGATCATACAGCTGAAAAAGTAGACAAAAGCATGCAGTAAGTCTCGCAGAAACAAGTAAACTAGCAAGTTGTAGATTAGTCCTATTAGTGAATCCTACTCGGTCCGGTCTAGACTCACTAATGCAACCTAATTCCCTACAACCAATGCTCTGATACCAAATGTGACGCCCCGTACAAAACCATCGTGTACGATTCGTCAACAACAGGATCTTTACACGGTTGAATACTACATGCTGTTTGAAAACCAGTTTGCATTCATAAAAAGATAACGTTTTACAAAAGATAGCGCGCAGTACGCGGTTTATTCGTAACGGCAAGTAACACTAACGGTTATAAAGCATCCAGTGGAAAAGTTAAGCATTCTACATACACCAAGGCACGCTTTAAAGTATATATGAATATAAAACACGTGTGCCAAGGTTCCGGAGTAATAAAGTAACACAGTACGCACAAATACGCAGTTTCGCTAAATTACGAGGCACAAAAGCAAGTCGAAAAAGTCGGGTCGTTACACAAGGAATTGAACTTCCCTTAGCCAAAATTCACATTTGGAGAATTTAGCATACAATTTCTCCTTCCGCAACGTCTTCAATACTTCGCGCAAATGGTGCTCATGTTCCTTCATACTCTTAGAATAAACAAGTATGTCGTCAATGAACACAATTACAGACTTGTCCAACATAGGTTGGCATACTCGGTTCATTAGATCCATGAATGCCGCCGGTGCATTCGTAAGACCAAAAGGCATAACTACGAACTCAAAATGCCCATAACGCTTTCGAAAAGCCGTTTTCTCTATGTCTTCCTCACGGACCCGTACTTGATGATAGCCGGATCGTAAGTCAATCTTAGAAAAATACGTTGCACCTTGGAGTTGGTCAAACAAATCGTCAATCCAAGGCAATGGATAACGATTCTTGATCGTCACTTTGTTCAACTCTCGATAATCGATGCACATCCGCATACTACCGTCTTTCTTCTTCACAAATAAAACCGGAGCACCCCATGGCGAGGAACTCGGTCGAATAAAACCCTTTTCAAGCAATTTTTGGGTTTGATTTAACAACTCTTGCATTTCTGTCGGCGCTAAATGATAAGGAGTTTTAGCAATGGGGGTAGCCCCCGGAACCAACTCAATGCGAAATTCAACTTGTCTTTCCACCGGGACACCGGTAATTCATCCGGAAAAACGTCTTCAAATTCATTAACCACCGAAATTTCACGAATGGGTGGTGGCTCATCACGAGTATCAACTACATAGGCAAGAAAAGCCATGCCACCACTAACAAGGAAACGACGTGCCCGTGCAAAAGTGCATATCGGCACAAGTCTTCTTCGCTTATCGCCATGAATAATTAACTCTCCCCCACTTGGGGTCTTCACCCGAATGAATTTATCATGGCATGCAATATCGGCTCTATTATGATCGAGCCAATCCATACCAACAACAATATCAAAATCACCCAAAGTCATCGGAATGAGATCGATTTCAAAAGTTTCGGTACCAAACACAACATTACAATTTTTACAAACATCAACCCCTAGCACTGTTTTACCATCCGCTATTTCGACTTCTACCGGATGACTTAACTTAGCTAGCGGTTTATTCAACTTAAGCACAAATCTTGGAGACACAAACGACAAGTTAGCACCACTATCAAAAAGTATACGTGCCGGACTAGAGTTAACCATGAAGGTACCTGAGACGACTTCATTGGATTGTTTGGCTTCTTCATTCGTCATCAAGTAGTTGCGACCCCTAGCCATACCCGCCGCTTTCTCCAATTTCTTAACATGATCATTGTTCAAATTGGGACATTCCGACCTCTTATGCCCTTCTTTACCACAATTATAACAAGTGAGTTTGGTTGTAGAAGAAGGGTTGGTGCAATCATGGGCCATATGTCCCTTTCGTCCACAATTGTGACAAGAATAACGGAACTCTCCGGGAACACTCTTCTTCACACTACCGACACTCTCGATTGCACCCTTACTCTTCTTGTTCGAATGACTTGTAGCTTCGAACTTCCTCTTGCCAAAAGTAAAGCCACTCTTTCTTAACACGAGCGCCTCAAAACCTTCGGCCATATTAAACAACTCATCGAAACTCTTCACCACGTTCACACTAATCTTCTCTTGATAACTATCATTCAAGATTCGATAGAAATCTTCTTTCAACATTTTATCATTCCCGACATACTCCAGACAAAATTGGGTCTTGGACAAAAACACGGATTTGAGAGTGTTCAAATCCATTGACCCTTGCCTCAAGGAACGTAACTCGTCCTTAAGCCTAGTAAGATCGGCCGGAGTTCGGTATTCATCGAAAAACTCCGCCTTGAACTCGTCCCAAGTAAAATCCATGCATTGTTCTTCACCATAGACTTGGATTTTCGAGTCCCACCACAATTTAGCATCGCCTCTTAACATGTTACAACCATATCTCGTCTTTTTATCGAGAGGGCATTCACATGTACGAAAGGCCCCCTCCATATCGAAGATCCAACGGGCACTCTTAAGTGGGTCCCGTTCACCATCGAAGGTGGGAGGTTGAGAGTCCTTGAAATTCTTATAAAAGAAGTCTCGTCTCCTTACATTATCCCCTTGTAGAACAAGCTTAACTTGTTCCCTAACCACATTAACTAGTTACTCGTTGATCGTATCTAGAAACATCTTCTTAACGTCTTCGAGAAACTCCACTTTTTGACGTTTAAAGATTGCCTCAACTTTGGCAGTAAACTCGGGGTCCTCGCTCGTGCCCCCATTATCGGTGTCGTGTTCATTTCTCATCTTCATTCTATAAAACGAAAGAGGTTAAACAACGAATGAAAAGACGTGACACGCATATATATATACATATACACCTTACCGCCCCATCTTGCTCAAGAATCGTCGTACATCGCTCGTTTGACACGACTTACACCTGTAACAATGGTAGCTAGTCATTGCTACGCGAGCACGTCGCATTAACTCGTTAGTACAACGTCTATCTCGCTTGATGATTACAACTACAACACAAAACAGTTAGTGCAAGGTTAGATCACATAAACCTAGGCACTAACAATTCCCGATCCGACCCGAAGTCCTACAAGTCCCGCATAAAAGTGCATACACAATAAAGTCTAAGTCTAGGCACCTATCTCAAGTCGCCTAAATCCCTTAGACCATGCTCTGATACCACTTGAAACAACCCAAACCGTATTCCATACGAATTTTTTTTATTTTTTTTATTTTAAATAATACACATTTACGCGCCAATAAAATATGTAAACCATTCCACAAGTTCCATTTAAAACGTACCACAATTTAAATGTTTACAAGGCGCGAAGGCCATTAATTAAGTTTTAATACAAGTTCGACCCACTACAAATGATAGTTTATAATCCAAACGACACTTCGAGCATGGTTTGGGACTAAACTACCTAAAACGTTAGGCCAACTTCCAAAAGCTCCAACGAAACATCATCAAAGGACACCTAGTGCCCAACAACCCCTTTTTCCCCTATCCGCACCTGCATCTAAAAAGATAAACAACGAGAGGGGTAAGCTAATTGCTTAGTGAATGCAATAATTATACATGTTCATATATAATCTACTTACTTGCAATCACTTACACAATACCGCATACAAGCTAGCAAGTCGATAACCATGCAAACATCATCCATAAACTACTATCCACAATTCACAAGAGCTAGCAACAATAATAGCGTATAGTTCACAATTTAATATGCTAAATACGAATTCACACAACCATGGTTAACCAATCGTATAAGGGAACGGTACTCGTAAAAGACCGTCGGAGTTCATAACATCCATTAGTGTTACTTAAACACCGCGTAATCACTAATCCCCAGGTGATGTCTTGAACACCGCGACTAACTCACCCCCATGACAATGTGGCATCTTGAACACCGCGACGATTCCACATTTCAATCAAAACAATGAGTGGTGCCTTGAACACCGCGGCATCCACTCCCATGACAATGTGGTGTCTTAAACACCGCGACAATACCACATGTCAATCAAACAATGAGTAGTGTCTTGAACACCGTGACAATACTACTCGTTACTTAGAATGTGGTGTCTTGAACACCGCAACAATGCCACATTCATACTACACAAATAAATACATTATATACGTACACGCATAATTATTCCACTCACCTTAATACAAGGATGATGATTATGTACTTCCGAACTTCAAAGCAATGTACCTAATACATTGAATACACTTTCAATACACAAACTAGTGGAACTAGCCACATTACTTACACTTGAGCATTTAATGACCCAATTTGTATTAAATAACTCAACTACACCAAAACCGCCCTTAATTGGCCAAGACACATGTTAAATCACTAAAACTAGTGATTTAAAGTCTACTAACTTAAACCAACACAAACTTAGGGTAATTCATACCCATTTCACCCAAACTAGGTCAATATTACTATTTTGACCCATTTCAACACTTAAACTTACAAACTTGGTCAACTTAACAAATTTACAATCCTTTCAACATTTAGCAAGTGTTTTAGTGCTTAGCAACACAATTAACACTTACAAATCTCATTTCATTTGACCAAAACCCTAGATGGTAGCTATTAGGGTTTCATTACAACAACATGACCCAAATTCACCCATTTTACCCTCAAATGGGTCATACAAGTCTCTAGTGACTAAAACCCTAGCCATTAACCAATTAAAACTCAAAACATAGAGTTAACACTTACCAACACTATCCACTTGTAGCTAAGAACAAGAACAACAACTTTAATTCTTGCTCCGAGGTTTGATTCACAAATCTCCACTCTCAAATCTCACTTGAAATCAATTGGGTTTTTTTAAGTTTTGAGAGAAATTAGAGGAAGAAAATGAAAAAGAAATGAATAATAGAGGATAAGTGGCTGAGACTTAAAGTCTCCATCAGATCTATACGCGAAAAGATGATTTTGCCCTTGAACCACTTATTTTAAAAACAAAATCCGGGACCAGTTCACCCAGTGGGTCGCGGCGTGGCTCCAATTGTCGCGGCGCGACAATTAACGTATTTTACGAGCTTTCTTAAATCATTCATGACTCAGATTCTAGTTATTAGTCGCGGCGCGACCTTATCCTCCACGGCGTAACATCGACCCTTCTTAACAGGCCTCCTGACTTTGTTTTGAGTTCAATGTCGCGGCGCGACAAAGGCTTCCGCGGCGCGGCAATGGCCTTCAACTGATCCATTCGAAAACTTTACACAACTTAACGATTTATTCAACTTGTACACCTTGTTTACGCTTCCTATGCACGTCTAAACTTCATCTTTTAGTCTCACAAGACTTAACATCAACAAAGACCCATACATATACTTATACATGCATATATTCTAAACACATATATATACACATACATATTCGTATATATATATTTACATAATAACTAGCAGGTAGGTCTTTTAATCACATAAACGCACAAGTTATAAGCGTACTAATAAATAGGTTTGTACCTTTAAATATGTACGGGAAAAATGGAATGTTACAATTTAAACTTAATCTTTATATAGTTTCGACATGATAAGCAAATTCTATTAAACCGAGTCTCAAAATTTTTGAACTGTTTCATGAAATCATTTGACCTTCGACCAGTTCCGATGATTCACGAACAATTAATTTTAACTTGTTATGTGTGTGTGTGTATATATATATATATATATATATATATATAAATAATTGAAAACATAATTTTAAATATTGTATGTTGTTGTTACTAAAATTTATTTATGTAAAGTAAAATAAAAAATAGGATATTATAATAATTGTTATTTACAACATATCTATATATATAAATAAAGTATGAGAATATATATTTTGTGATTTCGAATCTATTTAGTAAACGACAGTAACACTCAATCGCCATTTGATGATTATTACACAAGTTAAATTCAAACTTATATTATTTTAAAATAAACGGTGATCCGAAAATGAGTTATATAAATTATAGGTTTATTTAAAATATATTTAGAAACTATTTGTTGAATTTTAAAACTTTTTATATTTTACTTAGGGTTGGGAGTGAATAATTAATGTAATTTTTATTTAATAGTTAGTGACTGAATTCTATACCATAATGACCAAAATAAATTAAGACATTTAATTTAAAATTTTGGAATTTTTCTGAAGACTTTTATCCGCCACTAATTTATCAACGGAGTACGAAATAATATCCTATTAAAATTGTCGGCAGGATACTCCAAATTAAATGGCTGCTTTCCTATTATGTTACTATTTGGCAATTTGACACAGTATTAATTGATTACTGTTTCTCCTTTTTGAAATTCATTTCACTAACTGAATATTATATATGCATATAATATATATATTCATAGCATACATATGCATTGGGGAGATATTTCCAAACAACGAGTTTATTCTTTTTCTTCACTTTCACAACCAAACACCAACTTCTGTTTCTGTTACGTACAGGAGCCATCACGAACAACTCTCTCATTCGAAGAAACATTGTTTACTACTTACTGTTTTCTTGTTTCATTCGTGCATTACCCAAACCGCCACCCAACATTACCTACAACCATTGCTACCCTCACCATCCTACTAGATCATCACAACCACACACCATCTTTGAGTCACTTTCTTTGTAACTGCACAACCACCCATCATTACCATAACCCATCGCCATAAACAACCATCACCTTAATTCTTTAAACCATCGAATGACCACCTTTATTCTTTGAACAATCATTTCGCCACCACCTCCAACATATAAACCCCACCACTTTCAACACACCACCACTTGATCTCTGTTCGATTACTTGTTTTGTTTTTATTTCTGTTTTCTATCCAACAAGAACACGAACCAAGATCCTCCTGATTCGCCACTGCTATTTCGAAGATCAACAAACCATCATCATCGAATAATCACTACCTGCTACTGTTTTGCTTAGGTTCTATTCATCGATCACAACAAACCACCACCTTTACACCAACGAAACTCACCACCAACGACCACCATATATTCCCTACCATTAAACCCAACACCAAAACAACACCCAAGAACAACCAATACCCACGAACATCATCACCGCCATCAGCTTCCATCCATGAGCAATCACCTTCACTCACCACACTAAACCACCGTGAACCTCCAACACCCACCATCTTATTGAAACTTTCACCACCCTCGCCACCTCCTTCCTCTTCACCTACGACTACCACTGTTTCTGTTACTATTTAAGTAACGTGAGGTGGGTAGGAGAGAATTGATTAAAGTGAAAAAGATGATATTTAGGATCATACCTAATTAGTTATTAAATCCTACAAAGTATTATATTTGAAGTTGCCAGTAAGCTATTTGTTTTGATTATGATAATGGAAAATGATGGGAGGTTGACGAATTGATGACATGAGGCAAATGTATACGTGTTATTTTTCTTTGTTTTGATTTGGCCGTTCCAAACTCTCTGATACACATACACAACCACTTAATTATTTGCATTGGGCCGAAGTTTTTACTTCTAGTTGGGCCGAGTATGATGTGATTTTAAGTTGGGCCATAATCCTTCTGCTGGGACGTAAATTATGTTTCTGTTGGGTTGTAATCCAGCTTCACTTTCCTGTTGAATAACGAATGATGATGTTACGATTAAGGGAGATGATGTACGTTGATGATGGAGTATGATTATGATCATGGTAACGATGGTATAATAAGGGTAATGATGATCATCGTGATGATGATCATGGATGTGATGATGATTATTGTTACTAGATGATGATTATAATGATGACCGAAGGAGTGATGAATGGCAATTACAAATGATGATTATAGGTCACCAAAATGAAGATGATAATTAGGATTGAGATGTTGATGTACGATGATAAAGATGTTGAAGATAAAGGACTGTTATACTAATGATAATATGAAATGAAGTTAGATGATTAAAGTGTCAATTAGTTTATAAGAAGAAGAATACAGAGATACGGGTTTTAAATTTAGGATTAGAATAAATCATAAAAGAATGGATGGAGGGATGGTTTGGGTGTGTTATCGGGTTAGCGGGACGTCGCAGGTTCAAACCCGACTTGGGCATTTTTTTTAGGACTACTTCTTTGAGGTAGTTTACTTATTACTCATTATTATTATTATTATTACTAGCATTATTATTATTATTATTATCATTAATATCATTATTATTATCAAAATAAGTATTATTAGTATTAATATTAATATTATCATTATTAGTAAAATTATTATTATAATAGTTATTATAGTTATTATTATTACCAATATTATTATTATTATCATTTCTATTATTAAACATATTAAAATTTTCATTATTAGGTAAGTTATTATTATTGCCATTATTATTAAAAGTATTATTAAATTATCATTTTTCTATTATTACTATTAAAGGTATCATTTTTATAAAACTAATCATATAGATTATTAGTAGTATCATTATTATTATTATTATTATTATTATTATTATTATTTTTATCATAAAAGAATACAAATTGTTATTTATTATTATTGATATTATTTTACCAAATAAATAACTATATAAGAATATATTTAATACATATCACATAACAACATTGATATTTTCATAATAAATACTAATTATTTATCTAAAGTATATTAAATAAATATAGCTAATTTAGTTATTAATGAAACTTACAAGTTACTAAAATAACAATTACTAATAATACATAAACTTGTTCGATTACGATTATATGTTTTAATATATATAATTGATATAAGTTCGTGAATCCGAGGCCAACCCTGCATTGTTTAATTCCATCGTATGCATATTTTTACTACAAAATATCGTATAGTGAGTTTCATTTGCTCCCTTTTACTCTTTACATTTTTGGGACTGAGAATACATGCGCTGTTTTTACAACTACTTTATTAAATGCCTTTGAAATCTATATTTTTAACTGAGATGCTTTTATAAATGTTTGACGAGATAGACACAAGAAAAACATTCCTTGAATGAATTATTATGCAGACAGAAGTTCTGTGGATTATTATTGAATTAGTTGGACGTTATAATTGCCACTAATTGTTGTGAATATTTCTCCTGATTATTATTGCTTGGTAACCTAAGAATTAGAAATGGGTATGCCCTAATTCACGCGAATCCTAAAGGTAGCTACCGGGTTTAACACCCCCACCCAGAATGTTCATTAGATGGTAGAGCTAGTGGGCGTGGTGTTTAGTACTTCGAAGTTTATATATTATACAAACGAGATGTTCTGTTTTGGGGATATTATTGATGCGCATTATATGTTAAGTTCGGTTACCAAGCCAAGCTATGAAAGCAAATTGAATGTTATGTATCGAGAGAATGATTTTTATACACAGGTTATGTGTATTATTTTTGTGCACGAGATATGTGTACGGTTATTTAAAAATCGTGAGGCAACCTATGGGGGAGATAAGGATACGAACCTACTCTGCTAAGCATTATGAAAAATGGTTTTGTACACGAGATAGGTGTACTGTATTTAAATCTTGTGGTCTATCAAAATGATGAATTTTATTGCTTATGATAAACCTATGAACTCATCAACCTTTTGGTTGATACTTGAAAGCATGTTTATTCTCAGGTATGAAAGAAATCTTCCGCTATGCATTTGCTCATTTTAAAGATATTACTTGGAGTCATTCATGACATATTTCAAAAGACGTTGCATTCGAGTCGTTGAGTTCATCAAGATTATTATTAAGTCATTGATAGTTTGATATATTATGAAATGGTATACATGCCTATCAACTTTTGATGTAAATGAAAGTTTGTATTTTAAAAACGAATGCATTGTTTGTAAAATGTATCATATAGAGGTCAAATACCTCGCGATGTAACCAAATGTGATGTATTCGTCCAGATGTATTAGGAAGGTTCGTTATACCTGGACTTCTGAAAAATTAATTTTCAGATAGTTCATTTCGATTAGATGACTTTTCGTTTAGGCCTCATCTTAATCCGATATACGGTTTAGGATTTATGGCCTTCCGAAAGTCACTGCGCCCTTGTAACGTTGTGCTGCAATTTCTGACCTACTCGCACTTAAACCGTCGTTAAGGTCAAACGAGGATGAGTTAGGTTCTGAAAATTGGTCAGCGGTTAGAGGACTCACATACGGAGCCATAGCCACTGACTACTCATCTTTTTGATTTGTATAGAGGTCGTAACAGCTGTCCGAATTCAGCCTTTTGTTTCGATCTCTATTCTTGTTAAACTTACCTTAGTATTGATGAATGATGATGATAATGATGATGTCGATGATGGTACTTAAACTTAATTTATTCACTTTTAAACCTTTTGGGACAACATACTGACCTAGTAACCTTTGACTTAGGTTGACGACCTTTCGGACCGACTTACTTGCTTACTTACCTCGTATCGACATTTACTGCTTATTCACTGTGAGTTATAGCTTCCCTTTTTTACTTATACTATTTTTGGGACTGAGAATACATGCGCTTTTTATGTTTTACTTACTTGATACGAGTACTTAAACTTTACATATGTGTGGGTTATATAACGGCATAAACACTCCCCTTAGCACGGTAACGTTTAATCATTGGTTTTGAACCGGTGAACGCGAATATTGGATATGGATCCATAGGGTTTGACATCCCCACTCGGGCTAGTCACGCTAGCATTTAACGGGTGTTTGATACTTCGAGGACATACGCACTCGCCAAGTGTACTTTTAGGAGGTATTACTATTACGTTAAGTTAGTTACCGGGTGCCCACGGATAAGCATATACTTTTCATACTGTTTTGAATACGATAACTCGTGGTCTACATTACTTTACCGATTACAAACTATAGCTCACCAACAATCGTGTTGACTTTTAAGCGTGTATTTCTTAGATGCTTAGAAGATGATTGCTTCCGCTGTTAGACTTGCTGTCTTGGTGTTATAGACTTGCTGTTATGGACTTGCTGTGTTAGATTTCCGCTGCATTACTTAGAGATGTCTCAATCATGAAACTTTTATCTTGCATTTGTAACTTATGTTATTTTCAAATAATGATTTTGTAACGACCTTTGTGTCACGTTATCTTTTTAGGAATGCAAAACTGGTTTTTAAACAGCATGTAGTATTTGATCGTGTAAAGATCCTGTTGTTGACGAATCGTACACGATGGTTTTGTACGGGGCATCACATTTGGTATCAGAGCATTGGTTGTAGGGAATTAGGTTGCATTAGTGAGTCTTGACCGAGCCAAGTAGGATTCACTGATAGGACTAATCTACAACTTGCTTGTTTACCTGTTTCTGCGAAACTGCTGCATGCTACTGCTTACTCTTACTGCTATGAGAACTTACCGCATGCTGCTACTTATTCTTGTTATTGCATGTTACTTCTGTTTAGAACTGTTTCCATTACCATGTCATGTACTGCTAGGATGCTGTAGTGCCTGATTACGTGCTTGCTATATGTCTTACTGACATGGAAAAAGTTATTTTTCCTTGTTCAGATGTCAGACATGCTGCCCATGACCTTTGACTTCGAGAGTGACTCAGAGACGACTGTTGCATCACCTACGATTGTTGTTGATTCACCGCTACCCTTCGATGACTCTGGCGATAAACCTTCTAGTGGACTCGTGCTTGACCTGATGGACGTCTCAGACGGAGACGATGATCCCGAGATGATTCCAGCACCACCCAGCCCTAGACTCCCGGGGCCACAACACCATCCTGGTGGTATTGTGATTCCTGGAGAAATGGGGACGGTCCTTTCCGTAATGAGCGAGGACATTGGGTCAGACGCCTTGCTGATGGACGTGTCGTGCGGATCCCACCTAGCAAATATCGACTTATGACCACCGGCCGGGCATATCCACCTTCAGATGATTCAGACGATTCATCATCCGATGACTCCAGCGAGGAGGATTCCGAAGAGGATTCCGAGGATGATTTCGAGGAGGACCCTGAGGAGGCCCCCGTGCAGCCGCCCTCTACCCCACCGAAGAAGCGGTATCGTTTCGATGGTACCGTTATCCCAGGAATTAACTGAGGAAGACCGTTTGTGGATGCACATGGACAGTTGGTTAGGGTCACAGCTCATAAATGGGTTGTGCCATATCCTGCTGATCCATTCGTGCGTAAGGTTACCCGTTACGCACCATCTACTTCTGGTGCTGCACCATCTGCACCACCGGCACCATCTGCACCGCCTGCACCGCTTGCCCCACCAGCATCCCCCGTCATCGAGGAACTGACGAGGGAAGTGCATATCCTCCGTGCTCGGGTAACTGAGCTCGAGGAACAGATGACCCACCTGATGGACATCGTTTACCCACCATCATCGTAGGATTATTGTATTAGATTTCCTTATGTAACTCTGTTAGTAGTTTCATGTTTTACTCATGTGTTGTACGAACCTTATGCGGATGTATGCAACTTTCTTATTAATGAATAGAACTTAATGTTGTTTAAATTTTGTACGGTGTTCTATTTACGCTGCTGTATGATGATTTTGTGGTATCTGTATCTGGTTGCTTAATTAATTGTGTGTTGTGTTGATTCCATACTGGGTGCCTTATGCTATAATATTATTGAATGCTGGATTTTGACTTGAGTCAAAACTTTTGTTCAGAGGAACAATGGCAAATGGAAGAGTCCCAAGGGAAACGCCCACAGCGGTACAGATTGAGGAAATGATTGCTGCTCGAGTAGCTGCAGCTATGGCGAATGCCAACCCCCAAGCTCCACCCGCTAACCAGAACAATCATAACGGGTGCACCTATAAGGAATTTCAGAGCTGCAAGCCCCACAATTTCAGTGGCACTGAGGGGCCAGTTGGACTGACAAGGTGGTTTGAGAAGTTGGAAGTTGTGTTCCGTGTGAGCAACTGTTCAGAAGTGAACAAAACTAAGTACGCCTCCTGTACTCTGTCGGACGGCGCTTTAAACTGGTGGAACACGTTTGCTCAGGCTAAAGGAATTGACGAGGCTTATGCTACCCCGTGGGAGGAATTTAAAGGGGCTATGATCGAGGAGTACTGCCCCAGAACGGAGATTCAGAAAATGGAAGCTGAGTTTTAGGAGCTGAAGGTTGTGGGAACCGACCTTGATGGCTATAACCGAAGGTATTTAGAGTTAGCTTTGATGTACCCCATGATGGTTACCCCTGAATTTAAGCGAATGGAACGATACTTGTGGGGACTTTCCAAGACCATTCAGGGAAATGTTACCTCTTTGAAACCAGCAGATGTCCCGGAAGCTATGCGCATGGCGCACACCCTGATGAACCAGATCGTCCGCAAGGAACCAGAGAAAGCCAAATCAGAATCAGGAGCTAGTTATAAGAAGCGTAAGTGGGAAGGCAACAAAGGGAAGTTCTTTGATCAGAACCCAGCTAAGAGGCATGAGGGTTTCAAAGGAAACAACGACTGGAGGAACCCCAACCCGAACACTAGCTCGAACCCTAACTACAAGGGTAGTCTCCCGCAGTTCAAGAGATGCTACAAGCATCATACAGGGTACTGCAACGTGGTCTGTAAAAAGTGTAAGAGGACTGGGCACATTGGCAGGGACTGCAAGATCACCACCTCAGCTGTGAAGACAAACCCTACTAGACCAAGAAAGTGTTTTGAGTGCGGTCAATATGGCCACTTCAAGAATGAGTGCCCGAACAAGAAGAAGGATGCCGAGCCAGCACGTGGAAGAGTCTTCAACATGAACACCCAAGATGCCCGTGAGGATCCTGACTTGGTCACAGGTACATTCACTATCAACAATCTACTAGCTTCTGTCTTGTTTGATACTGGTGCCGATAGGAGTTGTAGCGACCCGGCAAAATTGTCATTGACGGCGCCGACTACTTAGGTCCTGTTGCGTGGTCATAGTCCCTATATGAGACTCGTTTGACCAAAATTATGTCGCATTCATTTGAAACGTACAAGACTTGCAAAGTTTAGTTTACAAACAATTCGACAACAAGTTTAAGATTACAAAAATTGTAAAGTATAAATGAAATAACTTGCGACATAATATAAGTTGAAAATCACAGTTGCTATAAATAGCGTAAGTATGTATGCTTTAAGGTTTAATCCAAAAGTTCTATCACTAGCGTATGCATGTATGCTTGACCTCAAGCAAGTAATCAAAGTGTGCGGAAGCATGTATCAAGTAGCCGAGTATGAACCTGAGAAACATATAGAAAACTGTCAACGAAAAACGTTGGTGAAATCATAGGTGTATTTGTAAACGTTGTTTTTGAACCACAAGATTTAGTATTCCCATAGTTGATTATCAAAATCGTTTGCATTCCAAAAGTATTGTTCGCGAGCACCCAATTATCAAGACTTAACGTTTCCTTCCATAGAACCCCATCACAATAGTGTTAGAACATACACTGTTTCTCGAAAATATATTTCATCCGTAGACGGTAGCGAACCGTCCGAAATGAGGGTTTGTCAAACCCGTATGGCCACACAATATAAGTTCTCGCTTACACCCTGCAAGTGTAACTAATGATAATCGAATTGAGGATTTTTGTTCTAACTCGCTGTGGAATGTTTGTTTTCCTTGTACTTGTGTTCAAAGTATAAAAGTAAGTAGTACAAAATGTAACAAAGTATATGTTTCTCAGCCCACAATTTAAAAGTATAAAAAGTTGTTGAAAAGGTGGGACTATGATCTCACCTCGAGTGCACGAGTATAAAAGTACTTCACAAAGTAAACGTGTGCATGATAGTTGTTTAGCCTTGACCTAAACAAATAAGTTGTATCAATTAACCGGTTACGACACAAGGTCGGGTGAAATGTGTTCAATTAGTCCTATGGCTCGTTATGACTCGATTATATAGCATGTGAATCAAATTATCAAGTTTCATGCAAGATACAAGTAAAGAATCATGTTAGAAAGATTGCATAATCACTTGGTTAAGTTTGACAAAAAGTCAAACTTTGGTCGGTCAAAGTCAACGAAAAAGTCAACACGTTCGGGTTCGGTCCCGAACTATTTTTCTGAGGTTTTTATTCATGTATAAGCATGTTAGAACAAGTCTCATGTGAATCGGGGGTGCGTAGCATAGCAAACATTATTCGAAAATTGACAAAATTGGACAGCCCACTTTGGCGCGCCGCGCGGGTGTATGGCGCGCCGCGCCATTACCTGTGCAGAGAATTCTGTCAGTTTTCACACTCAAGCACGAATCCAACTTCAAATACCCATAAATCCTAAACCGTAAACATCCAAAACAAGTATCTTATATCGTTGGAAAGGTATTTTGACAAGGAATACAACTAACCACATATCATCAATCGACTTTATCATTTACAACAACAAAAACCTCGTCAAGAGATCGTTAAATGTTCATAATCAAAGTCTCAAGTTCGCAAAATGCATTTCATGATTCGGGAATCCAATTTATACATATGATATGCCGTTTTGAAGGTAACGAAACATACAATACAACTAAACACTTACTAACAATGTGTCTGGCATTCAAATCATCAAAAGTCCATTTTAAGAGCTATCAAACCCTAGCCAAGAATCACAAAATCAATAATCATGTTAGTGATGTTTTTCCAAATCAACCTACACACCAAATTGAAGCTAGTGATACTAGTAGCACAATTAAAACATAAACTTTAACAATTTAACAACATTAACTCATACAAAATCAAAGATTAAGCACACCCATTTCAATTGTTCATACTAGTTACTCAAAACAACAAATCGAGCAAGTAAATCATATATTCATGCTAGACACGAGCCATAGACACTAACTAACACCATTTCAAATCAAAAACACGAATTTAGAGAAATCTAGAGTTTTAGAAATGTTACCCAAATGAGATGAAGTTGGTATCAAATTGTAGAGGATGAAGAGAGGATTCCAAATACGTAATTTGTTTTGATGTTGGCCTCCTAGATCGAATTTAGATGATGAATGATTGAATTGGGTAAATGTGTATGTGTTCTTGCTAGAGAGAAAGAGAGAGAGATGGAGATGATTGAATGGTGGTGATTGGGGTGGACTAGTTGACCTAGTCAACTAGTTTACCCCGTGTCAATTTTAGTCCCTCGAGTTTAGAAGCGGGTGCGGGATTTTACCGAACGAATATTTTGAAAACGCTCGAGTAAACGAGTGATGTTATAATTAAGTAACGAAAATATTATGAACGTTAGTCAACGGAAACTACGAATTTAGATAACGGAAGATATTATCTAAAAAAAAAGACGATCGTTAAAATAATTTAATGGAAAAATGCGGGATGTTACATTACCTATACCTTAAAAGAAATTTCGTCCCGAAATTTAGTTGGAAGTAGTAGTCGTTGTTTCTTCCTTGAGATCTTGCGTTGTCGGTTCTACGAATAAGTGAAGGTACTCCTTCGGGTATTTCAACGAACTTCGACAGTCGCGATTTTATGGTTTAAAGTTTGGTTCCACGATTTATAGTTTCAACCGGTCCTCCTTGGAAGTGAGGTTTATCGTCGTTAGTAAGCTCATCGAAAAGGAATAACAAGTTCTTGTTTCGCAAAACACGTCTTTAAGTTGATACATAGAATGTAGGATGAACGGAATTTGTTTGAGTCGGAAGTTCGAAGCGGTAAGCAACGGGCACAACACACCCCAAAATTTCAAAAGGACTAAAAATATCGCGGATTTAGCTTTCTACGTTTCCGAAACGGACTATACCTTTTCAAGGTGCGAGTTTTAACGTTACGTGGTTTTCCACATGGAATTTGAAAAGTTTACGTCTAACAGTGGCATAGCTCCTTTGGCGACTACGGTCGTCTCGAGCCTTTCTGAGGTTAAAAAAAAATTTCTTGGTTGTTCCATGAATTAGCTCGGGTTTGGTGGTTTGATTATCATCTACTTCGGTTCAACAATTTAAGAAAATGACATTCACGGCTATACGGGTCCTCGAAAAGTGTGACGTTAATACTCGAATGAAATTTTATTGAAGTAAGAGAATTTGACTAAAGGCAAGTACTTTTCTCAAGTAAATTTGAAGTCGATAACACGAACTCGTGTTATGGTTTCCAAAGTTTGAATCATATGTTTGCTCGGTCCGTCGGGTTGTGGTTGATGTGTTGTACTCATGTTTAAGCGTGGTCCCGAGACTTTTTGTAAGGCACTCCGAAATCTAGAAGTGAAACAAGAATCTCGATCTGAAATGAGGTACATTTCTGTAAGGTATGTTTGAAAAAGTTTGTTAGGACTTGAAAACGTTAGATAGAACAAGTTTCTCAAGAAATTCGCGCCGCGGAAGATTTATCGTTTTCCAAAAATGTTCGTCGGGACTATTCACCCTCGAGGCGAATACTAGTATAACGTGGAGAGTCTCTCTCTCCATTGAGAGTTTAGAATAAAAGATTTTCTGAACCGGAATTATGAGGGTGATGCAAGAGAAGTTTCCGCCCCGATGTAAGCATAACGAGTAAATTGTAGTTAATCAATAAGACTGTGCGAGGACGAGATAGTATTCATGTATAACGTATGTTTGAAGTTGAAAGAATTCGTCATTCATTCGGGAGCATAAATATGGTTCGACAATATTCGAAGGTGTGTCCCCGGATGGTTGTTGTCAGTACTTTCGGAGTTTTCAGATGTCCAAACATGAATAGATGAAGTCATGTACATGGCACATGGTGGTGATTAGGTTGATCGAGTCTAACCACCATCACATGTCATTAGAACTTTGGTATGTCTTACCATAATATAACCACGTTGATCGAGTGTCGTTATATTACGCTAACTCATACCTCCATTCCCACATCACTCCATAACATCAAGTTCGTGTAACTGTGAAGATCTAATATGAACAAAATGTAACGACGTCTCAAACGTGACTCGTATTAAATCGAAAGAATTTCTGCAACTCTAAGGAAGCGTTCCCCGAGGGAAGTGTATAAATGATTGTTCACGTCGATGCGGTTCGAGTCAGACAATAATGTATTTAGGTATGAAAAGAGTAACGAGTCATGATAACGAGTAGTACGCAACCGTGGTGATAAATAGTGATGACGATACTCATCTAGAGGGGTGGTGGTAACTTTACAACACTTGTGGATAGTAAGCTGAGACGGGGTGGATAACAACCAAGGAGTCAGAATTCCCGAACTAGAGTGACTAACGAAGTCGTGGTCATCCGTACGCGTATAAACCTTGAATTCACGTGTATTACCAAAAAGTGGCGGAATACGAGTTCGTATGATGAAGGTTGGGTACCATTAAAAATTTTGCCTAAGAATGATTCAAGTATAATGCACAAGTAGTCAAGTAAGTGCTATCTATAGCAAATGTATGTCAGAATGCAATGGCTAACTATCTGGTTGTAGTCTAGATTCACTAATGCGTCCCAACGACTCTGTCAGACACACTAATGCACATCCTAGTTCCCTACAACCAACGCTCTGATACCATCTGTAGCGACCCGGCAAAATCGTCATTGACGGCGCCGACTACTTAGGTCCCGTTGCGTGGTCATAGTCCCTATATGAGACTCATTTGACCAAAATTATGTCGCATTCATTTGAAACGTACAAGACTTGCAAAGTTTAGTTTACAAACAATTCGACAACAAGTTTAAGATTACAAAAATTGTAAAGTATAAATGAAATAACTTGCGACATAATATAAGTTGAAAATCACAGTTGCTATAAATAGCGTAAGTATGTATGCTTTAAGGTTTAATCCAAAAGTGCTATCACTAGCGTATGCATGTATGCTTGACCTCAAGCAAGTAATCAAAGTGTGCGGAAGCATGTATCAAGTAGCCGAGTATGAACCTGAGAAACATATAGAAAACTGTCAACGAAAAACGTTGGTGAAATCATAGGTGTATTTGTAAACGTTGTTTTTGAACCACAAGATTTAGTATTCCCATAGTTGATTATCAAAATCGTTTGCATTCCAAAAGTATTGTTCGCGAGCACCCAATTATCAAGACTTAACGTTTCCTTCCATAGAACCCCATCACAATAGTGTTAGAACATACACTGTTTCTCGAAAATATATTTCATCCGTAGACGGTAGCAAACCGTCCAAAATGAGGGTTTGTCAAACCCGTATGGCCACACAATATAAGTTCTCGCTTACACCCTGCAAGTGTAACTAATGATAATCGAATTGAGGATTTTTGTTCTAACTCGTTGTGGAATGTTTGTTTTCCTTGTACTTGTGTTCAAAGTATAAAAGTAAGTAGTACAAAATGTAACAAAGTATATGTTTCTCAGCCCATAATTTAAAAGTATAAAAAGTTGTTGAAAAGGTGGGACTATGATCTCACCTCGAGTGCACGAGTATAAAAGTACTTCACAAAGTAAACGTGTGCATGATAGTTGTTTAGCCTTGACCTAAACAAATAAGTTGTATCAATTAACCGGTTACGACACAAGGTCGGGTGAAATGTGTTCAATTAGTCCTATGGCTCGTTATGACTCGATTATATAGCATGTGAATCAAATTATCAAGTTTCATGCAAGATACAAGTAAAGAATCATGTTAGAAAGATTGCATAATCACTTGGTTAAGTTTGACAAAAAGTCAAACTTTGGTCGGTCAAAGTCAACGAAAAAGTCAACACGTTCGGGTTCGGTCCCGAACTATTTTTCTGAGGTTTTTATTCATGTATAAGCATGTTAGAACAAGTCTCATGTGAATCGGGGGTGCGTAGCATAGCAAACATTATTCAAAAATTGACAAAATTGGACAGCCCACTTTGGCGCGCCGCGCGGGTGTATGGCGCGCCGCGCCATTACCTGTGCAGAGAATTCTGGCAGTTTTCACACTCAAGCACGAATCCAACTTCAAATACCCATAAATCCTAAACCGTAAACATCCAAAACAAGTATCTTATATCGTTGGAAAGGTATTTTGACAAGGAATACAACTAACCACATATCATCAATCGACTTTATCATTTACAACAACAAAAACCTCGTCAAGAGATCGTTAAATGTTCATAATCAAAGTCTCAAGTTCGCAAAATGCATTTCATGATTCGGGAATCCAATTTATACATATGATATGCCGTTTTGAAGGTAACGAAACATACAATACAACTAAACACTTACTAACAATGTTTCATGGCATTCAAATCATCAAAAGTCCATTTTAAGAGCTATCAAACCCTAGCCAAGAATCACAAAATCAATAATCATGTTAGTGATGTTTTTCCAAATCAACCTACACACCAAATTGAAGCTAGTGATACTAGTAACACAATTAAAACATGAACTTTAACAATTTAACAACATTAACTCATCCAAAATCAAAGATTAAGCACACCCATTTCAATTGTTCATACTAGTTACTCAAAACAACAAATCGAGCAAGTAAATCATATATTCATGCTAGACACGAGCCATAGACACTAACTAACACCATTTCAAATCAAAAACACGAATTTAGAGAAATCTAGAGTTTTAGAAATGTTACCCAAACGAGATGAAGTTGGTATCAAATTGTAGAGGATGAAGAGAGGATTCCAAATACGTAATTTGTTTTGATGTTGTCCTCCTAGATCGAATTTAGATGATGAATGATTAAATTGGGTAAATGTGTGTGTGTTCTTGCTAGAGAGAAAGAGAGAGAGATGGAGATGATTGAATGGTGGTGATTGGGGTGGACTAGTTGACCTAGTCAACTAGTTTTCCCCGTGTCAATTTTAGTCCCTCGAGTTTAGAAGCGGGTGCGGAATTTTACCGAACGAATATTTTGAAAACGCTCGAGTAAACGAGTGATGTTATAATTAAGTAACGGAAATATTATGAACGTTAGTCAACGGAAACTACGAATTTAGATAACGGAAGATATTATCTAAAAAAAAAAGACGGTCGTTAAAATAATTTAACGGAAAAATGCTGGATGTTACAGGAGTTACGTATGTAGACACTTTTGCTCTAAGATAGATTGGTCGTTAGTGCCTTTGGAGGAGAGTATGTTGGTTGAGGTAGCCAGTGGAAAATATGAGAAGGTTGACCAAATTGGCAGATGAGGTATTATCAACCTATCCGGATCATTAAAGGTTTCTCTTTGATTGCGCGTCCTTTGACTGCATTAACTCACAAGGGGAAGAAGTTCGTTTGGGCAACCGAGCAAGAGTCAGCATTTCAAACCCTAAAGCAGAAGTTGACCTCTGCACCTATCTTATCACTTCCCGAAGGCAGTGACGACTTCGTTATGTACTGCGACACCTCGAAACATGGATTTGGTTGTGTATTGATGCAACGGAAGAAGGTTATTGCTTACGCCTCCCGACAACTGAAGATTCACGAACGAAACTACACTACTCACGATCTTGAACTTGGAGCTGTTGTCTTCGCACTCAAACTGTGGAGAGACTATCTTTATGGAACCAAGAGTACTATCTTCACCGATCACAAAATCCTCCAACACATATTCGACCAGAAGCAGCTGAATATGAGACAGCGTCGATGAATTGAGACGTTGAACGACTATGATTGTGAACTACGTTATCATCCCGGAAAGACAAATGTTGTAGCCGATGCCTTGAGCCGAAAGGAGTGAACGGTACCACTTCGTTTCCGTGCCTTGAACATCACCATTCAGATGAATCTCAACAGTCAGATCCGCGTAGCCCAAGGAGAGGCTCTCAAGGAGGAGAATATTCCTCATGAGCACTTGAACATTCTCTTTTCTCGATTCGAGGTCAAGAAGACTGGACTCCGATACTTTGCCGGAAGAATTTGGGTGCCTAAATATGGAGATTTATGGAGCCTTATTCTAGACGAAGCCCGTAAGTCAAGGTATTCGATCCATCCAGGAGCTGGTAAGATGTACCACAACCTCAAGGTTCAATATTGGTGGCCAACCCTCAAAAGGGATGTTGCAGCTTATGTTGGAAAGTGTTTGACTTGTTCCAAGATCAAAGCCGAACATCAGAAGCCGTATGGATTACTCCAACAACCCAAAATCCCGCAATGGAAGTGGGAAGGAATAACAACAGATTTCATCACGAAGCTACCGAAGACGGTAGGAGGTTATGATACCATCTGGGTTATCGTTGACCGTCTTACCAAATCTGCTTACTTCCTAGCTATGAAGGAAACTGATACGATGGAGAAACTGGTGGAATTATACATAAAGGAAGTTGTATCTCGACACGGTGTACTCTTATTGATTATCTCAGATCGCGATACTCGTTTTGCTTCTAGGTTTTGGCGTTCTTTACAAGAAGCCTTGGGAACACGTCTTGACATGAGTATCGCATATCACCCGCAGACCGATGGACAGAGCGAATGCACAATTCAGACTTTAGAGGACATACTGCGTGCTTGTGTTATAGATTTCGGAAAAACTTGGGAGAAGCATTTACCGCTAGCCGAATTCTCTTACAACAATAACTATCACACAAGCATTAATGCCACACCTTTCGAAGCGTTTTACGGCTGCAAGTGTCGTTCTCATATTTGTTGGGCCGAAGTAGGTGAAAAGCAACTCACCGGTCCCGAACTCGTCCATGAAACCACCGATAAGATTGTCCAAATTCAAGCAAGACTCTAGACGGCCCGTAATCGTCAAAAGAGTTATGCCGACCTTAAACGTGGAGATCGCGAATTTCAAATCGGCCACCGCGTTATGTTGAAAGTCGCACCTTGGAAAGGTGTAATCCGTTTTGGAAAGCGTGGGAAGTTGAATCCGCGATATATTGGTCCATTTGAGATCTTAGAGCGTATTGGACCCGTTGCTTACCGTTTGGATCTCCCGACTCAGTTGAGTGCTGTTCATCCTACTTTTCACGTGTCGAATCTGAAGAAGTATCTTGCGGAACCAGAACTCATCATACCACTTGAGGAGCTTATGATTGATGATAAACTTCATTTCGTGGAAGAACCTATCGAAATTATAGACCGTGAGGTCAAGACCTTGAAATACAACAAGATTTCGATTGTCCGAGTAGGATGGAATGCAAAACGAGGACCTAAGTTTACTTGGGAACGAGAGGATCAAATGATGCAGAAGTATCCTCACCTCTTCACAACTCTACCGTCTACCTCATCCTAAAATTTCGGGACGAAATTTTCATTAACAGGTGGGTAATGTAATGACCCGACTTTTTCGACTTGCTTTTGTGCTTTATGTTTTTGTGAAACTGCATATTTGTGCGTACTGAGCTATATTATACTCTGGGAACTCCCTACATGTTGATTACTTCATTTAT
Organism: Rutidosis leptorrhynchoides; assembly: GCF_046630445.1. NCBI lineage: Eukaryota > Viridiplantae > Streptophyta > Magnoliopsida > Asterales > Asteraceae > Rutidosis > Rutidosis leptorrhynchoides. The sequence continues at coordinate 323,025,641 of NC_092342.1, read as the reverse complement.
ATATTAAAACGTATCATTAAGTACGTAGGATACTTAACTTAACCCCCAGAAGCCTTATGACCGTTAGTGTCACTTGACGTTTTTAACGAACTGCGTACTGTGTACACGTTTAACTTTTGTCGTAATCTGAATATTATGACTACGAAATACTAATTGTTATTTTATAATAACAATTACAAGGGTTTTTAGATGTTTAATTACGCTTAGTAATTTACTAGAGCACACTAGTTAGTCTTGTTGGACTTTCTACCTTGTTGGACCTTAGCCCACCCTATACTAGCTAGTGGACTATTTAATTAGCTCAATTATAAATAACTAGTGACCCATTAATAAGTAAGACAAATGCCCATTTATTAGAGGGAACATACTAGCATTTTTGTCAAGTATTATCCTTAATGTTGCATGAGATCCTAACATAAGCACCAACTTTAGACAACCATTAACTAAAAAGTAAAAAAGGTGTCCCCCTTGTCCCCCACCATATCCCACGTCCACCATCACCCCTCCCACAACCTCACCACCTATAAATACAAGCCTTATTCCATCCATTTTACACTTGCTCTCATTTGCAATTTACATACGCTTACTCTCTAATTCTTTCTCTAGTCTTTCTCTCTCTAAAAAGTGTAAGTATTTGATTTTTTTCTTCTTTTTCCCTTCTCTCCCACGAAATCATCATCATCATCAAATGGGTCTAGCTTTTTAGCTTTTGATCTTGATTACATCTTGTAGATTCAAACAGGGATTTGAATTCTTCAAGAACATGGAAGATTCAAGCTTTCTAGCTTTAAATCTTCACCTATTTTGTAGATCTATATCTTTTAGCTTTAACCTTGTTATTTTGTTATAAAGATTCAAACTTGTGTTTGTAATCTTCATGTAACTTAAAGATCCAAGCTTTATGCTTCAAGATCTTCAAGAACAACCAAGATCCAAGCTTTCTAGCTTTGAATCTTCATTTACTTGTTGGATCTAAGTTTTCTAGCATATGATTCATTTATTTTGTTAAAAAGATCAAAACTTGTGTTTGTGATCTTCATGTAATGTGACGACCCGAAAATTTTCGACCAAATTTAAACTTAATGTTTATATGTTACCGACACGATAAACAAAGTCTGTAATGTTGAGTCTCGAAAATTTTGGGAACTATGTTCATATATTCAATTGACCTTTGACTAATCACGACGATTCATGAACAATTGTTATTAATAAATAGGTATATATATATATTTATAAATATAAAAATAAGTGTGTAAATAATAAAATACAATTAATGAGTAGAATTGAATATGTAAATATAATAAAGTTGTTATTAAAATATCTATATATATGATTTTTATACATAGTCATTATTTTATGTATGTGATAATATATAAAATTTATATAATAATAAATGTTCAATAAAAGTTATTATATAATATATTATATGTAATTACAAGTTAAAGTATAAATATTATATTAATATTATGATAATTACTTTTATTATTATTATTAATAGTTACATTAATGTTTGTATAATTGGTAATATTATGTCTAATATATATATATATATATATATATATATATATATATATATATATATATATATATATATATATATATATATATATATTAGACATATGAATTTTGATATGTATAAGTTGTTATGTTATTAAAAGTAGTAATATTATTATTATCATTAATATTATTATAAGTAGTATTATTAATATTCAGTTTTTATTAATATTGAATATTAATGTTGTATAATTATTATTAATATCATTGTTATAAGTATCATAATTTTTTATGCCAGTATATTTACAAAATTATTATTTATATCATCATTATTAATATTAGTGTTTCTATTTTTATTATTAGTATCTCTATTTTTATTATTAGTATTTTTATATAATCAATATTATTATTACCAGTATATTTATTTAATTATTATTAATAATAATTAATTTATATATATATATATATATATATATATATATATATATATAAATATAAATAAATAAAGAAAAGAGTACCAGTTTGTTACATGTAACTATCATTACCGTGTTTAAATTTGTTTCCTGTCTGATTTTTTTATACGTCCATATCCATCCAGCTAATCGATCAATGATACTCTGATTATATATACTAATTTCTGTAAATCATAAGAGAAACCAAAAAGAAACACAGAAAATAAGCTCGACACTCTGTACATTCATCTTTTTCACCATATTTTGATCTATAACAAATTTTCAAAATGTAATAATGCAGTCTTGTTAGGAATCGTCTATCTAAACTATCTGTAAGTTTTCAATCCTCAATTCTTTCTATTAATTTCTAATTTGAGAGTCAAAGTTTTGGTTTTCAAAGTCAACTATGTGTTCTTGAATCAAATTTGAGTTTGTTTTGATATCTTCAGTTAATTTGATGATCTATAAAGATTATAGGAATGATTTACAACACAATTCATGTTGTAATCATAACCTATAACACTCTTAATCTAAAAATCAATTTTTGAGTTCTTGAGTTCTTCACAGGGATATACACTAACATGAATTCGAAACAAATTTCAAAAACTAAAAATGTAGAGTTGTTAGGAATCATTTACTTAAACTTCCTGCAAAATCTCAAATTCCAATTCTTGATAACGAATTCAAATTTGCGAGTCAAAGTTAATTTGTCAAAAGTCAACTGTTTTTTTCTTGGAGAAATTAGAGCTTGTTTTGATGTTTTAAGTTCAATTGACGATTCCAATAGTTTATAGATATAATTTGCAAACTATTTCGTGAAGAAAGCGAGTCCTAAAACTTACTAAAAATCGAAAACAATTATTTTTTTTTTAAAAAAAATGACGAGCAGCAGCTGTAGGCTGTTTCTTTTTTTTCTTTTTTTAAGTTTTTTGTTATTTAAAAACACTCTTTTTCTAGTTTAGATGTTGTCTACAAGTCCTTAGTTCAAAACCTTGTCGATTGTTTTTAGTAATTCGCCTCCATTTGATTTTAATTCATGGATGAAGAAGATGATGAACATGGTTTTAGGAAGTATTAGATAAGTATATATCGGTTGCATAATAAGTAAGAAAGACAAGGCAGAGGGAATGGTTAAGTGTGTTAGTGCGTGGACGAGAGGTCTCGGGTTCGAGCCCTGTTCGGGGCATTCTTTTTATAAAAGCTTCTAAGGTAGTTTTACATTTTTTTTAAAAATCATCATAATTATTATTATTATTATTATTATTATTATTATTATTATTATTATTATTATTATTATTATTATTATTATTATTATTATTATTATTATTATTATTATTATTATTATTATTATTATTGTTATTGTTATTATAATTATTAGTGTTATTGTATTATTATTATTATTATTATTATTATTATTATTATTATTATTATTATTATTATTATTATTATTATTACCATTATTATTTATTATTAATATTGTAACAATTATTAGTAGTATAATTATCGTTATTACTACTAATATTAGTAACATGAGAAAAATTATCATTTACTATTTTTTTATGATTATAGCTACAAACATATTATTGTTATGAAATTAGTTATAACTTTAAGTTATAAGGAACTATAGATATAGATTACAAATTTAACACGAGGATTATGATAAAACTCATTATTACTAACACTGTTATTATTATTATCATTATATTATCAAAGTAAAGTATCATTATTATCAAAGTTATTATTTTTATTAAAACTATCATTTTTATCTTAATATTAAAACTACCATTTCTATTACCATTATTACTATCATAATTATTATTATTTTTACCAATATCAGTATTATTACAAATAGCCACTTTTATATAAAAAATACATTACAATAGAATTAATACTACATATCACTATATTCTTATTACTAAAATGATATTAATTAAGTTATAAAAGATACCAGTTAATAGAATTATTAATACTATTATTATTATTATTATTATTATTATTATTATTATTATTATTATTATTATTATTATTATTATTATTATTATTATTATTATTATTATTAATATTGGTATTATAAGTATTTTATCATTTTTAAATATTATTTGTATTATTAAATTACTGTTTTAATAAACGAATGATATAAATATATTTATTTCACATAACATAACAAAATTGATACGTTTATTTAAAATATGTAAAATAAAAATATAATGAAGTAAATAAGTTATTGATATAAAAATTATATCACTAATAATAATATATAAAATGTTCGATTACGATTATATGTATTAATGAATATACAAATAATATAGGTTCGTGAATCCAAGGCCAACCCTGCATTGTTCAATGTCGTCATATGTATTTTTACTACAAAATACAGTATTGTGAGTTTCATTTGCTCCCTTTTTAAATGCTTTTGCAATATATATTTTTGGGACTGAGAATACATGCGTTGCTTTTATAAATGCTTTATGAAATAGACACAAATGATCGAAACTACATTCTATGGTTGGATTATCAAACTGAATTTGTGCCTTTTTAGCTTGGTAGCCTAAGAATTGGTGTTTATTATAATTGCCACCAATTGACGCGAATCCTAAAGATAGATCTATGGACCTCGACAAGTCCCATTCGGGTTACGAATGCTTTAGTACTTCGATTATCATATCCGATGAGAGTCCCGGAATGATGGGGATATTCTATATGCATCCTGTTAAGGTCGGTTACCAGGTGTTCACCATATGAATGAATTTTAATTCGCGAGTTACGCGTGACAATATATGAAATCTTGTGGTCTATTAAAATGATGAAAATGAATGATTATGATAAACTAATGAGCTCACTAACCTTTTGGTTGACACTTGAAAGCATGTTTGATGTTATGCGAGGGGTATATGAAATAGTATTATTTTTACAACGAAATACTATTAAATACGATACAAATTACACAAGATATTTATTTATTTATAGAATGGATATACCTAAACCTTGCTACAACACTTATAGGCAGTGTACCTAATCGTACAGTAGTGTAGTTTTTAGTAAGTCCGGTTCGTTCCACAGGGAAAATTAAACAAGCTTAACGCTATATTAGTTGTAACTTATAAAAATACAAAAAAATATATAAGTAGTATTATTATTATAAAAGGGGGTTTTTACCGTTTAATGACCGGTTTGTCGATTTTTAAAACTTTAGTCGCAGTTAAAACCTAATATAAAATATTAAAAATAAATATAACTTAATTTAAAGCGTAAAGTAAATAACGATAATGAAATTGCGATAAATAAAAGTGCGATAAAATAAAATTGCGATAATTTAAGAGTACGATAATTAAAAGTGCAATTAAATATGAAATAAAAGAATTATGATTATTTAAACTTCCATAATCATGATGTTTGACGTGTTAATTTTAGTTTATTCCCATGGGTTAATTGTCCTTTGTCCTGGATTATTCGATATGTCCATACGGATTTGTCCATAATAGTCCATCAGTCATAAATATAAAGTGCGAAAGTCTTCGTCAAATTATTCTTATTCCCGAAGTCAAATATTCCAACTAATTGGGGATTCGAATTGTAACAAGGTTTTAATACTTTGTTTAATGAATACACCAGGTTATCGACTGCGTGTAAACCAAGGTTTTACTACTTTGTTAACAATTACACCAATTACCCTTGAATGTAATCCACCCCTGTTTCAACAAGTCTATTAACTATTAATCCAGTTCCGTGTCCGGTAAAATGAACAATTATTGGTAATTATAGATATCCAGGCCATGCGATCGCATGGCCCCTTTTTCCAGCTGACAAGACTTTGTTTCTTTCCTTGCCGACGGTTTATAATAATATATATAATATATAAAAAATTTTAAGAATTATTTAAATATTATATTATATTCGTGTGCATAGTTGAGTTGTAATTTTTAGTCCGTTGCGTTGAGCGTTGAGAGTTGACTTTGGTCCCGGTTCCGGATTTTCGAACGTCCTTGCGTATAATTTAATATCTTGTACCTTGCGTTTTGCGTCTTGTACTCTTGTAATTTTGAGACATTTCTTATCAATAATTGGAACCACTTTGATTGTATTTTGTACTTTTGAGCTTTTTGGTCGTTTGTGTTTTCAATTTGTCGAATCTGTCTTTTGTCTTCACCTTTTGTTATTTAAACGAATATCACTTGTAAATAGAACAATTGCAACTAAAAGCTTGTCTTTCTTGAGGGATAATGCTATAAAATATATGTTCATTTTTAGCATTATCAAATATTCCCACACTTGAGCGTTGCTTGTCCTCAAGCAATATAGTCTTGAAATAAAAATACTAGAATCACTTCTTTATTCTTCACACTTTGTACATCAGTGATTTTTATAAGGCGGTATAAACAATGGTAGTAACGATGTGGTTTACAGTCCCACATGACTATAAAATTTTAGATCCTTTAAGAAAATTGGATCTTTATGAAAACATTTGATCTTTTGAAAATACAATCTAGCTTTTACCCTAGATAAGTTTTTTGGAATAACCCTTCACCGGTGTTTGCAAATTGTTTTTGTGGGTTTGGTGGGTTTCAGATTTGAAAACTTTAGCTCAAAACTTGCGGTTTTGTGTCACCCACTTGCTATCCTTGTATTGGGAAAGCAACACGTCCATTATACTTGCTCCGTATATTACCTTTCGGTAAACTACCGTCCGGTTGTAAAGGAAAGCGTTGAACAAGCAACTGTTAAGGCAATGTCCCCTGACATGCTTTTAATTATGGTTTATAACGTGTCAGATGCAATTACTATCCTTGGTAGGAGCAATAGTAAAGCTCACCCTTATAATTTTTCAGTTTGGCACAAGATCCTATCTTCGACCATACTATGCAACCACCGTTCTTACGGTTGACACCTGATTTGGTTCAGGTGACCTAATGAATTCCAGGTGAATTCCTAGGATTTTACGTTCAATGGTAATGAACGCATTGAAAATGGGTTTTCAGAAAACAAATCGGTTTGTAATTTTGATCAAAATATTTTCTCGTTCAAGCTCGAGTTTAGATATCATCGAATTCTATGAGTTTGTAATTCTCAATCTTTAAAAGTCAATCTCAAGGATTGAGTAATATCAGTCTTAAAAGCTGATTTTTGATCTTTTAAGGAGATTATCCTTTTCTGGGGGTCTGATTCATTAGTCTTATCAAGCTAATTTGCACGGCATCCTCCCCATTTTACAAGACAGATCCTCTCATGGTTAGGATAAGTCTAACCACTTGGCGACCCTGTTTGATGCTGAGGTCCGTAGATTTCCTGCTGATTTTAGAGATGACTTTTCTAGATTTTTCGTCAACCTACAGCTGGTCTGGACGACAACTTCATGACCTAAATTAAGAAGCACGTTTCTTTTTCGGAAGACTTTACTTCCTTTTAATGATGGAATTGATTCATCGTGTAGATCCATCTTTCTTTTAAATGTATTACAGTAAATTGGGTAAAACTGTTTAGATTAGTCTAAAGCAAAAGTATCTTCAGTTATTTGTTACAAAAATATGTGACTTATGTTTTAAATAACTTGGTAAATTTTTTCCACACTTGGCTTTTATTTTCCTTTCTTTGCCTTTTTATTGTCCTCTATTCAAATTTAAATGAATTCTAACATTTTGGTTTGTTTCTCAATTTATGTCCTTTTTGAGGTAACAATAATTTCGGTGTTTAACACCTAGTTTTATCGTTCATAAATATGTATAAACATGATTTTGAATTTATTTAATTGAAAATTTTGAAAATTTTTACTAGAATTGAGTGGTCAGTATATAAGACTAAGGCTGTTCTTTATAATCAGAGAGCACTAGATTCTAATACAACTACTGTTTTACTAGTATTTTTAATGGTAACCAAGTGTATAAGTTTAAAATTTTAAAAATCCTAAAGAATTTAACCCCTTCCCACACTTAAGATCTTGCAATGCCCTCATTTGTAAGAAATCAGTAACAATTTAAATTATTGAGGGTGATTAGCGTAGAAAAATGATTAAATTTTACCAAAGTTTCCAATCATATTGGCGTTTGTTTGCTGAATGATAAATGGTGCACATCATTTGTTCATTCCGTCTTGTTGTTACATCACATTTGTTTTTCGTTTTGTCGTCAAAATTAGTAGCTTTTGCTGAACTTAATGCCAGTCTTTGAAAATGCGATGTTTTACCATGTTTTGTACAATTGACAATATACATACATACAAATATAAACATGCATGGTAATTTAAAATGAGACTTAAAATCCCACTTTCAAATCAAATATGAAATATTAGTACAACATAATAAAAATATTAAACATTACAATAAAAGTATCATAATATAATGTGTTTAAACAGAAATAATAAAAATTAAAAATCATGTAAATTACCAACCGGAACTAAATCAATCTGGATAGGGGTTCCAGTTCATGTCATCGTCCGGGTTCCATGGTTGGTGATAGGTGTACTGGTAGGCCTGGTTAGGGTCGTAGAGAGTGAATGGCGGTCTCATCTCGGGCTGGTGTGGAGGATAGTAAGCTGGTCGGGTCGGGACGTAGTGCTCCTGAGGTGACAGCCGTCTCATAATCTGACGCTGATGATAGTCCCATCTATCATGCTGTCGTTGCCTGGAATGCTCGTAATCATTCCGGGCTTGCCACTGCTCCATCCGACGAAATCTCTCCGCATTTGTCATATCTACCTCATCTACACGATGGTAGACATCAGTCATAGCCTCCCGAATGACATCCCTAATGTCATCCGCTTCCTCCATTTCCTCGTCTGAGCCTCTCTCTACCTGAGGATGACTACCTTCATAGGGTATTTCCTGGTTGCGTCTACTCTTTAATACCTTAGCACCCGCATAAATCCTCAATCCTAAAAGCTCAACCTGCTCCCTACATTCCAAAAGTGGACCCCCTTGGTCCTTATTTACACCTAAATACTCTCCAATGAGAGTAACAAAAATACCTCCTCCTATAATCCCCCCTTCCTGTATTCCTTCAACCATCTTAGATAAATAAAAACCAACACAGTAAGGGATATTAACAAAGCCTCTTGGGTCTCGAATACACTTTAGGTAAAATAAATCATGTAAGGTCAATTTTTCCTTGTTGTGACCTCTCTGTGTAATCGAGTTAGCCAAAAATCTATGAATTATATGAAGCTCGGCTCTGTTAATATGTAAGTAGGTATGTGTTCCTCCCCGCTCAAAAACATTATAGTCTGACATACGCCTCCAGACGGCGTTCGCATCAAAATTCCTATCTACCCTTTCACCACGATAAATCAAATTCATACAATCGGGTAGTAGTAATTCACTAGGAGTGTAAATCTGTAATGCCCTGGCCATGTCCAGCATGGACATCCTGTACATCCTACCGCCAAGTATAAATCTAAGAAAACTTCTATCATCTAATCTATCTACATCTACATTTAACGCTATAGTACTCATCAGCTCAACACACCATTCCTTATATACAGGTCTACGAATGGTGAATAAGCATTCCCAATCAGTAAAAGAAGAACTGTCATACCTTTGGATCAAATGCTCCCTAACATGGTCAGCAAGTTGGACCCTTTCCAAAGGATCCTAATCAATTACCCTAGGCACCTCTACATATATTGTTACTAATTTGAATTTATTACTTTGATATACCGGGTAATCTCTCCATCGTCTATCGAATCTCAGATTAGGATGCAACGTGTGTTCAGGAATCGTTGGGTATTCTACAGGCGGATGCATCGGAAATACTATGAATTCATTAAAAAACTGTAGCGGATCATAATAAGGTACATGTTGATCAGGCTGATGTTGTGGTTCCTGTTGTGGTTCTTTTTCGGGTTCATATTGCATTTCTGGTTCAGGTTCTGGAGCAGGTCGTCTAGATGATGATGATGAACCTCCAGTATCGGTTCTCTGCAAAACACATTAAACACAAAATTTGTGCATTCATATATGCATTAGTGTTAGCAAAATAACAACTTAAAAAAATCACAATAACATGTTAAATCAAAATTAAACTTATACACATTTTCACATTTTTTTACAATTCTACACTTTTTCAAATAAGCACATATGAAAATGTAGACAAAGTTCATAAGCATTTAACTCAAATAACATGTCAAAATAGTAATTACTAACAATTAAATAAGTCTCAATTGGCAATTATATCAAATTAATCAAGTTCATGAATTTTGCAACTAAAAAGTCCACTTTAATCTTCAAAAATCATGTTTAGGATTAAAGTTTGGATCATTTAGCTACCTAAACATGTTACACTACTCAATTTAGCAAAAATTCATGAAAAAAATCGGCCATAACCTGTTTATATCAAAAAGTCCCAAATTGCTCAAGAACACAAACCCTAGATTTCTAAAAATTTTGAAGTTTTTGGCTTCAAATCATGTTAAATAGCATCAATCTAGGTTATACATGCATAAAATACTAACAATTTTACTCTAATTACACTAGAAACTTAACAAAATCAAATTAGGTAAAATATAGCTCAAGAACACTAAAAATTAAATTTAAAGAGATTTAGGGGTGTAATTTTTACCTTTTTTGATAAACTTCTGAACAATTTCATGATTAGAGCGAGAATTTTGACGAATTATGGTGAAAAATTGCGAATTTTAGAGGTGATTTGGGAGATGGTTCGTGTATGTGTGTGTTGAAAGTGAGAAGGAGCAGAACTCGCTGCCCTTTTGTTTCTGGCTAAAAATACAGCCTCATGCGATCGCATGAGATTGTAGTGCAAACCCCATGCGATCGCATGGGGGTCCGGGTACAGTTTTTTTTTATTATAAAAAACCTTAAAACTTATAAAACATATAATTAATAAAATTTTAAAAATTTGTTTCTTTTTAGGATGAGGGCGTTTCGGATTGATGTCCTAGTCCGTCCCTCGACAAAATTTTAAAATTTGTCAATTCAAAGCGCTGTTTTAAAAGTAAAGATTTTTTGGGTTTTTTAAATGTTTTTGGTATACTTTAGTTCAATAAGATTAAAAATAATGATAATAAAAGTTCTCGTCCCTCCCTTGGGTAGAGCAATTTCGGTTCAACGACCTAGTCTTCAACTCACGACGAATTTTTAGAAATCAATTTTTTTAACTTAACGAAATAAAGTAAATTTTTGTTTTTAAATTCACACCAAACTTAATTTAAAATGCATAAAATTAAAAATTCATATTATTAAAAATTCACACCAAACTTAAATTAAAATTTTGTTTTTATACAACAAACTTATATTAAAAATATTAATTTTTCAAATATTTACAAACTTAAATATATTGATTTTAAAAAGTTTACAATAATAATTTATTATTAATTTTAAAAACAAAGTAAAAATAAAATTAAAAATCTTTTTGGTCTTTTATCCCACTTTAATCAATCAAATATTATCAAAAATATACGCCCCTCTTTTCGGTAAAGTAATTTCGGCTATATTACCTAGTTTTACTCCTGACGAATTTTTGAAATATTTTGGGTTGATTGATTAAAGATATTTATACCTTAAGAATAAACGGTAAATTTTGCAGTGATGTAGTAAATTTTTGTATGATATCAATAATTTCGATCACAAAACCTAATTTTACTGAGTACCAATTTAATACTTTATAGCGAACGATTCAGCGTTTATTATCAAAAGGTTAAAAATAATAAAAATAAAAATAAAAACTGTACATACTTACCTGTGAAATAGAATTCTTAGTGACCTGCTTTAGCCCACTCATAAGATAGTCGGACTAATTGATTTTCCATAGCTACATAGGCATAACCTAGAGCATTCAACATTTTTTCTTCTAAACATATGAACGGTCCATCTCTGCATAAAGTAACGAATTCGGTATTGGAATATGTCTGATTCGTCGAACATTTTCCTTCGTGTGACCATTTTCCGCATTTATGACATCTTTCAAGGTGTCGTGCTCTTCTTTTTGCTGCGGATTTTGATTTTCCTTTACCAAACTGTAACTTATTATTTTCGTTCCTAGATTTTTTTCTTACTCCGTCCAATTTACCTCTGATTAATGATACCAATTCACTTAGAAGGGTGTCATTATTACGTTTAGTGATCAAAGCGTGTAGCATTAGACCATGGTTTAATTCACAGGAAGTCTTCATCTCGTAAAACCTAAAAAAAAATAAAAATTCAGAATGGGGGGAGAAGACTAATTCTTTAGGGTCTGCTAGGGAAAGACCATTTGGATTCCATTCTCGAGAACTACACGAAAACAGAATATCTAACTCTAACAGAAATACATATTATCCTTTAAAGACTGGATTCTCCCCACACTTAGTTAGCTGTGGTATCGAAATTGTGATTAACTTCGTTGTCAACTTCCATCGGACCATGTATGTAATGTTTAACTCTGTGATTATTAACTTTAAATTCAATCCCATTTGAATTTATTAATTCTACCGTTCCGTACGGAAAAACTCTTTTGACTATGAATGGTCCAAACCATCTTGATTTCAATTTTTCAGGAAATAGCTTGAATTGTGAATTGAAAAGAAGAACTCTGTCTCCTTTCTTAAATTCTTTTGAACTTCTGATTCTTTTATCATGCCATTTCTTCGTTCTTTCCTTATAGATTAACGAATTTTCGTATGCTTCATGTCTTAATTCTTCTAATTCGTTTAATTGACTTAATCGTAGATGTCCGGCTTCATGTAAATCAAGATTACATGTCTTCAAAGTCCAAAATGCTTTGTGTTCAATTTCTACTGGAAGATGACATGCTTTTCCGTAAACGAGTTTAAAAGGTGTGGTACCAATTGGAGTTTTGTAGGCTGTTCTAAAAGCCCAGAGTGCATCCTCCAATTTCATGGACCATTCCTTCGGATTTGATCCTACAGTTTTCTCTAAAATACGTTTTAAAGCTCGGTTGGTATTTTCAACTTGTCCACTTGTTTGTGGATGATAAGCGGTGGTGATTTTATGAGTTACTCCATATCTTTTAAGAACTTTCTCAAGTTGATTATTACAAAAATGAGTACCCCGATCACTTATTAAAGCTTTCGGTGTTCCAAATCTAGTAAAAAGACGTTTTAAAAAGTTGACTATAACTCGTGCATCGTTAGTCGGGAGAGCTTGTGCTTCCGCCCATTTAGATACATAATCAATGGCAACGAGAATGTAGAGATTATTATGAGATTTTGGAAATGGACCCATAAAGTCAATACCCCAAATGTCAAATATTTCACATACTTGAATGACATTTTGTGGCATTTCATCACGTTGACTTATTTTTCCGGCCCTTTGACAAGCATCACAGGATTTGCAAAGAAGGTGTGCGTCTTTGAAAATTGTAGGCCAATAGAATCCAGCATCGTAAACTTTTCTTGCTGTAAGTTGAGGCCTATAATGCCCTCCTGTTGGTCCTGTGTGACAATGGTTTAAAATTTGACTACCTTCATCTCCAAATAACATCAGCGTATTATTCCATCGGGACAACTTTTAAACAAATGTGGATCTTCCCAGAAATAGTGTTTTATATCACTAAAGAATTTATTTCGTTTTTGGTACGATAATCCTTTTTCAAGAAATCCACATACTAAGTAGTTTGCATAGTCTGCAAACCATGGAATTTCATTATAATCTATCTTCAATAGATATTCATCAGGAAAGTTGTCTTGTATGGCCGATTCATTTAGAACTTCTAATTCAGGATTTTCAAGACGAGAAAGATGATCAGCGGCGAGATTTTCTGCTCCCTTTTTATCTCGGATTTCAATATCAAACTCTTGTAAGAGTAAGATCCAACGGATTAATCTTGGTTTAGCATCTTGTTTTGAAAATAGGTATCTAAGAGCAGAATGGTCGGTATAGACCACCGTTTTAGCTAGAACGAGATATGATCGAAATTTATCAAAAGCAAAGACAATAGCAAAGAGTTCTTTTTTAGTAGTTGTATAGTTCATTTGTGCTCCTTGTAACGTCTTACTAGCATTATAAATAGGTTAAAATCATTTTTCAATCCTTTGTCCTAAAACGGCTCCCATTGCAAAATCACTTGTATCGCACATAAGTTCAAATGGTAGATTCTAATTTGGAGTTATCAAGATCGGCGCATTAGTGAGTTTTTCTTTAAGAATATTAAAAGATTTGATGCATTCATCTGAAAAGATAAATGGAGCATCCTTTTCTAGGAGTTTATTCATAGGAGTGGCAATTTTAGAAAAATCTTTTATGAAACGTCGGTAAAAACCGGCATGTCCTAGAAAACTCCTAACTCCTCTAACATTGGTGGGATGTGTAAGTTTAACAATTACATCTACTTTAGCTCTATCCACTTCAATTCCTTCCTTTGAAATTTTATGACCAAGAACGATGCCTTCTTTAACCATGAAATGGCATTTCTCCCAATTAAGAACTAGATTTGATTGTTCGCATCTAATAAGCATTCGTTCAAGATTAACTAGACATGATTTAAATGTATCACCGAAGACTGGAAAGTCATCCATGAAAACTTCCATTCATTCTTCTATCATGTCGTGAAAAATCGCCATCATGCACCTTTGAAAGGTTGCAGGGGCATTGCAAAGTCCAAATGACATGCGTTTGTAAGCAAAAGTACCATAAGGGCACGTGAATGTGGTTTTCTCTTGGTCCTCGGGTGCTACTGGAATTTGAAAATATTCGGAAAAACCATCAAGAAAACAATAGTAACTATTTCCGACTAATCTTTCCAACATTTGATCAATGAAAGGTAAGGGAAAGTGATATTTTCTGGTGGTGTCATTTAATTTTCTATAATCAATACAAACACGCCATCCTGTTACCGTCCTAGTAGGAATAAGCTCATTTTTCTCATTTGTGATGACAGTCATGCCACCCTTCTTAGGCACGCATTGAACTGGGCTTACCCATGGACTATCAGAGATTGGATAAATTAAACCTGCATCAAGTAGTTTAATAATTTCTTTCTTAACAACATCTTGCATATTAGGATTTAGTCTTCGTTGGAGTTGCACATATGTTTTATGACCTTCTTCCATAAGGATTTTATGTGTGCAATACGAAGGACTTATTCCTTTAATATCATGAATTTTCCATGCAACGGCTGGTTTATGAGCTTTTAAAACAGAAATGAGTTTAGATTTTTCATTTTCAGTAAGAGAAGACGATATTATTACA
Organism: Rutidosis leptorrhynchoides; assembly: GCF_046630445.1. Taxonomy (NCBI): domain Eukaryota; kingdom Viridiplantae; phylum Streptophyta; class Magnoliopsida; order Asterales; family Asteraceae; genus Rutidosis; species Rutidosis leptorrhynchoides. Next base: position 323,010,563 of record NC_092342.1, on the reverse strand, counting down.
GGTAATTCAGATTCACCATGTAAATAAGCATATTCCAAATGGTTTGAAAGTGGCTTTAACTCTAATGTCGGTGGTTCTTCTATCGATGATTTGTATCGATATCTGTCTTCTTCTTTTAGCATTTGAATTTCTTCTATTGTTGGTTCATATCCATTAGCCATAAGTGTAGCTAACATTTCAGTTTCATCAATTGGTTCAGTACTTTCTCCTAAAGAACATTCTCCTGTTCCTTGTAATTCTGGAAATTCTTCTAACAATTCTGCATGTGATTCTATAGTTTGAATATAATAACATGTATCATCTGCAGATTGCGGTTGCTGCATTGCTCTATCAACAGAAAAGGTAACACTCTCGTCCTCTATACTTAGGGTCAGTTTCTTACTGAACACGTCTATCATTGCTTTGGCCGTGTTTAAGAATGGTCTTCCTAATATGAGAAGTACTCGAGAATCTTCTTCCATGTCCAAAATAACAAAATCTACTGGAAATACTAAAGTACCAACTTTAACTAGCATATTCTCCATTATCCCTCTAGGATATTTTACTGATCGATTGGCTAGTTGTATACTTATTCGTGTTGGTTTCAATTCTCTAAGGTCTAGTTTAGTGTATAGTGAATACGGCATTAAATTTATACTAGCACCTAAGTCTGCCAATGCTTCTATTGAACTAAGACTACCCAGAAAACATGGAATTGGGAAACTTCCTGGATCAGATAGTTTTTCTGGTATCTTATTCAACAGTACTGCAGAACAATTAGCATTCATAGTAACAGCCGAGAGTTCTTCCATTTTCTTTCTATTTGTGATTAGATCTTTCAGAAATTTAGCATACCTAGGCATTCCTAAAATCACATCAATGAAAGGAAGATTGACATTTATCTGTTTAAACATATCCAAGAATTTGGATTGCTCGACTTCAAGTCTCTCTTTTCTCATTTTACTCGGGTAAGGAAGTGGTGGTTGGTATGGTTTAACATAAGGTTTAGCCTTAACTGTGTTATCTTCATTAACCTTTTCAACTACCTGTTCTTTTTCCTTATCTTGTTCAGATTGTGGTTCTTGTGGAGTAGGAATAGCTTCATCAGAAATTACAGGTATTTCAGGTGGTTTAAGTGTAATACCACTTCTTGTGGTAATGACTTTAGCTGTTTCATTCCGGGGGTTAGCATTTGTATCACTAGGTAGACTTCCCGGCTTTCTTTCACCTATTAACCTTGCTAGGTTACTTACTTCTTGTTCCAGATTTTGAATAGAAGCTTGTTGATTTCTAAATGCTTGAGCATTTTGTTCATTGGTTTGTTTCTGAGATGTGAAAAACTGCGTTTGAGATTCAACTAGCTTCGACATCATGTCTTCTAAATTTGGCTTTTTATCATCGGTTTGTGGTGATTTATTTTGAAAATTAGGTCTTTGCTGGTTGTAAGTATTATTGGATACTTGTTGATTACTTGGACCTTGTTGGTTGTTGTATGAAATATTTTGGTTATAATTCTGATTTTGATTGTAGATCGGTCTTGGCGGATGATAATTATTCTGATAATTATTTCCAGGCCTTTGGTTTATGTATGAAACATTCTCTCTTTGTTCCATTGTTAGTTCAATACTGAGACAATCTTTTGTCAAATGTGGTCCTCCACACTGCTAACAACTAATTCGTATTGAGTGAATATCCTTAGTCATCTTTTCCATTCGTCTCTCGACAGCATATATCTTTGCAGAAATGGAATCTAAGTCATGGCTAGAATCGGCTCTAGCTGCTTTAGATGATCTAACGATATCTTTTTCTTGGTGCCACTCATGTGAGTGGGAAGCAGTGTTATCAATAATTTTGTAAGCATCAGTTGCGGTTTTCTTCATAATGGAACCACCAGCTGCTATATCGATGTCTTTTCGTGTAGTGATGTCACATCCTTGGTAGAATATTTGTACTATTTGACAGGTGTCTAAACCATGTTGCGGTCATCCTCTTAATAACTTTCCAAATCTTGTCCACGCCTCATATAAAGTTTCATTTGGCTTTTGCGTGAACGTAACAATTTCTCCTTGAAGTCTTACGGCTTTAGATGCCGGAAAGAATTGTTTATGAAATTTTTCAACTAAAACGTCCCATGTATCAATCGCCCCTTCAGGTAACGATTCTAACCAATCTTTGGCTTCTCCCTTTAAAGTCCAGGGAAATAACATGAGATATATCTGTTCATCTTCAACTTCTCTGATTTTAAATAGTGTACAGATCCTATTAAATGTACGAAGATGTTCATTTGGATCTTCCTTCGGTGCACCACTAAATTGGCATTGATTAGTCACCATATGTAGAATTTGTCCTTTGATTTCATAATCTGGTGCATTTATGTCTGGTTGAGTAATTGTGTGACCTTGGTCAGTGCGTTTAGCTCTCATTCGGTCTTCCAAACTTAGAGGTTCCAGATTCTCCATAATTGAATTTGTTGAATCTGAATCACTAAAGGATTCTGATTTAATGGTTGGTTCCTCTACAATCTCTGTTTGAATGATTGGTGGTTTCGGAGGAAAGATTAGTGGTTCAGGATCTATGAATTGTCCCTGAATATTCTCCGGATTCTCAATTGTGTGGTCGGGTTTAAAAACTGGATTATCGGAAATTTAAGTTGGAGTACTTGGTCGACTGGATGACGATTCTAAAGAAAAATCAATGGCGACAATATTTGTTAGATGTCTTGATCGATTTACAGGTGGTGAACGTACAAAAGGTGGTGAACGTTTTGCTCGGTGCATTCACTGAATATCCTATTAGTTTTTAAAAAGAAAGAAAAATTATATAAGTTATCCAATTAATAGACTTTTCTGATTTTGCCCACGTTTCGAATAGCCAAAAGATGCAGCAGAGGGGCAGGATTCGTTTGCTCTCAATATAATTGAGTACTGTTTGGCTCCAATAACCCGGTCCACGTACAAATCCAACTATTACTACGAACCAGAAAATTTTGATGTCTATCAATTTAACCACTTAAAATAATTTTTCGTTTTGAAATTTTAAAGAAATTTTAGATAAGAAATAGAAAAAAATCTAAGTCCTAAAAACTAGAGCGTCGAGAAATAAGAAAGAAAAAGAGCGCGTCGAAAAACGTCAAAAAATAAAAGGTCGAAAAATAATAAAAAGAACGTAGCGCGTCGAAACTTAAAAAGGAACTAAAAACTAAGAATTAAAAGTTGCGTCTAAAAATATTAAAGCTTAAAAGAAAAACTATATCCCAAATGGCATTAACTTAAAAAGGGTACAAAAATATAAAAACGGCGTCGCAAAACTCTAAAGTACCTAAATCTTAGTCTAAAGAAAAAGCACTTAAGGGATTTTATGGCAAATTTTAAAAATCTAGAAATAAAAATAACTATGGCAAAAACTATATATTAAAACTAAAACGAGCGAAAAATACAAATATTACGCTAAAACGAATAAAAAGATACAAAATATAAAAAATAAACTTAAAGTTGTAAAAAGTAACTTTTTTTATAAAAATATTATTTTTATATTATTTATTTTATAAAACTATTAATTTTATAATTTATTAAAACTAAATAAACTAAATAAAACAAATTAATTAAAAACTAAACTAAATAATTAAATAATCAAAACCCTAATTAGGGTTATAATTAATAATAATTAATAATTATACTCCGTAATGATTGCTGTTTTTTGGTCAAGTCTGGCATGTCTGACATGGCCATGCGATCGCATGGTCCTCACGTTAAAAATCCATGCGATCTCATGGATAAGGATTTCAGGCCAGGGTTTGGGCTGCTACAGTAATCGGGCCGAGAGTTTTTATTATTATTATTATTTTTTTCTTTTGTATTCTGATTTATATATTTATATAATAACTTAAATACAAATTTAATTTTTAAAAACTAAAATAAAAATACTTTTTAACTTTATATATATTTAACAAACTATTAAAAATATATTTATTTTATTTTTTTTCTTTTTGTATTTTTGAGTTTTTAAAACGTATTTTTACAAAAACGTATTTTTATAAAAGTAAACTAAAAATTAATAAAAATCTTTTTTTTATAGCGTTGCGCTTCCGGCATTTTTAGCGTTTCCACGGTAGCGGCGCCAAAAATACTTGATGTTATGCGAGGGGTATATGAAATAGTACTATTTTTACAACGAAATACTATTAAATATGATACAAATTACACAAGATATTTATTTATTTATAGAATGGATATACCTAAACCTTGCTACAACACTTATAGGCAGTGTACCTAATCGTACAGTAGTGTAGTTTTTAGTAAGTCTGGTTCGTTCCACAAGGAAAATTAAACAAGCTTAACGCTATATTAGTTGTAACTTATAAAAATACCAAAATATATATAAGTAGTATTATTATTATAAAAGGGGGTTTTTACCGTTTAATGACCGGTTTGTCGATTTTTAAAACTTTAGTCGCAGTTAAAACCTAATATAAAATATTAAAAATAAATATAACTTAATTTAAAGCGTAAAGTAAATAACGATAATGAAATTGCGATAAATAAAAGTGCGATAAAATAAAATTGCGATAATTAAAGAGTACGATAATTAAAAGTGCAATTAAATATGAAATAAAAGAATTATGCTTATTTAAACTTCCATAATCATGATGTTTGACGTGTTAATTTTAGTTTATTCCCATGGGTTAATTGTCCTTTGTCCTGGATTATTCGATATGTCCATACGGATTTGTCCATAATAGTCCATCAGTCATAAATATAAAGTGCAAAAGTCTTCGTCAAATTATTCTTATTCCCGAAGTCAAATATTCCAATTAATTGGGGATTCGAATTGTAACAAGGTTTTAATAATTTGTTTAATGAATACACCAGGTTATCGACTGCGTGTAAACCAAGATTTTACGACTTTGTTAACAATTACAACAATTACCCTTGAATGTAATCCACCCCTGTTTCAACAAGTCTATTAACTATTAATCCAGTTCCGTGTCCAGTCAAGCGTATGTGGTTATATATAAATACGTCAAATTATAAGTCTATATATTAATTTAACGAGGTATCGTTTAGTTAATATAAAACCCATTAATAGCCCATAGTCTAATTTCCACAAGTGTCGTTCTTTTATCCAAACCCCAATTATGGTACAAAGCCCAATTACCCAATTTTAATATTCATCCCAACATCATGATTACTTCGGCATTAAATAAGCATAATAATAACTTAGCTACGAGACATTAATTTAAAAATAACATTAACCATAACTTACAGTGATTAAAAATAGCGTAGCGTTACACGGACAGAATTTCGACTTACACTCTTACAACATTCGCTAACATACCCTTATTATTAGAATTTAAAATTAAAATTAAAATTGAAATTATAATATAAATATATATATATATATTTTCGTATGAATGAGAAGAGAAAAAGATGATGGATATTGAACCAAAACACGCGAATTTATAGCAATGTGGGCTGTCACCTACTGCCATGCGATCGCATGGCTTTTTGCCTTCGCATGGCCCCTTTTTCCAGCTCACAAGACTTTATTTCTTTGCTTGCCGACGGTTTATAATAATATATATAATATATAAATAATTTTAAGAATTATTTAAATATTATATTATATTCGTGTGCATAGTTGACTTGTAATTTTTAGTCCGTTGCGTCGAGCGTTGAGAGTTGACTTTGGTCCCGGTTCCGGATTTTCGAACGTCCTTGCGTATAATTTAATATCTTGTACCTTGCGTTTTGCGTCTTGTACTCTTGTAATTTTGAGACGTTTCTTATCAATAATTGGAACCACTTTGATTATATTTTGTACTTTTGAGCTTTTTGGTCGTTTGCGTTTTCAATTTGTCGAATCTGTCTTTTGTCTTCACCTTTTATTATTTAAACGAATATCACTTGTAAATAGAACAATTGCAACTAAAAGCTTGTCTTTCTTGAGGGATAATGCTATGAAATATATGTTCGTTTTTAGCATTATCAATGTTTATTCTCAAGTATGAAAGAAATCTTCCGTTGTGCATTTGCTCATATTAGAGATATTACTTGGAATCATTCATGACATATTTCAAAAGACGTTGCATTCGACTCGTCCAGTTCATCAAGATTATTATTAAGTCATTTATAGTTTGAATATTATGAAATGGTATGCATGCCTGTCAATTTTCGATGTAAAGAAAGTTTGTCTTTTAAAAACGAATGCAATGTTTGTAAAATGTATCATATAGAGGTCAAATACCTCGCGATGTAATCATATGTTATTGTATTCGTCCTTATGGATTAGGACGGGTCGCTTCATGTAACTTAAAGATCCAAACTTTATGCTTCAAGATCTTCAAGAACACCAAAGATTCAAGCTTTCTAGCTTTGTAATCTCATAACTTGTGTGAAATGAATCCAAGCTCTATAGCTTAGGATTCCATTACTTTATTTGATTAAGATTGTGTTTATATTTGTTTGATTGAAGTAAAGTTTGTAGCTTTAGTTGTAAATAGAACTTGTATTTGTGTTAAGACTAAGGATATGATGTAACCTTGGTTCATCATCCATCTAAGACTCTTAAATGAGTTGTGTTCTTACTTGGTCTTAACATATTGTATGTTGATGGTTGAATCTTGGTCAAGGTGATGCTAACCCATCAATGAGTTGTACACTTGAAGCTACAAGCATCAGGGATGAGAACCGTGATGAGCATCAAGGACCAAGCACCCCACTGGAGCACTTGTTTACTGTTTTTCGGGATCTGATTAGATTCCTGAACTTCTATAAAATCTATTTTTAGATAGTTCATTTCGAGTAGATGACTTTTCGTTTAGACCTCGTCTTAATCCGATGTACGGTTTAGGATTTATGGCCTTCCGAAAGTCACTGCGCCCTTGTAACGTTGTGCTGAAATTTCTGACCTACTCGCACTTAAACCGTCGTTACGGTCAAATGAAGACGAGTTAGGTTCTGAAAATTGGTCAGCAGTTAGATGACTCACATACGGAGCAATAGCCACTGACTACGCGTCTTTTCGATTTGTATAGAGGTCGTAACAGGTGTCCGAAATTAGCCTTTTGTTTCGATCTCTATTCTTGTTAAACCTACCTTAATATTGATGAATGATGATGATAATGATGATGTCGATGATGACACTTAAACTTAATTTATTCACTTTTAAACATTTTAGGACAACATACTGACCTAGTAACCTTTGACTTAGGTTGACGACCTTTCGGACCGACTTACTTGCTTACTTACCTCGTATCGACTTTTACTGCTTATTCACTGTGAGTTATAGCTTCCCTTTTTACTTATATTATTTTTGGGACTGAGAATACATGCGCTTTTTATGTTTTACTTACTTGACACGATTACTTAAACTTTACATATGTGTGGGTTATATAACGGCATAAACATTCCCCTTAGCACGGTAACGTTTAATCATTGGTTTTAAACCGGTGAACGCGAATATTAGATATGGATCCATAGGGTTTGACATCCCACTCGGACTAGTCGCGCTAGCATTTAACGGGTGTTTGATACTTCGAGGATATACGCACTCACCAAGTGTACTTTTAGGGGGTATTACTATTACGTTAAGTTAGTTACCGGGTGCCCACGGATAAGCATATACTTTTCATACTGTTTTGAATACGATAACTCGTGGTCTACATTACTTTACCGATTACAAACTAAGCTCACCAACATTCGTGTTGACTTTTAAGCGTGTATTTCACAGGTGCTTAGACGATGATTGCTTCCGTTGTTAGAGTTGCTGTCTTGGTGTTATAGACTTGCTGTTATGGACCTGATGTGTTAGATTTCCGCTGCATTACTTAGAGATGTCTCAATCATGAAACTTTTATCTTGCATTCGTAACTTATGTTATTTTCAAATTATGACTTTGTAACGACCTTTGTGTCACGTTATCTTTTGTAAACGCTATCTTTTTATGAATGCAAAACTGGTTTTCAAACAGCATGTAGTATTTGACCGTGTAAAGATCCCGTTGTTGACGAATTGTACATATAACACCCCGCCAAATTTCCATCTGACGGCGCGTTAATCCAGGTCCTACAGTTAACAGTTACGCAATCTATATGAGACGTTTAAAGCAATCGCATTTAATTTTATTAAAAGTTGACTTTCAAAAACATAAGTCAATAATCCCAAAATAGAAACACTGTTGTGATCCTAACCACAAGCCAACAGTATTTAAACAGTTATAAAAGTTTTAAATGCGAAAGTAAATAATGTTCATAAATCTGACTCCACGGCCAGACATGCAGCAAACACAGCGGAAGCCTACCTCTTAAGGACCTGAGAATAAAAACACACAAAAAAGGTCAACAATAATGTTGGTGAATCTACAGGTTTAAAGTAATGTAGCAGTATCTGAAAAACAGTTATCAGAAAAATAGTTTAGTTTCCTTGACCACGAGATTTTAACGTTTGCATAATCTGAGCACCTGAATACTAGCAATGACCCGAGTATAGAAGCCACTATACCCGCCTTTACCTCCTAAAATGTTATACACTTGTTCGAGCGTATCTAATGTTCAAAATAAATGCACCACAGTTTTTATAGCGGGTGAGGTTGTCAACCTAATGGATCCGTCCATCTAAATAGTGCTTACACTGATGGTATTAAAAGTATTCAAGCTAGAGGCTTTGTGAACACACTCAGTACACATATATAGTACTCGTGTCAATACAAAATCATTTGATATTGTAAGTATAACAGTGTGTATTCTCATCCCTGAAAACATGTAAAAAGCGGGACTGTAGACTCACCTTTGAATAAAGCTCGGATGACGGACAAATGACTTGTACAGATTATAACCGAGTAATGCAACCTAAGTATATGTATTTAGGTTGGTCAATATATGTATCTTAAATAAGGGTGGTTTCATAGTATAAGTTGTCTTATTGCTCGACTCGACGCGTTTCCAAGTAAAAGTCAACTATATCATGCAAGTCAAACAAAGTCAACCGAAGTCAAACCGAAAGTCAAACTTGGTCAATGTGTTCAACTAAAGTCAACATCAGTAGGTTCATGTCAAATGTTGGTCAACATGTTAAACCTAAGTCAAAAAATACATTTCAGGTCATGAATGATCATTTTCACAATTTCAGTTTATCGTTGTGCACAAAGTTCATGAACACGTAGCATACTTATCACAATATCTCATAGTACAAAATTCACGTAAACATGAAAAACTCCAGATCATAAATATAATTAAAATCAATTCCAAAAAGTCCGGCCAGGGACTCATACGATAATTAAAAGTCAGGAATCAGAAGGGGTACATTTGGGGTTTGCCCAGTCAGTTTCTGACCGCGCACTGATTTCGTTTTGACTATAACCGGAGTTAGGGACATGAAATTGATACAAGACCAGTGGCCATAGTTCGAGGACAATTCAAAGTAACACATATCAAAAATCTAGCAAATTTTGTTTAGCCAATTTGTACAGTTTATTCATGCAAGTTGAATGTTCAGTTTTTCAGCTCAAATCAGAATCCACATAAAGTACGGCTCTATTGTGGCCAATGCATAAGGTTTTAGAGATTGACTTAAACTAAAAATAAGTCACATATCATGTTAAAATTCATATTCCAGAAGCTTACATGCTCATTCAATAAACACAATCCACAGAGTATAAAACAGAGAGCAATTTACAGATTCGATTCTAGTTTAGTTAGTCACATTCACACGCGAATATCCGAAGCTCTAGATACAATTAGCCTATGATATCTACATGAAAGGTGAATTAATTTTTGTGTAGATTTCATATATGCAAAGCTTTAATCACAAAAGTTACCACATTTTATCATACAAGGTTATTTTCATGCAAGTGCTGTATAAAACTACTTTTACACTAATGCAAGCATATCTCGGGTTATACATAAGCAAACGACATGATATCCTAGTCTAAATTGAGTGTTTTTGAATTATCTTTCCAGTGGTATAAGTTTCACATGCCATTTTGTGGTCTATCAATTCCAAATTTCTGATCAATCACGAAAACACAACGTTAATTTCAATTAAGCATAACTTGATCATCCGGAAACGAAATCAAGCGAATCCAAAGCCTAAACTCAATAGTTTTTCAGAAGGAATCTGAATATAACATAATAATTAACATTTAAAAAACTTAATTTTTCTGATCATGCAAAAACAAATTCGTTTTTAAACCCGAATGCATCAAACAATCAATATAACGATAACAATTAACACGTACGCGTATAGACTTGAGCAATTGACAACATAACTATGAAACTTTATTAAAAATCAGATTTTTAAGATTAGGGTTCATGCAAATATACTTTAGATCAACAAATCATTTATACCAACGCGTAGCTATCGACGTGAATTGCAACTTTCGTGTTGAAGGTTTTATCTATAAGTGAAAATTGAGGGTTATGGTATGGTGATGGTAACCGACGAGCAGGAGAGGGAGGGAGAGGATCGACTGCTCAGTTTTTCTGTGTGAGGGTTTACCTAATTTTTGTTAATACTTCTATTTATACCAACCCCAGTTTTCCTAAATTGCACATAAGTCCTCCAAGTAATCAAAATTAAACATAAAAGGGTGAGGAGGGGGTGGTTCAGCCGAATGGGCCCCATGGGATATTCTCGGGCTCGTGTTGTCCAATTTCTTGTACTCGTGGTCCGTTTCAAGTGTCGTTTAGTCGCACCGAAGGCCCGGAACGCTAAACCGATCGTTAAACGCAACCAAACATTAATTTATTAAAAACCCAATAAATTAATTATTTTTAAAAAGTTAATAATTAATAAATTAATTATTAAAATAAACCCGAGCGTTTCGTTGCTCAAAAAGCCGTTATCAAAATCGTATCGTTTTAATCGTATTTCATCATCCGAAATATTTATTTGAATTAATATCAACCCATATTAATTATTATAACCCTCCAAAGGTCAAGTACGCATTTATTACACATAAACACATAAAAGTCAAATAATCGCCGTTAAATAAACTAACGGAAGGTTAACGAAAGTAACGGAAAAAGCAGGGTTGTTACATTACCCACCTGTTATTAAAAATTTCGTCCCGAAATTTTAGTGATCGTCCTCTGAAGTAGTTTCCTCGGGAAACAGTTGTGGATACTTCAGCCTCATCTGGTCTTCATGCTCCCACGTGAACTCTGGTCCTCTTCTCGCGTTCCACCGAACTTTAACAATAGGAATTCTGCTTTGTTTCAATTGTTTGACCTCACGGCCCAAAATTTCGACAGGTTCCTCAATGAAATGAATTTTGTCATCGATACGTAGTTCCTCTAAAGGAATAATCAAATTCTCCTCTGCTAGGCACTTCTTTAGATTGGATACATGAAAAATGTCGTGTATACCGGTCCAACTCTTTCAGTTATCTCGAACGGTCCAACATATTTAGGACTCAGTTTACCTCGTTTCCCAAATCGTACAACACCCTTCCAAGGTGATACTTTAAGCATAACTTTGTCACCAACTTGGAACTCTATATCCTTCCGTCTAACATCGACGTAACTCTTTTGACGACTTCGAGCCGTTCTTAATCGTTCCTGAATCTGTAGAACATTCTCAGTTGTCTCCTGAATAATCTCAGGGCCTGTCAACTGACTATCTCCGAATTCGCTCCAATAAATGGGAGACCTACACTTTCTTCCGTATAATGCTTCGAAAGGTGCAGCCTTAATGCTCGCATGGTAACTGTTATTGTATGAGAACTCAGCTAGTGGTAAATACTTATCTCATCCGTTACCGAAATCAATCATACATGCTCGCAACATGTCCTCAAAAGTCTGAATAGTTCGCTCACTCTGGCCATCTGTCTGGGGGTGATATGTTGTACTCATATCTAAACGAGTTCCCATTACTTTCTGTAATGACTGCCAAAATCTGGAAGTGAATCTGCTGTCGCGATCGGATATAATAGATATAGGCACTCCATGTCTAGAGATGACTTCCTTAATGTAGATCTGAGCCAACTTCTCCATTTTATTAGTTTCTCTTATCAGTAGAAAGTGTGAAGACTTAGTGAGACGATCCACGATAACCCAAATAGTATCGTGACCTCCCACCGTTCTCGGCAGTTTCGTGATGAAGTCCATGGTAATAGCTTCCCACTTCCACTGGGGAATCTCTGGTTGATTTAATAATCCTGAGGGATTCTGATGCTCAGCCTTGACTTTAGCGCAAGTCAAGCACTTACCGACATAGGTAGCAATATCAGCTTTCAAATTTGGCCACCAATAAAATGCTTTCAAATCTTGGTACATTTTATCTGATCCCGGATGAATTGAGTAGCTTGACTTGTGCGCTTCCTCCAACACTAGTTCTCTCAATCCACCAAATTTTGGTACCCAGATTCGATTGGCAAAGTATCGTGTTCCATCCTCCTTAATGTCAAATTTCTTATCCATTCCTCTGAGAAATTCAACATCGACATTTTCTTGTTTCATTGCTTCTTGTTGTGCTTCGCGGATTTGTGATGTGAGATTCGTACGGACAACTATGTTAAGAGCTTTAACCCTAAGAGGTCTCTCTCGCTCTTTTCTGCTTAAAGCATACGCCACAACATTCGCCTTGCCCGGATGGTATTGAAGTTCGCAGTTATAATCATTAAGTAGTTCCATCCAACATCGTTGTCGTACGTTGAGCTGTTTCTGATCGAATATGTGCTGTAAACTCTTATGGTCAGTAAAGATAGTAAAGTTGGTTCCATACAGGTAGTGTCTCCACATATTAAGTGCAAATACAACAGCTCCTAGTTCAAGGTCGTGCGTAGTGTAATTCTGCTCGTAAATCTTTAACTGACACGATCCATAAGCAATAACTTTATTTCGTTGCATAAGCACGCAACCCATTCCTTGACGTGAGGCATCACAATAAACAACAAAATCTTCACTTCCCTCGGGTAGAGACAATACTGGTGCAGTTGTTAACTTCTCTTTCAACAACTGAAATGCAGACTCTTGCGGTTCTGACCACTCATACTTCTTGCCCTTATGAGTCAACGCGGTCAATGGTCGGGCAATCTTAGAGAATCCTTCGATGAATCTCCGGTAGTAACCAGCTAGACCCAAAAATTGCCGGACTTGAGTTGGCGTCTTTGGAGTTTCCCAATTCTTAACCGACTCAATCTTTGCTGGATCGACCTGTATTTCATTGGCCCCTACAACATGGCCAAGAAATTGTACCTCTGGTAACCAAAAGTCATACTTAGAGAACTTTGCATACAACTGCTCATCTCTAAGCATAGTCAAAATCGATCGTAGATGTTGTTCGTGCTCTTCTTTGTTCTTGGAGTACACTAATATGTCATCAATAAACACAATGACGAATTTATCTAGGTATGGTTACACACGGTTCATGAGATCCATGAACACTGCTGGTGTATTCGTCAAACCAAACGGCATCACTGTAAACTCATAATGTACATAATGTGTTCTAAACGCTATCTTCGGGACATCAGCTTCTTTGACTCTCAATTGGTGATACCCGGATCTCAAATCAATCTTCGAATAACAACTGGATCCTTGTAGCTGATCAAATAAGTCATCAATCCTTGGTAGCGGATACCAATTCTTGATTGTCAACTTGTTCAATTCTCTATAGTCGATACACAACCTCATCGACCCATTTTTCTTCTTAACAAACAAGACCGAAGCTCCCCAAGGTGAAGAACTCGGTCGAATAAATCCCTTGTCTAACAACTCTTGCAATTGACTAGACAACTCTTGAAGTTATGGGGGTGCAAGTCTGTACGGTGCGCGAGCCACCGGTGCCGCTCCTGGCACTAAGTCTATCTGAAACTCAACTTCTCAATGAGTTGGAAGACCAGGTAATTCCTCCGAAAAAACTTCAAGAAATTCCTTAACTACAGGAACGTCTTCGGGTCTCCTTTCTTCAGGTACAATCTGGCTTACGTGAGCCATAAACGTGGTACATCCCTTTCTCACATACTTCTGGACTTTCAAGCAGTTAATGAGATGTAATTGTGAGCCATTCTTTTCACCATAAATCATCATAGGTTCACTGTCAGCAATAAGGATACGAATAGCCTTTAGGTCACAGACCACCTCGGCTTTGTTATTAGCTAACCAGTCCATTCCAACCACAAGGTCAAAACTTCCAAGTTTAATAGGTATCACATCAATGCTAAAAGGCTTACTTTCTAACTTCAAAGTACAACCATGATAAATCTTATCGGCTCTCATCAAATTACCATTCCCTAGTTCTATGGAATACACATTTTCTAAGGGAGAAACAGGTTTCTTAACATTATGACAAATATCCTTAGATATAAAACTTCTATCAGCGCCAGTATCAAACAAAACGTAAACAGGTTGATCATCAAATGAAAACGTACCCATGACTAGTTTCGGATCATCACGAGCTTCCGCAGAATTGATGTTTAACGCCCTGCCTCGAGCATTCCCATTGTTGTTGTTCTTAGGACAGTCCTTCTTGAAGTGACCCGTGATGTTATGCGAGGCGTATATAAAATAGCTTTATTTTTACAATGAAAAACTATTAAATACGATACAATTTTACACAAGATATTTATTTATTTATAGAATGGATATACTTAAACCATGCTACAACACTTATAGGCAGTGTACCTAATCGTACAGTAGTGTAGTTTTTAGTAAGTCCGGTTCGTTCCACAGGGAAAATCTTTAAACAAAGCTTAACGCTATATTAGTTTTAATTTATAAAAATATAAATATATAAATAAGTAATATTATTATTATAAAGGGGGGTTTTTACCGTTTAATGACCGGTTTGTCGATTTTAAAAAACTTTAGTCGCAGTTAAAACCTAATGTAAAATATTAAATAAATAAAAGACTTAATTTAAAGCGTAAAGTAAATAACGATAATGAAATTGCGATAAATAAAATTGCGATAAAATAAACTTGCGATAATTAAAAAGTACGATAATTAAAAGTGCAATTAAATACAATGACAATAAATAAAAGTGCGATAATTAAAAGTGCAATTAAATATGAAAATAAAGGAAATTAAATATGAAATAAAAGAATTATGCTTATTTAAACTTCCGTAATCATGATGTTTGACGTGTTGATTTTTAGTTTTATGCTCATGGGTTAATTGTCCTTTGTCCTGGATTATTTAATATGTCCGTCTGGTTTTTGTCCATAATAGTCCATCAGTCATAAATATAAAGTGCGAGTGTCCTCGTCAAATTATCCTTATACCCGAAGTCAAATATTCCAACTAATTGGGGACTTAAACTGTAACAAGGTTTTATTACTTTGTTTAATAATTACACCAGGATATCGACTGCGTGTAACCCAAGGTTTTAATACTTTGTTATCAATTATGCCAAGTGTCCTTGTACATAATTTTACCCCTGTTTTAATAATTCCATAGACTATTAATCCATTTCCGTATCCGGTTAAATGAACGATTATTCGTACATATAAATACCCCGCCCATCGTGTCCGATCGAGTGTATATGGTTATTTATAGGGACGTCCAATTGTAAATCTTTATATTAAAATTAACAAACTATCATTTAGTTAAACAAATATAAAGCCCATTAATAGCCCATAGTCTAATTTCCACAAGTGTCGTTCTTTTGTCCAAACCCCAATTATGGTACAAAGCCCAATTACCCAAATTTTAGTATTTTTAGCCCAACATCATGATTACTTCAGATTAAATAAGCATAATAATAACTTAGCTACGAGACATTAAATTAAAAAGGTTGAACATAACTTACAATGATTAAAAATAGCGTAGCGTTACACGGACAGAATTTTGACTTACACCCTTACAACATTCGCTAACATACCCTTATTATTAGGATTTAAAATTAAAATTAAAATTAAAATATAAATATATATATATATATACTACGTATGAATGAGGAGAAGAAAAAGATATATAAAATGTTCAGAATGCGCGAGCTTTTATAGGCATTTTAGTCCAGGACAGCTCCGCGAGTCACGGTATTTTTGCACTACAAACTTCGTAAGTCGCGGAGTTCGTAAATCCAGCTCACACAAGTTTGGATCCTAGTCTGCCGACGGTTTTAATATATAAATATAATATATATATAATTTATATAATTAATTATATATTATATTATATTTATATACATAGTTAACTTGTAATTTTTAGTCCGTTGCGTCGAGCGTTGAGAGTTGACTCTGGTCCCGGTTCCGGATTTTCGAACGTCCTTGCGTACAATTTAATATCTTGTACTTTGCGTTTTGAATCTTGTACTCTTGTAATTCTGAGACGTTTCTTATCAATAATTGGAACCTCTTTGATTGTATTTTGTCCTTTTGAGGTTTTTGGTCGTTTGCTTCTTCAATTCGTCGAATCTATCTTTTGTCTTCACCTTTTATTATTTAACCGAATATCACTTGTAAATAGGATAATTACAACTAAAAGCTTGTCTTTCTTGAGGAATAATGCTATGAAATATATGTTCGTTTTTAGCATTATCAAATATTCCCACACTTGAGCGTTGCTTGTCCTCAAGCAATATAGTCTTGAAATATACTAGAATCACTTCTTTATTCTTCACACTTTGTACATCAGTGATTTCTATACGGCGGTATAAACAATGGTAGTAACGATGTGGTTTACAGTCCCACATGACTATAAAATTTAGATCCATTAAGGAAATTGGATCTTTATGAAAACATTTAATCTTTTGAAAATTCATTCTAGCTTTTACCCTAGTTAAGTTTTCCGAAATAACCCTTCACCGGTGTTTGCAAAATATTTTTGTGGGTTTGGTGGGTTTCAGATTTGAAAATTTTAGCTCAAAACTTGTGATTTTGTGTCACCCACTTGCTAACCTTGTATTAGGAAAGCAACACGTCCAGTATACTTGCCCTGTATATTACCTTTCGGTAAACTACCATCCGGTTGTAAAGGAAAGCGTTGAACAAGCAACTGTTAAGGCAATGTCCCCTGACATGCTTTTGATTATGGTCTATAAACGTGTCGGATGCTAGTACTATCCTTTGTAGGAGCAATAGTAAAGATCATCCTATGATTTTTCGGTCTGGCACAAGGTCCCGTCTTTGACCATGCTATGCAACCACCGTTCTTACGGTTGACACCCGATTTGGTTCAGGTGACCTAATGAATTCCAGGTGAATTCCTAGGATTTTACGTTCAATGGTAATGAACGCATTGAAAATAGGTTTTTAGAAAACAAATCGGTTTGAAATTTTGATCAAAATATTTTCTCGTTCAAGCTCGAGTTTAGATATCATTGAATTCCATGAGTTTGTAATTCTCAATCTTTAAGGTCAATATCTAGGATTGAGTAATATCAGTCTTAAAAGCTGATTTTTGATCTTTAAGGAGATTATCCTTTCTGGGGATCTGATTCATTAGTCTTATCCAGCTAATTTGCACGGCGTCCTCCCCATTTTACGAGACAGATCCTCTCATGGTTAGGATAAGTCTGACCACTTGGCGACCCTGTTTTATGCTGAGGTCCGTGGATTTCCTGCTGATTTTAGAGATGACTTTTCTAGATTTTTCGTCAACCTACAGCTGGTCTGGACAACAACTTCATGACCTAAATCAAGAAGCGCGTGTCTTTTTCGGAAGACTTTACTTCCTTTTAATGATGGAATTGATTCATCGTGTAGATCCATCTCCTTTCAAATATATTACATAAAATCGGGTAAAACTGATTATTTTCGTTCAAAACAAAAGTATCTTCAATTATTTGTACAAAAATATGTGATATATAATTTGAATAACTTGGTAAATTTTCCCACACTTGGCTTTTATTTTCCTTTCTTTGCCTTTTTATTCTCCTCTATTCCATTTTAAATGAATTTTAACATTTTAGTTTGTTTCTCAATTTATGTCCTTTCCAAGGTAACAATAATTTCGGTGTTAACACCTAGTTTTATCGTTCATAAATATGTATAAACATGATTTTGAGTTCATTTAATTGAAAATTGTGAAAAATTTTACTAGAATTGGGTAGTCAGTATATAAGACTAGGGCTGTTCTTTATTATCAGAGAGCACTAGATTCTAATACAACTACTGCTTTACTAGTATTTTTAATGGTAACCAAGTGTTTAAATTAAAAAATTTTAAAATTCCGAAAGAATTTAACCCCTTCCCACACTTAAGATCTTGCAATGCCCTCATTTGCAAGAAATCAGTAACAATTTAAATTATTGAGGATGATTAGCGTAGAAAAATTATTAAATTTTACCAAAGTTTTCAAACATATTGGATTTTTTTTTAACTTATAAAACAAATAATTAATTAATTTTAAAATTTTGTTTCCCTTGTTATTTAGGACGAGGTCGTTTCGGAATGATGTCCTAGTTCGTCCCTCGACAAAATTTTGAAATTTGTCAATTTAAAGCGCGGTTTTAAAAGCAAAGATTTTTTTGGGTTTTTTTTTGTTTTTGGCATACTTTAATTCAATAAGATTAAAAATAATGATAATAAAAGTTCTCGTCCCTCCCTCGGGTAAAGCAATTTCGGTTCAACGACCTAGTCTTCAACTTACGACGAATTTTTAAAAATCATATTTTTAACTTAGCAAAATAAAGAAAATTTTTGTTTTTTTTTTAAATTCACACCAAACTTAAATTTAAAATGCATAAAATTAAAAATTCATATTTTTTAAAAATTAAAAATTTACACCAAACTTATATTATATTTTTGTTTTTATACATACAAACTTATGTTAATTTTTCAAATATTTAAAATTTTAAATAAGTTTACAATATTAAATTAATATTTATATATTAATTTTAAATAAAAAACATGGTAAAAATAAAATTAAAATCTTTTTGGTCTTTTATCCCACTTTAATCAATCAAATATTATTAAAAATATACGCCCCTCTTTTCGGTAAAGTAATTTCGGTTCCATGACCTAATTTAACTCATGACGAATTTTTGAATATTTTGGGTTGATTGATTAAAGATATTTATACCTTAACAATAAACGTTAAATTTTGCAGTGATGTAATAAATTTTTGAATGATATCAATAATTTCGGTCGCAAGACCTAATTTTATCGAATATCAATTTAATACTTTATAGCAAACAAATTAGCGTTTATTATCAAAAGGTTAAAAATAAAAATAAAAATAAAAACTGTACAAACTTACCTGTGAGATAGTATTCTTAGTGATATGCTCTAGCCCACTCATAAGATAGTTGGACTAATTGATTTTCCATGGCTACATAGGCGTAACCTCGAGCATTTAATGTTTTTTCTTCTAAACATATGAACGGTCCATCTCTGCATAAAGTAACAAATTCGGTGTTTGAATAGGTTTGATTATTTGAACATTTACCTTCGTGTGACCATTTTCCGCATTTGTGACATTTTTCAAGGTGTCGTGCTCTTCTTTTCGCTGCGAATTTTGATTTTCCTTTACCAAATTGTAACTTATTATCTTCGCATCTGGATTCTTTACTTACTCCGTCCAATTTTTCTCTGATTACTGATACTATTTCACTTGGAAGTGTGTCATTATTACGTTTAGTGATCAAAGCGTGTAGCATTAGACCATGGTTCAGTTCACAGGAAGTCTTCATTTCGTAAAAACCTAAAAAAATAAAAATTCAGAATAGGGGGAGAAGACTAGTTCTTTAGGGTCTGCTAGGGAAATACCATTCGGGTTCCATTTTCGAGAACTACACGAAAACAGAAAATCTAACTCTAATAGAAATACATATTATCCTTTAAAGACTTGATTCTCCCCACACTTAGTTAGCTGTGGTATCGAAATTATGATTAACTTCGTTGTCAATTTCCATCGGACTATCTATATAATGTTTAACTCTGTGACCATTAACCTTAAATTCAATCCCATTTGAATTTATCAATTCTACTGTTCCGTACGGGAAAACTCTTTTGACTATGAATGGTCCAGACCATCTTGATTTCAATTTTCCAGAAAATAGCTTGAATCGTGAATTGAAAAGAAGAACTCTGTCTCCTTCTTTAAATTCTTTTGAACTTCTGATTCTTTTATCATGCCATTTCTTTGTTCTTTCCTTATAGATTAACGAATTTTCGTATGCTTCTTGTCTTAATTCTTCTAATTCGTTTAGTTGACTTAATCGTAGACGTCCGGCTTCATGTAAATCAAAATTACATGTCTTCAAAGTCCAAAATGCTTTGTGTTTAATTTCTACTGGAAGATGACATGCTTTTCCATAAACGAGTCTAAAAGGTGTGGTTCCAATTGGAGTTTTATAGGGTGTTCTAAAAGCCCAGAGTGCATCCTCCAACTTAATGGACCATTCCTTCGGATTTGATCCTACGGTTTTTTCTAGAATACGTTTTAAAGCTCGGTTGGTATTTTCAACTTGTCCACTCGTTTGTGGATGATATGCGGTGGAGATTTTATGAGTTACTCCATATCTTTTAAGAACTTTCTCAAGTTGATTATTAAAGAAATGAGTTCCCCGATCACTTATTAAAGCTTTCGGTGTTCCAAACCTTGCAAAAAGACGTTTTAAAAAGTTGACTACAACTCGCGCATCGTTAGTTGGGAGAGCTTGTGCTTCCGCCCATTTAGATACATACTTGAATGACATTTTGTGGCATTTCATCACGTTGACTTATTTTTCCGGCCCTTTGACAAGCATCACAGGATTTGCAAAGAAGGTGTGCGTCTTTGTAAATTGTAGGCCAATAGAATCCAACATCATAAACTTTCCTTGCTGTTAGTTGAGGCCCATAATGCCCTCCTGTTGGTCCTGTGTGACAATGGTTTAAGATTTTACTAGCTTCATCTCCGAATACACATCGGCGTATTATTCCATCGGGACAACTTTTAAACAAATGTGGATCTTCCCAGAAATAGTGTTTTATATCACTAAAGAATTTCTTTCGTTTTTGGTACGACGATCCTTTTTCAAGGAATCCACAAACTAAGTAGTTTGCATAGTCTGCAAACCATGGAATTTCATTATAATCTATCTTCAATAGATATTCATCAGGAAAGTTATCTTGTATGGCCGATTCATTTAGAACTTCTAATTCGGGATTTTCAAGACGAGAAAGATGATCAGCGGCGAGATTTTCTGCTCCCTTTTTATCTCAGATTTCAATATCAAACTCTTGTAAGAGTAAGATCCAACGGATTAATCTTGGTTTAGCATCTTGTTTCGAAAATAGGTATCTAAGAGTAGAATGGTTGGTATAGACCACCGTTTTTGCTAGAACGAGATATGAACGAAATTTATCAAAAGCAAAGACAATAGCAAAGAGTTATTTTTCAGTAGTTGTGTAATTTGTTTGTGCTTCTTGTAATGTCTTACTAGCATAATATATAGGTTGAAATCGTTTTTCAATCCTTTGTCCTAAAACGGCTCCCATTGCAAAATCACTTGCATCGCACATTAGTTCAAATGGTAGATTCCAATTTGGAATTATCATGATCGGTGCATTAGTGAGTTTCTCTTTAAGAATATTAAAAGATTTGATGCATTCATCTGAAAAGACGAATGGAGCATCCTTTTCTAGGAGTTTATTCATAGGAGTGGCAATTTTAGAAAAATCTTTTATGAAACGTCGGTAAAAACCGGCATGCCCTAGAAAACTCCTAACTCCTCTAACATTGGTGGGATGTGGAAGTTTAGCAATTACATCTACTTTAGCTCTATCCACTTCAATTCCTTCTTTTGAGATTTTATGACCAAGAACGATGCCTTCTTTAACCATGAAATGGCATTTCTCCCAATTAAGAACTAGATTTGATTGTTCGCATCTAATAAGCATTCATTCAAGATTAACTAAACATGATTCAAATGTATCACCGAAGACTGAAAAGTCATCCATGAAAACTTCCATGCATTCTTCTATCATGTCGTGAAAAATCGCCATCATGCACCTTTGAAAGGTTGCAGGGGCGTTGCAAAGTCCAAATGACATGCGTTTGTAAGCAAAAGTACCATAAGGGCACGTGAATGTGGTTTTCTCTTGATCTTCGGGTGCTATTGGAATTTGAAAATATCCCGAAAACCATCAAGAAAACAATAGTAACTATTTCTGGTTAATCTTTCCAACATTTGATCAATAAAAGGTAAGGGAAAGTGATCTTTTCTGGTGGCGTTATTTAATTTTCTATAATCAATACAAACACGCCATCCTGTTACAGTCCTAGTAGGAATAAGCTCATTTTTCTCATTTGTGATGACAGTCATGCCACCCTTCTTAGGCACGCATTGAACTGGGCTTACCCATGGACTATCAGAAATTGGATAAATTAAACCTGCATCAAGCAGTTTAATAATTTCTTTCTTAACAACATCTTGCATATTAGGATTTAGTCTTCGTTGGCGTTGCACATACGTTTTATGACCTTCTTCCATAAGGATTTTATGTGTGCAATACGAAGGACTTATTCCTTTAATATCATGAATCTTCCATGCAATGGCTGGTTTATGAGCTTTTAAAACAGAAATGAGTTGAGATTTTCCATTTTCAGTAAGAGAAGACGATATTATTACAGGTAATTTAGATTCACCATGTAAATAAGCGTATTCTAAATGGTTTGGAAGTGACTTTAACTCTAATGTCGGTGGTTCTTCTATCGATGATTTATATCGATATCTGTCTTCTTCTTTTAGCATTTGAATTTCTTCTGTTGTTGGTTCATATCCATTAGCTATTAGTGTAGCTAACATTTCAATTTCATCAATTGGTTCAGTTCCTTCTCCTAAAGAACATTATCCTGTTCCTTGTAATTCTGGAAATTCTTCTAACAATTCTGCATGTGAATCTATAGTTTGAATATAATAACATGTATCATCTGCAGATTGCGGTTGTTGCATTGCTCTATCAACTGAAAAGGTAACACTCTCGTCCTCTATACTTAGGGTCAGTTTCTTACCAAACACGTCTATCATTGCTTTAGCCGTATTTAAGAATGGTCTTCCTAATATTAGAGGAACTTGAGAATCTTCTTCCATGTCCAGAACAACAAAATCTACTGGAAATACTAAAGTACCAACTTTAACTAGCATGTTTTCCATTATCCCTCTAGGATATTTTAATGATCGATCGGCTAGTTGTATACTTATTCGTGTTGGTTTCAATTCTCCAAGGTCTAGTTTAGTGTATAATGAATACGGCATTAAATTTATACTAGCACCTAAGTCTGCCAATGCTTCTATTGAACTAACGCTACCAAGAAAATATGGAATTGTGAAACTTCCTGGATCTGATAGTTTTTCTGGTATCTTATTCAACAGCACTGCTGAACAATTAGCATTCATAGTAACGGCCGAGAGTTCTTCCATTTTCTTTCTATTTGAGATTAGATCTTTCAAGAATTTAGCATATCTAGGCATTCCTAAAATTACATCAATGAAAGGAAGATTTACATTTATCTGTTTAAACATATCCAAGAATTTGGATTGCTCGGCTTCAAGTTTCTCTTTCTTTATTTTACTCGGGTAAGGAAGTGGTGGTTGGTATGGTTTAACATAAGGTTTTGCCTTAACTGTGTTGTCTTCATTAACCTTTTCAACTACCGTTTCTTTTTCCTTATCTTGATCAGGTTGTGGTTCTTGTGAAGTAGGAATAGCTTCATCAGAAATTACAGGTATTTCAGGTTGTTTAAGTGTAATACCACTTCTTGTGATAATAGCTTTAGCTGTTTCATTCCGAGGGTTAGCATTTGTATCACTAGGTAGACTTCCCGATTTTCTTTCACCTATTAACCTTGCTAGGTTACTTACTTCTTGTTCCAAGTTTTGAATAGAAGCTTGTTGATTTCTAAATGCTTGAGCATTTTGTTCATTGGTTTGTTTCTGAGATGTGAAAAACTGCGTTTGAGATTCAACTAGCTTCGTCATCATATCTTCTAAATTCGGCTTTTTATCATCGATTTGTGGTGGTTTGTTTTGAAAATTAGGTCTTTGCTGGTTGTAAGTATTATTGGATACTTGTTGATTACTAAGACCTTGTTGGTTGTTGTATGGAACATTTCGATTATAATTCTGGTTTTGGTTGTAAATCGGTCTTGGCGGTTGATAATTATTCTGATAATTATTTCCAGGCCTTTGGTTTAGATATGAAATATTCTCTCTTTGTTCCATTGTTAGTTCAATACTGAGACAATCTTTTGTCAAATGTGGTCCTCCATGAAATGTCCCGTTCTTATTGATTAAAAACGTTCCATATTAATTGATTTCGTTGCGAGGTTTTGACCTCTATATGAGACGTTTTTCAAAGACTGCATTCATTTTTAAAACAAACCATAACCTTTATTTCATAGATAAAGGTTTTAAAAAGCTTTACGTAGATTATCAAATAATGATAATCTAAAATATCCTGTTTACACACGACCAATACATAATGGTTTACAATACAAATATGTTACAACAAAATAAGTTTCTTGAATGCAGTTTTTACACAATATCATACAAGCATGGACTCCAAATCTTGTCCTTATTTAAGTATGCGACAGCGGAAGCTCTTAATAATCACCTGAGAATAAACATGCTTAAAACGTCAACAAAAATGTTGGTGAGTTATAGGTTTAACCTATATATATATATCAAATCATAATAATAGACCACAAGATTTCATATTTCAATACACATCCCATACATAGAGATAAAAATCATTCATATGGTGAACACCTGGTAATCGATAATTCAACCATAGAATGTAGTTTCACGTACTTGTGTCTATTTTGTAAATCATTTATAAAACCTGCATGTATTCTCATCCCAAAAATATTAGATTTTAAAAGTGGGACTATAACTCACTTTCACAGATTTTTACTTCGTCGGGAAGTAAGACTTGGCCACTGGTTGATTCACGAACCTATAACAATATATACATATATATCAAAGTATGTTCAAAATATATTTACAACACTTTTAATATATTTTGATGTTTTAAGTTTATTAAGTCAGCTGTCCTCGTTAGTAACCTACAACTAGTTGTCCACAGTTAGATGTACAGAAATAAATCGATAAATATTATCTTGAATCAATCCACGACCCAGTGTATACGTATCTCAGTATTGATCACAACTCAAACTATATATATTTTGGAATCAACCTCAACCCTGTATAGCTAACTCCAACATTCACATATAGAGTGTCTATGGTTGTTCCGAAATATATATAGATGTGTCGACATGATAGGTCGAAACATTGTATACGTGTCTATGGTATCTCAAGATTACATAATATATAATACAAGTTGATTAAGTTATGGTTGGAATAGATTTGTTACCAATTTTCACGTAGCTAAAATGAGAAAAATTATCCAATCTTGTTTTACCCATAACTTCTTCATTTTAAATCCGTTTTGAGTGAATCAAATTGCTATGGTTTCATATTGAACTCTATTTTATGAATCTAAACAAAAAAAAGTATAGGTTTCTAGTCGGAAAAATAAGTTACAAGTCGTTTTTGTAAAGGTAGTCATTTCAGTCGAAAGAACGACGTCTAGATGACCATTTTAGAATACATACTTCCACTTTGAGTTTAACCATAATTTTTGGATATAGTTTCATGTTCATAATAAAAATCATTTTCTCAGAATAACAACTTTTAAATCAAAGTTTATCATAGTTTTTAATTAACTAACCCAAAACAGCCCGCGGTGTTACTACGACGGCGTAAATCCGGTTTTACGGTGTTTTTCGTGTTTCCAGGTTTTAAATCATTAAGTTAGCATATCATATAGATATAGAACATGTGTTTAGTTGATTTTAAAAGTCAAGTTAGAAGGATTAACTTTTGTTTGCGAACAAGTTTAGAATTAACTAAACTATGTTCTAGTGATTACAAGTTTAAACCTTCGAATAAGATAGCTTTATATGTATGAATCGAATGATGTTATGAACATCATTACTACCTTAAGTTCCTTGGATGAACCTACTGGAAAATAGAAAAATGGATCTAGCTTCAATGGATCCTTGGATGGCTCAAAGTTCTTGAAGCAAAATCATGACACGAAAACAAGTTCAAGTAAGATCATCACTTGAAATAAGATTGTTATAGTTATAGAAATTGAACCAAAGTTTGAATATGATTATTACCTTGTATTAGAATGATAACCTACTGTAAGAAACAAAGATTTCTTGAGGTTGGATGATCACCTTACAAGATTGAAAGTGAGCTAGCAAACTTGAAAGTATTCTTGATTTTATAAAACTAGAACTTTTGGAATTTATGAAGAACACTTAGAACTTGAAGATAGAACTTGAGAGAGTTCAATTAGATGAAGAAAATTGAAGAATGAAAGTGTTTGTAGGTGTTTTTGGTCGTTGGTGTATGGATTAGATATAAAGGATATGTAATTTTGTTTTCATGTAAATAAGTCATGAATGATTACTCATATTTTTGTAATCTTATGAGATATTTCATGCTAGTTGCCAAATGATGGTTCCCACATGTGTTAGGTGACTCACATGGGCTGCTAAGAGCTGATCATTGGAGTGTATATACCAATAGTACATACATCTAAAAGCTGTGTATTGTACGAGTACGAATACGGGTGCATACGAGTAGAATTGTTGATGAAACTAAACGAGAATGTAATTGTAAGCATTTTTGTTAAGTAGAAGTATTTTGATAAGTGTATTGAAGTCTTTCAAAAGTGTATAAATACATATTAAAACACTACATGTATATACATTTTAACTGAGTCGTTAAGTCATCGTTAGTCGTTACATGTAAGTGTTGTTTTGAAACCTTTAGGTTAACGATCTTGTTAAATGTTGTTAACCCAATGTTTATAATATCAAAATAGATTTTAAATTATTATATTATCATGATATTATGATGTACGAATATCTCTTAATATGATATATATACATTAAATGTCGTTACAACGATAAACGTTACATATATGTCTCGTTTCAAAATCATTAAGTTAGTAGTCTTGTTTTTACATATGTAGTTCATTGTTAATATAATTAATGATATGTTTACTTATCATAATATAATGTTAACTATATATATAACCATATATATGTCATCATATAGTTTTTTTACAAGTTTTAACGTTCGTGAATCACCGGTCAACTTGGGTGGTCAATTGTCTATATGAAACCTATTTCAATTAATCAAGTCTTAACAAGTTTGATTGCTTAACATGTTGGAAACATTTAATCATGTAAACATCAATCTCAATTAATATATATAAACATGGAAAAGTTCGGGTCACTACAGTACCTACCCGTTAAATAAACTTCGTCCCGAAATTTTAAGCTGTTGAAGGTGTTGACGAATCTTCTGGAAATAGATGCGGGTATTTCTTCTTCATCTGATCTTCACGCTCCCAGGTGAACTCGGGTCCTCTACGAGCATTCCATCGAACCTTAACAATTGGTATTTTGTTTTGCTTAAGTCTTTTAACCTCACGATCCATTATTTCGACGGGTTCTTCGATGAATTGGAGTTTTTCGTTGATTTGGATTTCATCTAACGGAATAGTGAGATCTTCTTTAGCAAAACATTTCTTCAAATTCGAGACGTGGAAAGTGTTATGTACAGCCGCGAGTTGTTGAGGTAACTCAAGTCGGTAAGCTACTGGTCCGACACGATCAATAATCTTGAATGGTCCAATATACCTTGGATTTAATTTCCCTCGTTTACCAAATCGAACAACGTCTTTCCAAGGTGAAACTTTAAGCATGACCATCTCTCCAATTTCAAATTCTATATCTTTTCTTTTAATGTCAGCGTAGCTCTTTTGTCGACTTTGGGCGGTTTTCAACCGTTGTTGAATTTGGATGATCTTCTCGGTAGTTTCTTGTATAATCTCCGGACCCGTAATCTGTCTATCCCCCACCTCACTCCAACAAATCGGAGACCTGCACATTCTACCATAAAGTGCTTCAAACGGCGCCATCTCAATGCTTGAATGGTAGCTGTTGTTGTAGGAAAATTCTGCTAACGGTAGATGTCGATCCCAACTGTTTCCGAAATCAATAACACATGCTCGTAGCATGTCTTCAAGCGTTTGTATCGTCCTTTCGCTCTGCCCATCAGTTTGTGGATGATAGGCAGTACTCATGTCTAGACGAGTTCCTAATGCTTGCTGTAATGTCTGCCAGAATCTTGAAATAAATCTGCCATCCCTATCAGAGATAATAGAGATTGGTATTCCATGTCTGGAGACGACTTCCTTCAAATACAGTCGTGCTAACTTCTCCATCTTGTCATCTTCTCTTATTGGCAGGAAGTGTGCTGATTTGGTGAGACGATCAACTATTACCCAAATAGTATCAAAACCACTTGCAGTCCTTGGTAATTTAGTGATGAAATCCATGGTAATGTTTTCCCATTTCCATTCCGGGATTTCGGGTTGTTGAAGTAGACCTGATGGTTTCTGATGCTCAGCTTTGACCTTAGAACACGTCAAACATTCTCCTACGTATTTAGCAACATCGGCTTTCATACCCGGCCACCAAAAATGTTTCTTGAGATCCTTGTACATCTTCCCCGTTCCAGGATGTATTGAGTATCTGGTTTTATGAGCTTCTCTAAGTACCATTTCTCTCATATCTCCAAATTTTGGTACCCAAATCCTTTCAGCCCTATACCGGGTTCCGTCTTCCCGAATATTAAGATGCTTCTCCGATCCTTTGGGTATTTCATCCTTTAAATTTCCCTCTTTTAAAACTCCTTGTTGCGCCTCCTTTATTTGAGTAGTAATGTTATTATGAATCATTATATTCATAGATTTTACTCGAATGGGTTCTCTGTCCTTCCTGCTCAAGGCATCGGCTACCACATTTGCCTTCCCCGGGTGGTAACGAATCTCAAAGTCGTAATCATTCAATAATTCAATCCACCTACGCTGCCTCATATTCAGTTGTTTCTGATTAAATATGTGTTGAAGACTTTTGTGGTCAGTATATATAATACTTTTGACCCCATATAAGTAGTGCCTCCAAGTCTTTAATGCAAAAACAACCGCGCCTAATTCCAAATCATGCGTCGTATAATTTTGTTCGTGAATCTTCAATTGTCTAGACGCATAAGCAATCACCTTCGTTCGTTGCATTAATACACAACCGAGACCTTGCTTTGATGCGTCACAATAAATCACAAAATCATCATTCCCTTCAGGCAATGACAATATAGGTGCCGTAGTTAGCTTTTTCTTCAATAACTGAAACGCTTTCTCTTGTTCATCATTCCATTCAAATTTCTTCCCTTTATGCGTTAATGCAGTCAAGGGTTTTGCTATTCTGGAAAAGTCTTGGATGAACCTTCTGTAGTAACCAGCTAGTCCTAAAAACTGGCGTATGTGTTTCGGAGTTTTCGGGGTTTCCCACTTTTCAACAGTTTCTATCTTTGCCGGATCCACCTTAATACCTTCTTTGTTCACTATGTGACCGAGGAATTGAACTTCTTCCAACCAAAATGCACACTTTGAAAACTTAGCGTACAATTCTTCCTTCCTCAATACTTCTAACACCTTTCTCAAATGTTCACCGTGTTCTTGGTCATTCTTTGAGTAAATAAGTATGTCATCAATGAAAACAATGACAAACTTGTCAAGGTATGGTCCACACACTCGGTTCATAAGGTCCATGAACACATCTGGTGCATTAGTTAAACCAAACGGCATGACCATAAACTCGTAATGACCGTAACGTGTTCTGAAAGCAGTCTTTGGAATATCATCTTCTTTCACCCGCATTTGATGATACCCGGAACGTAAGTCAATCTTTGAATAAACAGACGAGCCTTGTAGTTGATCAAATAAGTCGTCGATTCTCGGTAGTGGGTAGCGGTTCTTGATGGTAAGTTTGTTCAACTCTCGGTAGTCGATACACAACCTGAATGTACCATCTTTCTTCTTGACAAACAAAACAGGAGCTCCCCACGGTGATGTGCTTGGTCGAATGAAACCACGCTCTAAAAGTTCTTGTAATTGGCTTTGCAGTTCTTTCATCTCGCTGGGTGCGAGTCTGTAAGGAGCACGAGCTATTGGTGCAGCTCCTGGTACAAGATCTATTTGAAATTCAACGGATCGATGTGGGGGTAATCCCGGTAATTCTTTCGGAAATACATCGGGAAATTCTTTTGCAATGGGAACATCATTGATGCTCTTTTCTTCAGTTTGTACTTTCTCGACGTGTGCTAGAACAGCATAGCAACCTTTTCTTATTAGTTTTTGTGCCTTCAAATTACTAATAAGATGTAGCTTCGTGTTGCCCTTTTCTCCGTACACCATTAAGGGTTTTCCTTTTTCTCGTATAATGCGAATTGCATTTTTGTAACAAACGATCTCCGCTTTCACTTCTTTCAACCAGTCCATACCGATTATCACATCAAAACTCCCTAACTCTACTGGTATCAAATCAATCTTAAATGTTTCGCTAACCAGTTTAATTTCTCGATTCCGACATATATTATCTGCTGAAATTAATTTACCATTTGCTAATTAGAGTAAAAATTTACTATCCAAAGGCGTCAATGGACAACTTAATTTAGCACAAAAATCTCTACTCATATAGCTTCTATCCGCACCCGAATCAAATAAAACGTAAGCAGATTTATTGTCAATAAGAAACGTACCCGTAACAAGCTCCGGGTCTTCCTGTGCCTCTGCCGCATTAATATTGAAAACTCTTCCGCGGCCTTGTCCATTCGTGTTCTCCTGGTTCGGGCAATTTCTAATAATGTGGCCCGGTTTTCCACATTTATAACAAACTACATTGGCATAACTTGCTCCGACACTACTTGCTCCGCCATTACTCGTTCCGACACCATTTGTTCCTTTCGTTCTATTAACCCCTGGTCCGTAGACCTCACACTTCGCCGCGCTATGACCATTTCTTTTACACTTGTTGCAAAATTTGGTGCAGAACCCCGAGTGATACTTTTCACACCTTTGGCATAGCTGCTTCTGATTGTTGTTGTTGTTGCGGTTATTATTGTTGTTGGGATGATTGTTGTAGTTGCTGTTGTTGTTGTTATTGTTGTTGTTGTTGTTGTTGTTGTTGTTGTTGGGCCGTTTGTTGTAGTTGCGATTGATGTTGCGATTGTTGGGATAATTGTTTCGATTATTGTTGTAATTGCTGTTGTTGTTGTATTGGTGATTCTTATCACCGTTTTCCTCCCACTTTCTTTTGACTTGCTTCACATTGGCCTCTTCAGCAGTCTCTTCTTTAATTCTTTCTTCAATCTGGTTCACTAGTTTGTGAGCCATTCTACATGCCTGTTGTATGGAGGCGGGCTCGTGTGAACTTATATCTTCTTGGATTCTTTCCGGTAATCCTTTCACAAACGCGTCGATCTTCTCTTCCTCATCTTCGAATGCTCCCGGACACAATAGGCACAATTCTGTGAATCGTCTTTCGTACGTGGTAATATCAAATCCTTGGGTTCGTAACCCTCTAAGTTCTGTCTTGAGCTTATTGACCTCGGTTCTGGGACGGTACTTCTCGTTCATCAAGTGCTTGAATGCTGACCACGGTAGTGCGTACGCATCGTCTTGTCCCACTTGCTCTAGATAGGTATTCCACCATGTTAACGCAGAACCTGTGAAGGTATGCGTAGCGTACTTTACTTTATCCTCTTCAGTACACTTACTTATGGCAAACACCGATTCGACCTTCTCGGTCCACCGTTTCAATCCGATCGGTCCTTCGGTTCCATCAAATTCCAAAGGTTTGCAGGCAGTGAATTCTTTGTAGGTGCATCCTACACGATTTCCTGTACTGCTAGATCCAAGGTTATTGTTGGTATGTAGCGCAGCCTGTACTGCGGCTATGTTTGAAGCTAAAAAAGTACGGAATTCCTCTTCATTCATATTCACGGTGTGTCGAGTAGTCGGTGCCATTTCCTTCAAAATAGTTAAATGGAACAAGTTAATCATACAGAATATTAAGAGTAGTTAATAGTATTTCGTAGCATAATATGAACTCATTTATAAAAGCTTTTTCTTCATATTAGCGTTTTATAAGTTTAAATTCGGGTAGTACCTACCCGTTAAGTTCATACTTAGTAGCTAATATACAATTCAACTACTACAATTCTATATGAAAAACGGATTATAATAATATTTCGCGTTCAAACTTTTACACAATATTTTACAAACTTACAATACCGCTTATTTTACATATAGCATGAAATATAGCACACAATAAATTTGATACAAGATGGTTGTGAAGATAATTCTAGCTAGTACACAAGTCGTTCAGCAAAGGCAATAAAGACACGTAATTCATACGTCCAGAAACAAGTCATGCATTCTGGTTTTACTAGGATTACTTCCCATCCTTGGTCTTGTGGAACATAACCGTTATGGCCGTTGATAAGACAGCGTGTTGTAACGTCGTCAAAGGGACGAGGGTTACGTAATGTCCAACAGTCCCGTAACAATCTAAAAACCTCATTTCTTACCCCAATTACCGACTCCGTCACTTGTGGGAACGTTTTGTTTAATAGTTGTAGCCCGATGTTCTTGTTCTCACTTTGGTGAGAAGCGAACATTACTAATCCGTAAGCATAACATGCTTCTTTATGTTGCATGTTAGCCGCTTTTTCTAAATCACGAAGTCCAATATTCGGATATATTGAGTCAAAATAATTTCTTAACCCATTGCGTAAAATAGCATTTGGGTTCCCCGCAATATATGCGTCAAAGTAAACACATCGTAACTTATGGATTTCCCAATGTGATATCCCCCATCTTTCGAACGAAAGCCTTTTATAAACCAAGGCATTCTTGGAACGTTCTTCGAATGTCTTACAAACTGATCTCGCCTTAAGTAGTTGTGCCGAAGAATTCTGACCGACTCTAGACAAGATTTCATCAATCATGTCTTCGGGTAGGTCTCTTAAAATATTGGGTTGTCTATCCATTTTGTGTTTTTATACTGTAAAATAGACAAGAGTTAGATTCATAAAAAAAATACTTATTAATACAAGCAATTTTTACATATATCATAAAGCATAAGCACACTATATTACATATATTACACCACACGAATACAACTATCTTATTCCAACTCGCTTGTTTCTTCTTCTTCGGTTTTGGTTCGTTTTGCCAAGTTTCTAGGGATATATGATGTTCCCCTAATACGAACCGTAATTTTCCACATTGGTTTAGAAAAACCTGGTGGTTTAGAGGTTCCCGGGTCATTGTTACAACTTAAGGACTTCGGGGGTTGACGATACATATAAAGTTCATCGGGGTTAGAATTAGATTTCTCTATTTTTATGCCCTTTCCCTTATTATTTTCTTTTGCCTTTTTAAATTCAGTTGGGGTAATTTCTATAACATCATCGGAATTCTCGTCGGAATCCGATTCATCGGAGAATTGGTAATCCTCCCAATATTTTGCTTCCTTGGCGGAAACACCATTGACCATAATTAACCTTGGTCGGTTGGTTGAGGATTTTCTTTTACTTAACCGTTTTAATATTTCCCCCACCGGTTCTATTTCTTCATCCGGTTCCGATTCTTCTTCCGGTTCCGATTCTTCTTCCGGTTCCGACTCTTCTTCCGGTTCCTCTTCGGGAACTTGTGAATCAGTCCACAAATCATTCCAATTTACATTTGACTCATCATTATTATTAGGTGAGTCAATGGGACTTGTTCTAGAGGTAGAGATCTATCACATAATATCAAACACGTTAAGAGATTAATATATCACATAATATTCATATGTTAAAAATATATAGTTTCCAACAAAAATGTTAAGCAATCATTTTTAAAGAAAACACGGTCGAAGTCCAGACTCACTAATGCATCCTAACAAACTCGATAAGACACACTAATGCAAATTTTCTGGTTCTCTAAGACCAACGCTCTGATACCAACTGAAATGTCCCGTTCTTATTGATTAAAAACGTTCCATATTAATTGATTTCGTTGCGAGGTTTTGACCTCTATATGAGACGTTTTTCAAAGACTGCATTCATTTTTAAAACAAACCATAACCTTTATTTCATAGATAAAGGTTTTAAAAAGCTTTACGTAGATTATCAAATAATGATAATCTAAAATATCCTGTTTACACACGACCAATACATAATGGTTTACAATACAAATATGTTACAACAAAATAAGTTTCTTGAATGCAGTTTTTACACAATATCATACAAGCATGGACTCCAAATCTTGTCCTTATTTAAGTATGCGACAGCGGAAGCTCTTAATAATCACCTGAGAATAAACATGCTTAAAACGTCAACAAAAATGTTGGTGAGTTATAGGTTTAACCTATATATATATCAAATCATAATAATAGACCACAAGATTTCATATTTCAATACACATCCCATACATAGAGATAAAAATCATTCATATGGTGAACACCTGGTAATCGATAATTCAACCATAGAATGTAGTTTCACGTACTTGTGTCTATTTTGTAAATCATTTATAAAACCTGCATGTATTCTCATCCCAAAAATATTAGATTTTAAAAGTGGGACTATAACTCACTTTCACAGATTTTTACTTCGTCGGGAAGTAAGACTTGGCCACTGGTTGATTCACGAACCTATAACAATATATACATATATATCAAAGTATGTTCAAAATATATTTACAACACTTTTAATATATTTTGATGTTTTAAGTTTATTAAGTCAGCTGTCCTCGTTAGTAACCTACAACTAGTTGTCCACAGTTAGATGTACAGAAATAAATCGATAAATATTATCTTGAATCAATCCACGACCCAGTGTATACGTATCTCAGTATTGATCACAACTCAAACTATATATATTTTGGAATCAACCTCAACCCTGTATAGCTAACTCCAACATTCACATATAGAGTGTCTATGGTTGTTCCGAAATATATATAGATGTGTCGACATGATAGGTCGAAACATTGTATACGTGTCTATGGTATCTCAAGATTACATAATATATAATACAAGTTGATTAAGTTATGGTTGGAATAGATTTGTTACCAATTTTCACGTAGCTAAAATGAGAAAAATTATCCAATCTTGTTTTACCCATAACTTCTTCATTTTAAATCCGTTTTGAGTGAATCAAATTGCTATGGTTTCATATTGAACTCTATTTTATGAATCTAAACAAAAAAAGTATAGGTTTCTAGTCGGAAAAATAAGTTACAAGTCGTTTTTGTAAAGGTAGTCATTTCAGTCGAAAGAACGACGTCTAGATGACCATTTTAGAATACATACTTCCACTTTGAGTTTAACCATAATTTTTGGATATAGTTTCATGTTCATAATAAAAATCATTTTCTCAGAATAACAACTTTTAAATCAAAGTTTATCATAGTTTTTAATTAACTAACCCAAAACAGCCCGCGGTGTTACTACGACGGCGTAAATCCGGTTTTACGGTGTTTTTCGTGTTTCCAGGTTTTAAATCATTAAGTTAGCATATCATATAGATATAGAACATGTGTTTAGTTGATTTTAAAAGTCAAGTTAGAAGGATTAACTTTTGTTTGCGAACAAGTTTAGAATTAACTAAACTATGTTCTAGTGATTACAAGTTTAAACCTTCGAATAAGATAGCTTTATATGTATGAATCGAATGATGTTATGAACATCATTACTACCTTAAGTTCCTTGGATGAACCTACTGGAAAAGAGAAAAATGGATCTAGCTTCAATGGATCCTTGGATGGCTCAAAGTTCTTGAAGCAAAATCATGACACGAAAACAAGTTCAAGTAAGATCATCACTTGAAATAAGATTGTTATAGTTATAGAAATTGAACCAAAGTTTGAATATGATTATTACCTTGTATTAGAATGATAACCTACTGTAAGAAACAAAGATTTCTTGAGGTTGGATGATCACCTTACAAGATTGGAAGTGAGCTAGCAAACTTGAAAGTATTCTTGATTTTATAAAACTAGAACTTTTGGAATTTATGAAGAACACTTAGAACTTGAAGATAGAACTTGAGAGAGTTCAATTAGATGAAGAAAATTGAAGAATGAAAGTGTTTGTAGGTGTTTTTGGTCGTTGGTGTATGGATTAGATATAAAGGATATGTAATTTTGTTTTCATGTAAATAAGTCATGAATGATTACTCATATTTTTGTAATCTTATGAGATATTTCATGCTAGTTGCCAAATGATGGTTCCCACATGTGTTAGGTGACTCACATGGGCTGCTAAGAGCTGATCATTGGAGTGTATATACCAATAGTACATACATCTAAAAGCTGTGTATTGTACGAGTACGAATACGGGTGCATACGAGTAGAATTGTTGATGAAACTAAACGAGAATGTAATTGTAAGCATTTTTGTTAAGTAGAAGTATTTTGATAAGTGTATTGAAGTCTTTCAAAAGTGTATAAATACATATTAAAACACTACATGTATATACATTTTAACTGAGTCGTTAAGTCATCGTTAGTCGTTACATGTAAGTGTTGTTTTGAAACCTTTAGGTTAACGATCTTGTTAAATGTTGTTAACCCAATGTTTATAATATCAAAATAGATTTTAAATTATTATATTATCATGATATTATGATGTACGAATATCTCTTAATATGATATATATACATTAAATGTCGTTACAACGATAAACGTTACATATATGTCTCGTTTCAAAATCATTAAGTTAGTAGTCTTGTTTTTACATATGTAGTTCATTGTTAATATAATTAATGATATGTTTACTTATCATAATATAATGTTAACTATATATATAACCATATATATGTCATCATATAGTTTTTTTACAAGTTTTAACGTTCGTGAATCACCGGTCAACTTGGGTGGTCAATTGTCTATATGAAACCTATTTCAATTAATCAAGTCTTAACAAGTTTGATTGCTTAACATGTTGGAAACATTTAATCATGTAAACATCAATCTCAATTAATATATATAAACATGGAAAAGTTCGGGTCACTACACTCCACACTGCTCACAACTAATTCGTATTGAGTGAATATCTTTAGTCATCTTTTCCATTCGTCTCTCGACAGCATCTATCTTTGCTGAAATGGAATCTAAGTCATGGCTAGAATCGGCTCTAGCTGCTTTAGATGATCTAACGATATCTTTTTCTTGGTGCCACTCATGTGAGTGGGAAGCAGTGTTATCAATAATTTTGTAAGCATCAGTTTCTGTTTTCTTCATAATAGAACCACCAGCTGCTATATCTATGTCTTTTCTTGTAGTGATGTCGCATCCTTGGTAGAATATTTGTATTATTTGACAGGTGTCTAAACCATGTTGCGGACATCCTCTCAATAACTTTCCAAATCTAGTCCACGCCTCATATAGAGTTTCATTCGGTTTCTGTGTGAACGTAACAATTTCTCCTTGAAATCTCACGGCTTTAGATGCCGGAAAGAATTGTTTAAGAAATTTTTCAACTAAAACGTCCCATGTATCAATCGCCCCTTCAGGTAACGATTCCAACCAATCTTTGGCTTCTCCCTTTAAAGTCCAGGGAAATAACATGAGATATATCTGTTCATCCTCAACTTCTCTTATTTTAAATAGTGTACAGATCCTATTAAAGGTACGAAGATGTTCATTTGGATCTTCCTTCAGCGCACCACTAAATTGGCATTGATTAGTCACCATATGTAGAATTTGTCCTTTGATTTCATAATCTGGCGCATTAATGTTAGGATGAGTAATTGCGTGACCTTGGCCAGTGCGTTTAGCTCGCATTCGGTCTTCCATACTTAAAGGTTCCAAATTTTCCATAATTGAATTTGTTGAATCTGAATCACTAGAGGATTCTGATTTAATGGTTCGTTCCTCAACAATCTCTGTTTGAATAATTGGTGGTTCCGGAGGAAAAATTAATGGTTCAGGATCTATGAATTGTCCCTGAATATTCTCCGGATTCTCAATTGTGAGATCGGGTTCAAAAAATGGATTATCGGAAATTTGAATTGGAGTACTTGGTCGACTGGATGACGATTCTAAATAAAAATCAACGGCGACAATATTGGCTAGATGTCTTGATCTGGTTACAGGTGGTGAACTACAAAAGGTGGTGAACGTCTTGCTCGGTGCATTCACTGAATATCCTATTAGTTTTTAAAAGGAAAGAAAAATTATATAAGTTATCCAATTAATAGACTTTTCTGATTTTGCCCACGTTTCGAATAGCCAAAATATGCAGCAGAGGGGCAGGATTCGTTTGGTCTCAATATAATTGAGTACTGTTTGGCTCCAATAACCCGGTCCACGTACAAATCCAACTATTACTACGAACCAGAAAATTTTGATGTCTATCAATTTAACCACTTAAAATAAATTTTCGTAATTTTAAGAAATTTAGATAAGAAGTAGAAAAATTCTATGTCCTAAAAACTAGAATGGCGAGAAATAAGAAAGAAAAAGAGAGCGCATCGGTATTAAAATTGGAGAAATAAGAAAGAAAAAGAGTGACTTATAAAACTTTAAAACACTCGACTAACCTAACCTTATTATTATCACTAACTTAAAATTAAAATTACAAATTGAGATTACTAATTGGAGTGATAATTGATACATAGGTAAAAGGCGTCGAAAAAATAAAAATAAGAAAGTAGCGCGTTGAAACTTAAAAAAGAACTACAAACTAAGAATTAAAAGTTGCGTCTAAAAATATTAAAGCTTACAAGAAAAACTATATCCCAAATGGCAATATCTTAAAAAGGCACTAAAATATAAAAATGGCGTCGCAAAATTCTAAAGCACCTAAATCTTAGTCTAAAGAGAAAGCACTTAAGGGATTTTACGGCAAAGCCTAAAAATCTATAAATAAAAATAACTAAGGCAAAAACTATGACTTAGAACTAAAAAAAAAGAGCGAAAAATACAAATATTACGCTAAAACAATTAAAAGGAACAAAATATAAAAATAAACTAAAAGTTGTAAAAATTACAATTTTTATAAAAATATTATTTTTATATTATTTATTTTATAAAACTATTAATTTTAAAATTTAATTAAACTAATTAAACTAAATATATAAAATAATTAAAACTAAACTAAATTAACTAATTAAAAATTAAAAACCTAATTAGGGTTTTAATTTAATTATAATAAATTATACCTCGTAATTAATGCAGATTAGGGTTTCTGGACACGCGTGTCAGGGTGGCTCCGCGAGTCGCGGTTCCACGTACCAGAAAACTCCGCAAGTCGCGGTGATTGAATTTTCAAATGAGGTGCAGGCCAAAATCGTTCGGTTTTTAATATTATTTTTTTTATTTATATTTTTTATTTTTCTGTTTTAATATTTATATAAAATATTTATATTAATTAAATAAAAACTTATGTTTTAAAAACTAAAATAAAAATAGAAATACTTTATAATTTTATAAAAATCTTAAAAATAGATTTATATATATATTTTTTTCGGTGTTTTTTTATGTTTTAAATAAAAACAAAATATTTAAATAAAACTTATATTTTTATAAAATAAAAATAAAGAAACTTTATAAAACTTAAATATTTAACAAACTCTTAAAAATATATAAATTTTTTGTTTTTCTATTTTTATTTTTGAATTTTTAAAACGTATTTTTACAAAAGCGTATTTTTTTATAAAAGTAAACTAAAATTAATATATTTTTTTTATATTTAGCGTTGCGCTTCCGGCTTTTAAGCTAGATTTTGTTCCCCAGCAGCGGCGCCAAAAATACTTGATGTTATGCGAGGTTTATATAAAATAGCTTTATTTTTACAACGAAAAACTATTAAATACGATACAATTTTATACAAGATATTTATTTATTTATAGAATGGATATACTTAAACCTTGCTACAACACTTATAGGCAGTGTACCTAATGGTACAGTAGTGTAGTTTTTAGTAAGTCTGGTTCGTTCCACAGGGAAAATCTTTAAACAAAGCTTAACGCTATATTAGTTTTAATTTATAAAAATACAAATATATAAATAAGTAATATTATTATTATAAAGGGGGATTTTTACCGTTTAATGACCGGTTTGTCGATTTTAAAAAACTTTAGTCGCAGTTAAAACCTAGTGTAAAATATTAAATAAATAAAAGACTTAATTTAAAGCGTAAAGTAAATAACGATAATGAAATTGTGATAAATAAAATCGCGATAAAATAAACTTGCGATAATTAAAAAGTACGATAATTAAAAGTGCAATTAAATACAATGACAATAAATAAAAGTGCGATAATTAAAATTACAATTAAATATGAAAATAAAGGAAATTAAATATGAAATAAAAGAAATATGCTTATTTAAACTTCCGTAATCATGATGTTTGACGTGTTGATTTTTAGTTTTATGCTCATGGGTTAATTGTCCTTTGTCCTGGATTATTTAATATGTCCGTCTAGTTTTTGTCCATAACAGTCCATCAGTCATAAATATAAAGTGCGAGTGTCCTCGTCAAATTATCCTTATACCCGAAGTCAAATATTCCAACTAATTGGGGACTTAAACAGTAACAAGGTTTTATTACTTTGTTTAATAATTACACCAGGATATCGACTGCGTGTAACCCAAGGTTTTAATACTTTGTTATCAATTATGCCAAGTGTCCTTGTACATAATTTTACCCCTGTTTTAATAATTCCATAGACTATTAATCCATTTCCGTATCCGGTTAAATGAACGATTATTCGTACATATAAATACCCCGCCCATCGTGTCCGATCAAGTGTATATGGTTATTTATAGGGACGTCCAATTGTAAATCTTTATATTAAAATTAACAAACTATCATTTAGTTAAACAAATATAAAGCACATTAATAGCCCATAGTCTAATTTCCACAAGTGTCGTTCTTTTGTCCAAACCCCAATTATGGTACAAAGCCCAATTACCCAAATTTTAGTATTTTTAGCCCAACACCATGATTACTTCGGATTAAATAAGCATAATAATAACTTTGCAACAAGACATTAAATTAAAAAGGTTGAACATAACTTACAATGATTAAAAATAGCGTAGCGTTACACGGACAGAATTTCGACTTACACCCTTACAACATTCGCTAACATACCCTTATTATTAGGATTTAAAATTAAAATTAAAATTAAAATTAATATATATATATATATATATATATATATATATACTACGTATGAATGAGGAGAAGAAAAAGATATATAAAACGTTCAGAATGCGCGAGCTTTTATAGGCATTTTAGTCCAGGACAGCTCCGCGAGTCGCGGTATTTTTGCACTACAAACTCCGCAATTTGCGGAGTTCATAAATCCAGCTCACATAAGTTTGGATCCTAGTCTGCCGACGGTTTTAATATATAAATATAATATATATATATATATAATTTATATAATTAATTATATATTATATTATATTTATATACATAGTTAACTTGTAATTTTTAGTCCGTTGCGTCGAGCATTGAGAGTTGACTCTGGTCCCGGTTCCGGATTTTCGAACGTCCTTGCGTACAATTTAATATCTTGTACTTTGCGTTTTGAATCTTGTACTCTTGTAATTCTGAGACGTTTCTTATCAATAATTGGAACCTCTTTGATTGTATTTTGTACTTTTGAGGTTTTTGGTCGTTTGCGTCTTCAATTCGTCGAATCTATCTTTTGTCTTCACCTTTTATTATTTAACCGAATATCACTTGTAAATAGGACAATTGCAACTAAAAGCTTGTCTTTCTTGAGGAATAATGCTATGAAATATATGTTCATTTTTAGCATTATCAACCCGGCTGTCCACAACCATAACAGTTCTTACCATTATTAGCATTGTTCGCGTTGCTTGTAGAGTTGTTGTTGTTGCCGTTGAGATTAACCTTGCAATCTTTCGCCAAATGGCCAAACTTCTTACAATGGTCACAATTTAGAACAGAACAGTTTCCAGTGTGATGCTTGCCATACTTCTGACATTGTGGCTTCTTGCCCTTATACCCGGAGTTAGTTCCTGTGATCCTAGTGTCGTTGCGGTAAGAATCTTGCTTCTTGAACGGCTGTTGATTAAAATTCTTGTCCTGACCACCGTTTCACTTCCTCTTACCATCGTTTGACTTATTCTCATTCACTGTAGTGCCCTTCCCTCTGTGGGCAATCTGATCCAATAGCAAACTAGCCATGTCAATAGCTTCTTGCACGTTTGCGGGTTTGGAAGTAGTTACCCCGCCTTGAATATTCTCACTTAGACCTTCGATGTACAGCTCCACCTTATGCCTTTCAGGAGTAACCATTTCAGGACACATTAATGCTAGCTCAAAGAACCTCTTGTTATAGGCGGTGAGATCGTTGCCTACCAACTTCAGCTCTCGAAACTCGCGTTCCATTTTCTTAATCTCGTTTCTTGAACAATACTCCTCTATCATTCTTTGCTTCAGAGTGTCCCAAGGTAGGGCATAAGCTTGATCTTGACCCAGGGATTGAGCATAGTTGTTCCATCAGGTGAGCGCACTGTCCGACAGTGTGCCCGTAGCAAAACCTACCCGGTCATTATCATTACACCCACTAATGCGAAAAACCGACTCAAGCTTCTCAAACCATCTAGTGAGACCAACTGGTCCCTTAGTTCCGTTGAAAGAATGCGGGTTGCAACTAGTGAACGTTTTGTAAGAACATCCATTGTGTCCTTGAGTGCCGTTCCCATTGGTGTTACTCGAACCACCACGATCATTACTGTTTCGAGCGTTGTTAAATTCTCTCAGTAGTTCAGCTCTTTCGGTCGCGACGCCTTCAGCGACCATTCTCCTGATTTGAGTGGCGGTTGATTCCTTCGGAGGCATCTTCAACACAGAAAACACACTAGGTCAGTGTCAAAACAACGCTATATATGAAAATATACTAGCAACGAGTGTTGAAGACTAGTAAATAATAGTACGAAAAGATTCGCTAATAGTGAGAAGTAGTGTATGTAGTATTAGTAGTGTTAGTAGTAACACTAGTGGTAGTAGTGGTAGTAGCACTAAGTAGTAACATTAATGGCAATAGTAGTAGTATAACATAACATAAGTATTACAATCATACAAAGTTACTAAATATAGAATAATACCGCATGCAATAAAAGATAATAGTTATTAATAGCATAAACCACCATTATTATAAATAAAATCCAAAAGCGATAAACCAAATTCCAAAAGTAGTAACCTAAACAATAAACATAATGTGCTAGTAGCCCGGTTTATAACACCCGGTAAGTCTTATATAACCAATTAAAGAAAGAATGTTGGGAGGAAAAGAAGTTCATGGTCAATGACACTCCACTTCCTCTTCTGTCGGGTACGAGAGGCAGGTTCATCATTCC
The DNA here is from genome assembly GCF_046630445.1 of Rutidosis leptorrhynchoides. NCBI lineage: Eukaryota > Viridiplantae > Streptophyta > Magnoliopsida > Asterales > Asteraceae > Rutidosis > Rutidosis leptorrhynchoides. The sequence goes on along the minus strand of NC_092342.1, from coordinate 322,967,416 downwards.
TCGACCTATCACGTTCCGCCTCCAACGCAGCAACCCTGGCAGTCAAGGCTACTATCAATCTCGCCATCTCAACGAACCTCGCTTCAGCCTCATACGTATAAGTATTTATACCTGTAACCCTTTCGTCCAGCCTATCTGAAATGTCCCGTTCATATTGATTATAAACGTTCCATATTAATTGATTTCGTCGCAAGGTTTTGACCTCTATATGAGATGTTTTTCAAAGACTGCATTCATTTTTTAAAACAATCATAACCTTTATTTTATCTATAAAGGTTTAAAAAGCATTACGTAGATTATCAAATAATGATAATTTAAAATATACCGTTTACACACGACCATTACATAATGGTTTACAATAAGAATATATTACATCAAAAATAAGTTTCTTGAATGCAGTTTTTACATAATATCATACAAGCATGGACTCCAAATCTTGTCCTTATTTTAGTATGCAACAGCGGAAGCTCTTAATAATCACCTGAGAATAAACATGCTTAAAATGTCAACAAAAATGTTGGTGAGTTATAGGTTTAACCTATATATTATCAAATCATAATAATAGACCACAAGATTTCATATTTCAATATACATCCCATATATAGAGATAAAAATCATTCATATGGTGAACACCTGGTAACCGACATTAACAAGATTCATATAAGAATATCCCCTATCATTCCGAGAAATCCTTTGGACATGATAAAAACGAATTCGAAGTACTAAAGCATCCGGTACTTTGGATGGGGTTCATTAGGCCCAATAGATCTATCTTTAGGATTCGAGTCAATTAGTAGATCGGTTTACTAATTCTTAGGCTACCAAGCAAAAGGGGCATATTCGGCTTCGATCATTCACCCATATAATGTAGTTTCATTTACTTGTGTCTATTTCGTAAAACATTTATAAAACTGCATGTATTCTCATCCCAAAATATTAGATTTTAAAAGTGGGACTATAACTCATTTTCACTGATTTTTACTTCGTCGGGAAGTAAGACTTGGCCACTGGTCGATTCACTAACCTATAACAAATATGTACATATATATCAAAGTATGTTCAAAATATATTTACAACATTTTTAATACATTTTACTGTTTTAAGTTTATTAAGTCAGCTGTCCTTGTTAGTAACCTACAACTAGTTGTCTATAATTAGATGTACAGAAATAAATCGATATATATTATCTTGAATCAATCCACGACCCAGTGTATACACGTCTCAGGCTAGATCACAACTCAAACTATATATATTTTTGGAATCAACCTCAACCCTGTATAGCTAACTCCAACATTACTGCATATAGAGTGTCTATGGTTGTTCCAAATAATATATATAGATGGGTCGATATGATATGTCAAAACATTTGCATACGTGTCTATGGTATCCTAAGATTACATAATATATTAGAATACATGTATAATACAATATAAGTTAGCTAGGATATGATTAATATAGATTTGTTACCAATTTTCACGTAGCTATAACAAGCAAAAATAACCAATCTTGTTTTACCCATAACTTCTTCGTTTTAAATCCATTTTGAGTGAATCCAATTTCTATGGTTTCATATTGAACTTAAGTTTATGAATCTATACAGAAAAAGTATAAGTTTATAGTCGGCATTACAGGTTACAAGTCGTTTTTGTAAAGGTAGTCATTCCAGTCGAAAGAACGACGTCTAGATGACCATTTTGGAAAACATACTTCCACTTTGAGTTTAACCATGATTTTTGGATATAGTTTCATGTTCATAAGAAAAATCATTTTCCCAGAAGAACAACTTTTAAATCAAAGTTTAACATTGTTTTTAATTAACTAACTTAAAACAGCCCGCGGTGTTACTACAACGGCGTATATCCAGTTTTACGGTGTTTTTCGTGTTTTCCGGTTTTAAATCATTAAGTTAGCATATCATATAGATATAGAACATGTTTTTAGTTGATTTTAAAAATCAAGTTAGAAGGATTAACTTTTGTTTGCGAACAAGTTTAGAATTAACTAAACTATGTTCTAGTGATTTCAAGTTTAAACCTTCGAATAAGGTAGTTTTATATATATATGAATCGAATGATGTTATGAATATCATTACTACCTCAGGTTTTGTGGATAAACCTACTGGAAATGAGAAAAATAGATCTACCTTCAAAGGATCCTTGGATGGCTTGAAAGTTCTTGAAGCAGAATCATGACACGAAAACAAGTTCAAGTAAGATTTTTACTCAAAATAAGATTGTTATAGTTATAGAAATTGAATCAAAGTTTAAATATGAGTATTACCTTGTATTAGAAAGATATATTACTGTAAATAAGAAAGATTTCTTGAAGTTGGATGATCACTTTACAAGATTGGAAGTAAGCTAGCAAACTTGGAAGTATTCTTGATTTTATGAAACTAGAACTTATAGAATTTATGAAGAACACTTAGAACTTGAAGATAGAACTTGAGAGAGATCACTTAGATGAAGAAAATTGAAGAATGAAAGTGTTTGTAGGTGTTTTTGGTCGTTGGTATATGGATTAGATATAAAGGATGTGTAATTTTGTTTTCATGTAAATAAGTCATGAATGATTACTCATATTTTTGTAATTTTATGAGATATTTAATGCTAGTTGCCAAATGATGGTTCCCACATATGTTAGGTGACTCACATGGGCTATTAAAAGCTAATCATTGGAGTGTATATACCAATAGTACATACATCTAAAAGCTGTGTATTATACGAGTACGAATACGGGTGCATACGAGTAGAATTGTTGATGAAACAGAACGAGGATGTAATTGTATGCATTTTTGTTAAGTAGAAGTATTTTGATAAGTGTCTTGAATTCTTTCAAAAGTGTATGAATACATATTAAAACACTACATGTATATACATTTTAACTGAGTCGTTAAGTCATCGTTAGTCATTACATGTAAATGTTGATTTGAAACCTTTAAGTTAACGATCTTGTTAAATGTTATTAACCTAATGTTTATTATATCTAATGAGATGTTAAATTATTATATTATCATGATATTATGATACATTAATATATCTTAATATGATATATATACATTTAAATGTCTTTACAACGATAATCGTTACATATATGTCTCGTTTCGAAATCCTTAAGTTAGTAGTCTTGTTTTTACATATGTAGTTCATTGTTAATATACATAATGACATGTTTACTTATCATTTATCATGATTAAACATAGTGTATCAATATCTTAATATGATTCAGATGTATTTAGTAAGACGTTGTTATAACGATAATCGTTATATATATCGTTTCGAGTTTCTTAATTCAATAAACTCAATTTTATGTATATAACTCATTGTTAAAATACCTAATGAGATACTTACTTATCATAATATCATGTTAACTATATATATAATCATATATATGTCATCATATAGTTTTTACAAGTTTTAACGTTCGTGAATCACCGGTCAACTTGGGTGGTCAATTGTCTATATGAAACCTATTTCAATTAATCAAGTCTTAACAAGTTTGATTGCTTAACATGTTGGAAACACTTAATCATGTAAATATCAATTTCATTTAATATATATAAACATGAAAAAGTTCGGGTCACTACGCTATCAAGATCATCGGGGTGCGGGTATGTCCTAGAAATATCGCTAAAAGCGTTAACACGATCAACTACATCCTTGTTGCGGTTAGTGTGAATCAAATCCAATGCCTAAAGGTTCACGGGATGATTGGGTATCTGATGCGGAGCAGGTGCTGGTGCTGGGGCAGGAGCAGGTGCATTCACCTCAGCCACACTCGAGTCGTTGCTACTGTTTCCTGAATCCTGTGACATCTAGCTCACAATGCAAGAACATAAACGAACAAATTAGCCAAGTAAATAACCTTAGTCACAAAGTACTCATGTAATGACTAAGTCCTGGTCGTAATCTAGACTCATCAAGGTGTCCTAATGACCATATCAGACACTCTAATACAAGTCATAGTTTCCCTACGAACCGTTAGCTCTGATACCAACTATAACACCCCGCCAAATTTCCATCTGACGGCGCGTTAATCCAGGTCCCACAATTAACAGTTACGCCCTCTATATGAGATGTTTAAAGCAATCGCATTTAATTTTATTAAAAGTTGACTTTCAAAAACATAAGTCAATAATCCCAAAATAGAAACACTGTTGTGATCGTAACCACAAGCCAACAGTATTTAAACAGTTATAAAAGTTTTAAATGCGAAAGTAAATAATGTTCATAAAATCAAATGCTGACTCCACGGCCAGACATGCAGCAAACACAGTGGAAGCCTACCTCTTAAGGACCTGAGAATAAAAACACGCAAAAACAGGTCAACAATAATGTTGGTGAATCTACAGGTTTAAAGTAATGTAGCAGTATCTGAAAAACAGTTATCAGAAAAATAGTTTAGTTTCCTTGACCACGAGATTTTAACGTTTGCATAATCTGAACACCTGAATACTAGCAATGACCCGAGTATAGAAGCCACTATACCCGCCTTTACCTCCTAAAATGTTATACACTTGTTCGAGCGTATCTAATGTTCAAAATAAATGCACCACAGTTTTTATAGCGGGTGAGGTTGTCAACCTAACGGATCCGTCCATCTAAATCGTGCTTACACTGATGGTATTAAAAGTATTTAAGCTAGAGGCTTTGTGAACAAACTCAGTACACATATTGTGACGACCCGGAAATTTCCAACCAAATTTAAACTTTAATCTTTATATTATTCCGACACGATAAGCAAAGTTTGTTAAGTTAAATCTCAAGAATTTTAAACTGTGTTCATACATTCATTATAACCTCGACCAAATTCCGACGATTCACGAACCGTTATATATAAATAGATATGTTATGTATATATATATTATAACTTGAGAATATTAATAAAGTATTAAACGTATAATACTTTACACGAACGTATTTGTTTCAATATGATTTTCCACGAAATTAAAAAAAAAATATATTAAATGATTGAATTATCAGAAACATTGAATTATGATTACAAGTCTCTGTTGAGAGGTCCACTATGATTTGAGAAAATCTATTCCTCTTAACGATATTCAGAATAATTTGTAAAGCTATTTATAAATAAAAACAAAAAGTGTCATTTACGAAAGTTAGACAAAAGTTAGTGGAGAATTGGTTTCCATAATATTCTATTAATCTATTTTCAAACGTACAAAGACGTTTTCAGTTTAAAAAGAACTTTATTATTAAAACGTATATAACTTTTATAAATATCTAGAATCACTTTTGACAACTCATTACTTAACCAGTATAATAAATATAACGATATTTATATTTAATTCATTAAATATATATAACGATTTAAATTAATATTATATATATTTATACGCGTATTATACATACATAGTTTTTATACTTTTACTATACTTTAACTATACATTTACTTTACTTTTACTTTTACTTTACTTTAACTTTAATAATTCATACTTTAATAATTCACTTTAATAATTCATTCTTTAATAATTTACTTTAATAATTCATACTTTAATGATTCACTTTAATAATTCATACTTTAATAATTCACTTTAATAATTCATACTTTAATAATTCACTTTAATAATTCAAAAATCTATTATAAATAGAATTTAATAGGTTTCATTATTTCATAGAAACTTGAAAATATATTTCTCTAAACTCTATCAATCGATTTATGTATATATATATATATATATATATATATATATATATATATATATATATATATATATATATATATATTGCTCTGTATTATTTCAAGATATTATTAGTATACATAAAATATTACGACGGAGTGCTGTCCGAGTGATTTCAAAATAGTTTTTTTGAATGAGTCGAAGCTAAGGAAATTATGGGTTATAGCTATGGAGGTGATGGGTATGGTTCATGGGTATGCTCGTGAGGTCAATCTAGTGTTTATCATCTCCGTTGCGTCTACGTACTTTCCTGCAATATTGAATCTCAATATTGATATGTTCGTGAATCCGAGGCTAACCTTGCACTTGTTAAATGACGTTATATGTATTTTTACTACGAAATACAGTATTGTGAGTTTTCATAGCTCCCTTTTTAAATGCTTTTGCATTATATATTTTTGGGCTGAGAATACATGCATATTTTATAACTGTTTTACGAAATAGGCACAAGTACTAAAACTAATTCTACGTGGGTTTGAACCAGAAATATCCCCTTAGCTTGGTAACTATAACTACTGGTGTATGACTGGTAGGCGCGAATCCTAAAGATAGATCTATTGGGCCTAACAAACCCCATCCTGACTATGGGATGCTTTAGTACTTCGAGGTTTATATAACACACCTGATTCGGTGTACTTTCAGAGGGTAAAACATGAACGTTAAGGCTTGTTACCAGGTGCCTACAACTTATAGAATACTTTTATACACTTGCGAGTGTACATATATTTATAAACGGAAATCTTGTGGTCTATTAATATATTGAAATGATTGTTATGATAAACCTATGAACTCACCAACCTTTTGGTTGACACTTTAAAGCATGTTTATTCTCAGGTATTAAAGAAATCTTCCACTGTGCATTAGCTCATTTTAAGGATATTACTTGGAGTCATTCATGGCATATTTTGAAAGACGTTGCATTCGAGTTATTGAGTTCATCAAGATTAATATTAAGCCAATTATAGTTGGATGTATTATGAAATGGTGTGCATGCCGTCAACTTTCGTTGTAAAGAAAGTTTGTCTTTTAAAAACGAATGCAATGTTTGTAAAATGTATCATATAGAGGTCAAATACCTCGCGATGTAATCAACTATTGTGAATCGTTTATAATGTATATGAACGGGTCCTTTCAGTTGGTATCAGAGCGGTGGTCTTAGCGAACCAGGTCTGCATTAGTGTGTCTAACTGATAGTCGTTAGGATGCATTACTGAGTCTGGACTTCGACCGTGTCTGCATTTCAAAAGTTTTGCTCATCATTCTTGTCGAAAATTACCTGCTTATCATTCTTAGTCTAGACACATCTTATTGCATTGATTGCATGAATAGTGTATAGACAAAATTCATATCTTAGCGTATCTGCTAATTCATATCTTAGCGTATCTGTTACTGTAAACTTTGCCTGACATATTCCGTAAATTCCTCCGTAATCTACGAAACCTTTTGCTCTATATAATTAGAATACCACCCGATAGCCGGAAAATCTTTTCATATCGAAAAATTCTTTATTCAATCGTACGAAATGGAATTCGTCATTAGTTCAAGTCCCTCGGATTCCGAAATGGAATCCCACTCAAGTTCCGAAAGCAGTGTGACCGGAAAGGATCAACCAATTAGTCATCATCTATTCTTGATGAATTGAGGATGGGTTCGTAGCCTCCTTAATCATTGGAGACAAGAAGAAGGTGATCCCTTCCATCCACCACATTGCCCTCTTGGCGAAGAACCTGAAGCACTTACCGGCGAACCTATCCGAAACACCATTTTCTCTCTTATTTCTAGAGTATCTCGTCACGATTACATACTACACCAAATTCTAAATTTTATTTATCCGCTCGTCCGAACCAACAATCACCCCGGTGTAATAGAAGAAGTGAACGAGCTTCGCGCTCGGGTAGTGGCTTTGGAGAATATGGTGCAAAGGTTACAAACACCAGCAGCAGCACCAGCAGCATAAACAGTACCACCATCAGCAACACCAACAGTACCATCACCACCACCAATAACAACATCCACATCCCACACCGCAACATCACAATCTGTATCTCAAACATCAACGTCATACCCCCTGTAAATATCCAGGAATATCAACAACAACAAACGATGAAGTATTAATTCATAAACTTCATTGAAGAGATATCTCTGCGGCAGTTATGTAATCTCCAAAATCTTAGAGATTATTTAATTCTGACCGTAAATCGGATGAGTGAACGGAGATGGTAGAGTAGAAACTTTGATCGAAAATGGTGTATGATTTACAAGCTAGATTTGTTTTACCAACAGCATCAACAGGACCGTAGCATCATCAACACAGTCAGTGCCGTCAGTATCGTCAGAATCAACAGCACCTGTAACATCACAAACTCTGTCAGTTCAAGAATCATTGTGGACATCATTACGAATCAACAACAAATATATTGTATCAACGAGTTATGAAGTATTAACTCATTTCCAATCGAAAGATTTATATGTATATTTTATATGTATATTTTATATGTATAAATTTTCAAACCATAATAAATCTTCCCGTACTAAGCTATTATGTGTGAATCTTAACTAATCAGTTAATTCATATTACAAATATGCAATGATGTACGTCCTTCGTTCGCAACTTAACCATCGTTAATTACAATCTCTGTCTCAATTCAATAAAAATCCAATTCATAATAAATCAAGTGTATTATTCGAATATATGTTTGATTTTACACTTTCATCATCGATGTACTCGAAACTTTTCAAATAACATCATTCATACCTTGCGAAGTTCACAAGAATTTCACGAAAACCAACAAATAACAAAGTAATGATTCATAATTTCAATATTATTGAAGAAATACTTATGCAATTTATAAAGTTTTAGGGATTACTCAATTCTAGTTCCAACCATAAAACAAATGAGTTTAATTTAATATTAACTCATTAAATCTATATTACATCTAAAGAAAATATACACATATATTTTCATAAAGACTGTAATAAACTTCTTTTGTACAAAATATTAATTGTGAAAATTTTTTAACGGGTAGGTAATACCCGAGAGATATATAAATTCACAATTAATATATTACATTTTTTGAAATTGATTCAGCAATCATCAACTATACTCCCTACTTTCACAACAATATCCATTCTTTCATATAAATCAAAACAATCATACTCATTCAAATTCAATTACATATTCTGATTTTGAAATCGCATAATTCAATTCGAAATATAACCAGTATCATCACTCTTAGATTCCTATATCTTTCAAAGCTATACTTTGACTTCAAAACTGTGTTAGAACATCATATGTATTAACGATTACAATATGTGCTCAAACCCTTCGAAATTCCTGAAGACACTTCAACTAAGGAACAATCGAGATGATGATCCAACCACATGTTTGAAAGGATCCGTTCATATACATTATAAACGATTCACAATAGTTGATTACATCGCGAGGTATTTGACCTCTATATGATACGTTTTACAAACATTGCATTCGTTTTTAAAAGACAAACTTTCTTTACATCAAAAATTGACGGCATCCATACCATTTCATATTACATCCAACTATAATTGACTTAATATTAATCTTGATGAACTCAACGACTCGAATGCAACGTCTTTCAAAGTATGTCATGAATGACTCCAGGTAATATCCTTAAAATGAGCTAATGCACAGCAAAAGATTTCTTTAATACCTGAGAATAAACATGCTTAAAAGTGTCAACCAAAAGGTTGGTGAGTTCATAGGTTTATCATATCAATCATTTCAATATATTAATAGACCACAAGATTTCCGTTTATAAATATATGTACACTCGCAAGTGTATAAAAGTATTCTATAAGTTGTAGGCACCCGGTAACAAGCCTTAACGTTCATGTTTTACCCTCTGAAGTACACCAGATCAGGTGTGTTTAATATAACCTCGAAGTACTAAAGCATCCCATAGTCAGGATGGGGTTTGTCAGGCCCAATAGATCTATCTTTAGGATTCACGCCTACCGTACATAGACAAGTAGTTTAATGTTACCAAGCTAAGGGTATATTTCTGGTTTAAACCCACGTAGAATTAGTTTTAGTATTTGTGTCTATTTCGTAAAACATTTATAAAACAGCGCATGTATTCTCAGCCCAAAAATATATATTGCAAAAGCAATTAAAAAGGGAGCAAATAAAACTCACAATACTGTATTTCGTAGCAATTATGTATATGACGGCACTGAACAAGTGCAGGGTTTGTCTCAGATTCATGAACCTATATTAAGTATATATATATTTATATGTTGGTCAATATCTGTCTAACAATTTAGGTCAGGTCGTAGTGTATCACAATCCTAATGCTCGAGACCGACATGCAAAAGTCAACAAAAGTCAACTTGACCCAAAATGACTTCCAAAATCTATACATGTTTATTATATAACTTATATATAGTCGTTTTATATATTTAAATATTTTTATCAGATCTTATTATACTAAATAATACAAGTCATTTATTAATAAATAAAAATTTATATTTAAATTCATATATGATAAAAATATACTTTTATATATCTCAAGTAATAAAATTTATAAAATTCACTTAATATCATAAAAATATAGTGGTATGTATTATTAATGTAATTTTATTACGTGTGGTAAAAATATCTTTGTACGCATATTTATTTGATTAAATAATATTGATAATAATAATAATGATAAAAATAATAAAATGATAATTTCAATAAAAATATTAATTTTTAGTAATAAAAATAATTTTAGTAATAACATCAACTGATAACAATTATAATAATCGTTTTAATAATAATATTAAAATTAATAATAATTCAGTTGACCATATCTTTTAATCCGTTCATTGAACCCACACGATTTCTAAATGAAAAGTTATTAATTTTTCTTTAGCTTTTCAACGACATGCATATCATATACCTTATCTCAGTAGCATATGTATCAAATTCGTGATTTATCATAAACTATTTAACGACGAAACTAAGCATACAAACATGCATAATCATATATACCCGAGCACTAGTCAGGGATACACTATTAATATATAAAAGATAAGATATGAATGCTCACGTATCAATATTGTGATTCAATATTGCAGGAAAGTACGTAGACGCAACGAAAATGATAAACATTAGGTTGACCTCACGAGCAATACCCTCGAACAATATCCATAACCTCCATAGCTATAACCCATAATTTCCTTAGCTCTATCCCGTTTGAAAACTTATTTTGAAATCGTCTGAATATAACTCCGTCGTAGTATTTTATGTATACTAATAATATCTTGAAATAATACTAAGTAAATATATATATGTAATTCGATTGAGAGAGTTTAGAGAAATATATTTTCAAGTTTCTATGAAATAATAAAACCTATTGAATTCTATTTATAATAGATTTTTAAATTATTAAAGTGAATTATTAAAGTATGAATTATTAAAGTGAATTATTAAAGTATGAATTATTAAAGTGAATTATTAAAGTATGAATTATTAAAGTGAATTATTAAAGTATGAATTATTAAAGTGAATTATTAAAGTGAATTATTAAAGTTAAAGTAAAGTAAAAGTAAAGTAAAAGTAAAGTAAAGGTAAAGTTAAAGTATAGTAAAAGTATAAAACTATGTACGTATAATACGCGTATAAATATATTTAATATTAATTTAAATCGTTATATCATAAAACATTTTAGAAAAGTAGAATTATATATATTCATAATAGGTTTCAAGTTTTTAAATTACAGTCTGTTGGTGAAGCATGAGATAAAATCCAAAGGTTTAATAAACGTATGAAATCATCTTAATGAAAAATGTCGAGTTACTTAACTTGTCGATATCCAACATCTAAGTTATTTACACTCCACGTTCTTACTTATAGATCACTTTACCATTTTCCGAATATTGTCAAAAAGAATAGATTTCTTAAATCACAGTGGACCTCATAACATTGGCCCGTAATCATATCATAATGTATCTGATAATTCAATCATTTGATATTATCTCTTAATTCTGTCGATAAATATATCGAAACAAATACGTTCATGTAAAGTATCATATATATCAAATACTTTGTTAATGTTTTTAGTTATTATATATTATATATACATATCTATATACACATAATTGTTCGTGAATCGTCGAACACGGTCAAAGGGTAATTGATTACATGAATGTAGTTCCAAACTTTTTGAGATTCAACATTACAAATTCTGCTTATCGTGTCGGAAACATATAAAGGTTAGGTTTAAATTTGGTCGGAAATTTCCGGGTCGTCACAGTACCTACCCGTTAAAGAAATTTCGTCCCGAAATTTGATCGAGGTCGTCATGGCTAACTTTAAAAATGTTTTCATGACGAATATGAGTTGATAAATAGAGTTTTATCATCATTGAGTAATATAGATAAAACAATTTGATTACGCGAAGAGTATAAGTGAAGCTATCGCAAGAGAGTGAATTGAGTAAACGTATATTCCTTTTAACCGATGACGTAGTTTTGATTGATTTCCGGAATTCATGGAATTTAAAGAAAATCTTTGCAATAAGATTTGGTTCTTTGGCGATTAAGGAAATCAGGATCTTATTTGATTAAATGCGATAATCTGTCTCGATTTCTCTGTATGATATTTTACTATAAATCCACCCCTTCGTTTCTTTATTTCCACAGCTCACACCTTCTAGTCTTTCTCCCCAATTCATACTTTAAAGCATTCGTTAATATGCTTCATCCAGTATTGATTCTTAATATACTCTTAACTTTCATATCTGTCATTCTTCTTTTTCATCTACCACCGGAGGAAGTTATTTTCTTCTACCATTACCTTGGGGTTATTGTTTTTTTTTCATCCTCCCGTGTCTTTATATTGCTATACGCATTGATATACAAGGTTTGTAATTTCGGGGTTGTTATCGGGCTTTATATTCTCCATTATATTTCGTAGCTTCATGCTTTCGTTTTCTCTTCCCGACCTTAAGTCAAGCGGATAATGGTCCAGAATTTGTAGATATGAATTTTTGGATGAACATAGTTAATGTTCCAAGAAGAAAATCGTAATGGCACGATCTTGATTTGGCAAATTACCAGAATATCCTAAAATATAGAGCTATCAAGATGATATGTTCTTAATATGTTTGGAAATTGGGTAGAATGTAAGAGTCGTGTAAATAGTACATGATGACGGTATGTTCTGTGAATCATCACGTTCCATTAGAAACTCAGTATGACTTACTGTAATATAATCACATTGATCAAGTGTCATTATATTATACTAACTCATGCTTCAGTTCCCAATACTACTTCAAAAACATTCCTATTTTAAATTCGAATTTTTTTTTTCTTCAGAATTTAGAAACTAACACAGTTTCTTTTTATGTTGTAACGCAGATATTGCGAATAGATAGAAGATTTTGGATAAGAATAGTTGTGAAAATATCTTCAGGAATATCGAAGATATTTATAATAAAAGATACGATAATATCTTAGAATTCTTAACATAGATGGATGATGAAGAAGATTTGTCTGTGAAGGTTTAGAATAAGAAGTAAGGTGTTTGCTAACTATTTCAGTAGACACTGAATCATTTGGATCCTTTGAAGGCAGGTTTAGTCTTTGTGATTTGTCCACAGCCTCCTTCATGGTCTGCTCAATCCGTTTTCCAGTTTCAAACCTTCTCTTTTTCTCAGCTTTACCACCATACTATTCTTTATCATCAAACTTTTGACTGTTAAAGTCGTTTACAGTTTTTGCTGCTTCATCAGCATTTTTCCAATTTCGGAGAACTAGTTCATAGTTTAGGATGTTTTTCAGAAAATTCACATTCGAAGTATGTAAGTCTAGGAGATAGACGTTATATGTATACATATAACTTTTGACGTAAAATTGTCGCGAAATTCAAAATACTGATTGCTAATTTCCAGTAGTTGGTGTGATAATTATTGTTACAGGATGTAGGTGAGTACATGATGGGGTTTTAATGAATAAGTATAGTGGCTTTTCGGAGAGGCTTAAGTCGAAGGTTAATGAAGTTGTTGATAAGTTTACTGCTAATGTGGCGAGATATGAAAGGTTCCCCGGTAACAATGATGAAGGGGTAATTGTTATAATAAGGTTTATTCGTATAAACAAGTGAAGGTGATTTGTTGAAGCTATGACAAAACTGTCTATTTTAGAAAGAGATTGAAAAATTATATTTGGTAATAAATATCAAAGGATCTGCCACGGATACGTGTTAAACTATAACTTTAGTTTCGAGAGCTTTTCAGGTGCATGGCAGTGGGTAATGTGTGGTTGGATCATCATCTCGCATGTCTTTAATAATTTCGAAGTGTTTGAACACATATTGTAATTGTTAATATACATATGATGTTCTAAGATTTTGAATGATACAAATATTTTTGTGAGTTCCATGAATAGAAATGAGGTTCTAGGACAGTTTTGAAGTCAAAGTATAGTTTTGAAAGATGTAGAAATATAAGAGTGATGATTTCGGTTATATCTTGAATCGAATTCTGAGATTTCAAAATCAGAATATGTAATTAGATTTTGAATGAGTATGGTTGTTTTGATTTCTATAAAAGAATGTATATTGTTGTGAAAGTAGGGAGTATAATGGATGATTTGTTGAATCAGATTCGAAGAATGTAACATATTAATTGTGAATTTATATATCTCTCGGGTATTACCTACCCGTTAAAAAAAATTTCACAATTAATATTTTGTACAAAAGAATTTTATTACAGTCTTTATGGAAATATATATGTGTATATTTCTTCAGATGTAATATAGATTTAATGAGTTAATATTAAATTAAACTCATTTGATTTATGGTTAAGGCTAGGATAGATAATTTCTAAACTTTAGAAATTACATAATCGTCGTAGAATGTTTTCCCAATGAAGTTATGAATCAGTACTTCATCGTTGTGGTATTCCTTGGTATCTACATGGCGTATGACGTCGATGCTCGTGGGACAGATTGTGAAGTTGAGGTTTGTGATGCGGTTGTTGTTGGTGGTGGTAATGGTACTGTTGATGTTGTTGATGGTGGTACTGGTTATGCTGCTGGTGCTGCTGCTGGTGTTTGTAACCTTTGCACCATATTCTCCAAAGCCACTACCCGAGCGCGAAGCTCGTTGACTTCTTCTATTACACCGGGGTGATTGTCGGTTCGGACGAGCGGATAAATAAGATCTAGAATTTGGTGTAGTATATAATCATGACGAGATACTCTGGAAATGAGAGAGAAAATGGTGTTTCGGACAGGTTCGCCGGTAAGTGCTTCAGGTTCATTGCCAAGAGGGTAATGTGGTGGATGGAAAGGATCGCCTTCTTCTTGTCTCCAATGATTAAGAAGGCTACGAACCCATCCCCAATTCATCCAGAATAGATGATGGCTGATTGGTTGATCCATTCCAGTCACACTGCTTTTGGAGCTTGAGTGGGATTCCATTTCGGAATCCGAGGAACTTGAACTAATGATGAATTCCATTTCGTACGATTTGATAAAGGATTTTTTTGATACGAAATGATTTTCCGGCTATCGGGTGGTATTCTAACTACATAGAATATCTATATATATATAGATCAAAAGATTTCATAGATTACGGAGGAATTTACGGAATATGTCAGGCAAAGTTTACGGTAATAGATACGATAAGATATGATTTAGCAGATACGCTAAGATATGAATTTTGTCTATACACTATTCATGCAATCAATGCAGTAAGACGTGTCTAGACTAAGAATGATAAGCAGGTAATTTCCTAAGGATGGTAAGTAGATGATTTCCGACTAAAAATGATAAACAAAACTTTTGACATGCAGACACGGTCGAAGTCCAGACTCACTAATGCATCTTAACAACTATTAGTTAGACACACTAATGCAAGACCTGGTTCGCTAAGACCACCGCTCTGATACCAACTGAAAGGATCCGTTCATATACATTATAAACGATTCATAATAGTTGATTACATCGCGAGGTATTTGACCTCTATATGATACGTTTTACAAACATTGCATTCGTTTTTAAAAGACAAACTTTCTTTACATCAAAAATTGACGGCATCCATACCATTTCATATTACATCCAACTATAATTGACTTAATATTAATCTTGATGAACTCAACGACTCGAATGCAACGTCTTTCAAAGTATGTCATGAATGACTCCAGGTAATATCCTTAAAATGAGCTAATGCACAGCAAAAGATTTCTTTAATACCTGAGAATAAACATGCTTAAAAGTGTCAACCAAAAGGTTGGTGAGTTCATAAGTTTATCATATCAATCATTTCAATATATTAATAGACCACAAGATTTCCGTTTATAAATATATGTACACTCGCAAGTGTATAAAAGTATTCTATAAGTTGTAGGCACCCGGTAACAAGCCTTAACGTTCATGTTTTACCCTCTGAAGTACACCAGATCAGGTGTATTTAATATAACCTCGAAGTACTAAAGCATCCCATAGTCAGGATGGGGTTTGTCAGGCCCAATAGATCTATCTTTAGGATTCGCGCCTACCGTACATAGACAAGTAGTTTAATGTTACCAAGCTAAGGGTATATTTCTGGTTTAAACCCACGTAGAATTAGTTTTAGTATTTGTGTCTATTTCGTAAAACATTTATAAAACAGCGCATGTATTCTCAGCCCAAAAATATATATTGCAAAAGCAATTAAAAAGGGAGCAAATGAAACTCACAATACTGTATTTCGTAGCAATTATGTATATGACGGCACTGAACAAGTGCAGGGTTTGTCTCGGATTCATGAACCTATATTAAGTATATATATATTTATATGTTGGTCAATATCTGTCTAACAATTTAGGTCAGGTCGTAGTGTATCACAATCCTAATGCTCGAGACCGACATGCAAAAGTCAACAAAAGTCAACTTGACCCAAAATGACTTCCAAAATCTATACATGTTTATTATATAACTTATATATAGTCGTTTTATATATTTAAATATATTTATCAGATCTTATTATACTAAATAATACAAGTCATTTATTAATAAATAAAAATTTATATTTAAATTCATATATGATAAAAATATACTTTTATATATCTCAAGTAATAAAATTTATAAAATTCACTTAATATCATAAAAATATAGTGGTATGTATTATTAATGTAATTTTATTACGTGTGGTAAAAATATCTTTGTACGCATATTTATTTGATTAAATAATATTGATAATAATAATAATGATAAAAATAATAAAATGATAATTTCAATAAAAATATTAATTTTTAGTAATAAAAATAATTTTAGTAATAACATCAACTGATAACAATTATAATAACCGTTTTAATAATAATATTAAAATTAATAATAATTCAGTTGACCATATCTTTTAATCCGTTCATTGAACCCACACGATTTCTAAATGAAAAGTTATTAATTTTTCTTTAGCTTTTCAACGACATGCATATCATATACCTTATCTCAGTAGCATATGTATCAAATTCGTGATTTATCATAAACTATTTAACGACGAAACTAAGCATACAAACATGCATAATCATATATACTCGATCACTAGTCAGGGATACACTATTAATATATAAAAGATAAGATATGAATGCTCACGTATCAATATTGTGATTCAATATTGCAGGAAAGTACGTAGACGCAACGAAAATGATAAACGTTAGGTTGACCTCACGAGCAATACCCTCGAACAATATCCATAACCTCCATAGCTATAACCCATAATTTCCTTAGCTCTATCCCGTTTGAAAACTTATTTTGAAATCGTCTGAATATAACTCCGTCGTAGTATTTTATGTATACTAATAATATCTTGAAATAATACTAAGTAAATATATATATGTAATTCGATTGAGAGAGTTTAGAGAAATATATTTTCAAGTTTCTATGAAATAATAAAACCTATTGAATTCTATTTATAATAGATTTTTAAATTATTAAAGTGAATTATTAAAGTATGAATTATTAAAGTGAATTATTAAAGTATGAATTATTAAAGTGAATTATTAAAGTATGAATTATTAAAGTGAATTATTAAAGTATGAATTATTAAAGTGAATTATTAAAGTTAAAATAAAGTAAAAGTAAAGTAAAAGTAAAGTAAAGGTAAAGTTAAAGTATAGTAAAAGTATAAAACTATGTACGTATAATACGCGTATAAATATATTTAATATTAATTTAAATCGTTATATCATAAAACATTTTAGAAAAGTAGAATTATATATATTCATAATAGGTTTCAAGTTTTTAAATTACAGTCTGTTGGTGAAGCATGGGATAAAATCCAAAGGTTTAATAAACGTATGAAATCATCTTAATGAAAAATGTCGAGTTACTTAACTTGTCTATATCCAACATCTAAGTTATTTACACTCCACGTTCTTACTTATAGATCACTTTACCATTTTCCGAATATTGTCAAAAAGAATAGATTTCTTAAATCACAGTGGACCTCATAACATTGGCCCGTAATCATATCATAATGTATCTGATAATTCAATCATTTGATATTATCTCTTAATTCTGTCGATAAATATATCGAAACAAATACGTTCATGTAAAGTATCATATATATCAAATACTTTGTTAATGTTTTTAGTTATTATATATTATATATACATATCTATATACACATAATTGTTCGTGAATCGTCGAACACGGTCAAAGGGTAATTGATTACATGAATGTAGTTCCAAACTTTTTGAGATTCAACATTACAAATTCTGCTTATCGTGTCGAAAACATATAAAGGTTAGGTTTAAATTTGGTCGGAAATTTCCGGGTCGTCACAATGTTACCCACAGTTATACACCTGAAAAACTCTCAAAACCCAAGTCATAGTTCGACACGTATCCGTGTTAGACCCTTTGGCATTTACTAGCTAAAATAACTTTTCAATTCCGTTTCAAAATAGACAGTTTTGTCACATCTCCAGCAAGTCAACTTCGACTTCTCAATCAAAACAGTCTTATTATAACCTCAATAGATACGTTGCCCTTTCGCCAACGTTACCGGGGAATCGTTTATATTCACCACATTAGCAATAAACTTACCAGCAACTTCACTGATCTTTGACTTTCAAAAAAAAAAAATCATTATAATTATCGAAACTCTATCATATACTCATTCGTACCTTATAATAAGAATTGCCATACCAATTATTGAGAATCAGCAATCAGTATTTTGAAACCACGCAGCATGTCTACATCAACAATTACATATACACACAACGTCTACCTCCAAGACTTACATTCTTTGAATGAGAAATTTCTGAAAAACACCCTAAACTGCGAACCAGTTCTCGAAATTTTGAAAAATGCTGATGAAGCAGCAAAAACTGTAAACGACCTTAACAGTAAAAAGTTGGATGATAAAGGATAGTATATTGGCAAAGCTCAGAAAAAGAGAAGCTTTGGAACTGGAAAACGGATTGAGCAAAGTATGAAGGAGGCTGTGGAAAAATCACAAAGGCTGAACCCGCCTTCAAAGAATCCAAATGATTCAGTATTTGCTGAAGTCATTAACGAAAACCTTGCTCCTGACTCTAAATCCCTGCGGATAATATCCTTCATCATCCTCTGATATTAGACATTCTAAGATATCATCGTATCTTTCATTATAAATATCATCCATACTTCTGAAGATATTTTTATAATTATTCTTATCTGAAATCATTTACCTCTTCGCGCTATCTGTATTATATCATAAAAGAAACTATTTTAGTTTCTAAATTCTGAAACATTCGATTTTAAAATAGGAATATTCTTGAAGAAGTGTTGGGAGCTAAAGCATGAGTTAGTATAATATAATGACACTTGATCAACGTGATTATATTACAGTAATTCATGCTGAGTTTCTAAATGGAACATGATGATTCACAGATCATAACGTCATCATGTGCTATGTTACACGACTCTTGTATTCTCTTTGATCTCTAAATATCAAGAAAATATTTCTTGATGATTCGGCCTTTTCCGAGGTATTCTGGTAATTTGACAAGTCAAGATCGTGTCATTACAATTTCCTTCCTAGAACATTAACAATGTTCATTCTGAAATTTATATCTGCGAATTCTGGACCATTACAAGCGGTGCTTAATCGCAAGAAGAAGAAACGAAAGGACAAAGCTCCGAACTAGAAATGGGAGTATAAATCATAGCAAATAGAAGAGAGCATTAACTGTGGATGACAATGATTATAGAAGAAGCAAGGACTTTGAAATATAAGGGAAGATATAAAACCCAACAACAACCCAGAAATCACAAATCGTATATATCAATGCATATAGCAATATAAAGACACGGGAGAACTAAAAACACTATAAAACCAAGAGTATAGTAGAAGTAAATAGATTCTTCCGGAGGCAGATGAAAAAGAAGAGCGACAGATATGAAAGTGAGGAGTATATCAAGAATCAGCACTGGATGAAGCATATTGACAAATACTTTAAAATATGAGTTGAGAAGGTGTGAGTTGTAAGAAAACAAATGAGATGGATTTATAGTGAAATATCCGACAGAGAAATCAAAATAGATTATCGCATTAATTCGAAGAGGATCATAATTTCCTTAATCGCCGAATAATCAAATCCAATATAGATTACAAAGATTTTCTTTTCGGAGATTAATCATGATGACGTTAAAAGATACAACGAATCACTATTATCTTATTTCATTCATTTACGATAACTTCACTCACACGCTTCGAGTAATCGAATTATTTTATCCATTCTTCTTGAACATAATAAAACTCTATAATCGTTATAATAACATTCTCATTGTTAGTCATGACGACCTCTATCAAATTTCGGGGACGAAATTTCTTTAACGGGTAGGTACTGTGACGACCCGGAAATTTCTGACCAAATTTAAACTTTAATCTTTATATTATTCCGACACGATAAGCAAAGTTTGTTAAGTTAAATCTCAAGAATTTTAAACTGTGTTCATACATTCATTACTTTTACTTTTACTTTAACTATACTTTTACTATACTTTAACTATACATTTACTTTACTTTTATTTTTACTTTACTTTAAATTTAATAATTCATACTTTAATAATTCACTTTAATAATTCACTTTAATAATTCATTCTTTAATAATTCACTTTAATAATTCATACTTTAATAATTCACTTTAATAATTCATACTTTAATAATTCACTTTAATAATTCATACTTTAATAATTTACTTTAATAATTCATACTTTAATAATTCACTTTAATAATTCATACTTTAATAATTCACTTTAATAATTCAAAAATCTATTATAAATAGAATTCAATAGGTTTCATTATTTCATAGAAACTTGAAAATATATTTCTCTAAACTCTATCAATCGATTTATGTATATATATATATATATATATATATATATATATATATATATATATATATATATATATATATATATATATATATATATATATATATTTGCTCTGTATTATTTCAAGATATTATTAGTATACATAAAATATTAAGACGGAGTGCTGTCCGAGTGATTTCAAAATAGTTTTTCTGAATGAGTCGAAGCTAAGGAAATTATGGGTTATAACTATGGAGGTGATGGGTATGGTTCATGGGTATGCTCGTGAGGTCAATCTAGTGTTTATCATCTCCTTTGCGTCTACGTACTTTCCTGCAATATTGAATCTCAATATTGATACGTTCGTGAATCCGAGGCCAACCTTGCACTTGTTAAATGACGTTATATGTATTTTTACTACGAAATACAGTATTGTGAGTTTTCATAGCTCCCTTTTTAAATGCTTTTGCATTATATATTTTTGGGCTGAGAATACATGCATATTTTATAACTGTTTTACGAAATAGGCACAAGTACTAAAACTAATTCTACATGGGTTTAAACCAGAAATATCCCCTTAGCTTGGTAACTATAACTACTGGTGTATGACTGGTAGGCGCGAATCCTAAAGATAGATCTATTGGGCCTAACAAACCCCATCCTGACTATGGGATGCTTTAGTACTTCGAGGTTTATATAACACACCTGATTCGGTGTACTTTCAGAGGGTAAAACATGAACGTTAAGGCTTGTTACCAGGTGCCTACAACTTATAGAATACTTTTATACACTTGCGAGTGTACATATATTTATAAACGGAAATCTTGTGGTCTATTAATATATTGAAATGATTGTTATGATAAACATATGAACTCACCAACCTTTTGGTTGACACTTTAAAGCATGTTTATTCTCAGGTATTAAAGAAATCTTTCGCTGTGCATTAGCTCATTTTAAGGATATTACTTGGAGTCATTCATGGCATATTTTGAAAGATGTTGCATTCGAGTTATTGAGTTCATCAAGATTATTATTAAGCCAATTATAGTTGGATGTATTATGAAATGGTGTGCATGCAGTCAACTTTCGTTGTAAAGAAAGTTTGTCTTTTAAAAACGAATGCATTGTTTGTAAAATGTATCATATAGAGGTCAAATACCTCGCGATGTAATCAACTATTGTGAATCGTTTATAATGTATATGAACGGGTCCTTTCACATATATAGTACTCGTGTCAATACAAAAGCATTTGATAAAGTAAGTATAACAGCGTGTATTCTCATCCCTGAAAACATGTAAAAAGCGGGACTGTAGACTCACCTTTGAATAAAGCTCGGATGACGGACAAATGACTTGTACAGATTATAACCGAGTAATGCAACCTAAGTATAAGTATTTAGGTTGGTCAATATATATATCTTAAATAAGGGTGGTTTCATAGTATAAGTTGTCTTATTGCTCGACTCGACGCGTTTCCAAGTAAAAGTCAACTATATCATGCAAGTCAAACAAAGTCAACCGAAGTCAAACCGAAAGTCAAACTGGTCAATGTGTTCAACTAAAGTCAACATCAGTAGGTTCATGTCAAATGTTGGTCAACATGTCAAACCTAAGTCAAAAAATACGTTTCAGGTCATGAATGATCATTTTCACAATTCCAGTTTATCGTTGTGCACAAAGTTCATGAACACGTAGCATACTTAGCACAATATCTCATAGTAAAAAATTCACGTAAACATGGAAAACTCCAAATCATAAATATACTTAAAATAAATTGCAAAAAGTCCGGCCAGGGACTCATACGATAATTAAAAGTCAGGAATCAGAAGGGGTACATTTGGGGTTAGCCCAGTCAGTTTCTGACCGCGCACTGATTTCGTTTTGACTATAACCGGAGTTAGGGACATGAAATTGATACAAGACCAGTGGAAATAGTTCAAGGACAAGTCAAAGTAACACATATCAAAAATCTAGCAAATTTTGTTTAGCCAATTTGTACAGTTTATTCATGCAAGTTGAATGTTCAGTTTTTCAGCTCAAATCAGAATCCACATAAAGTACGGCTCTATTGTGCCCAATACATAAGGTTTTAGATATTGACATAAACTAACAATAAGTCACATATCATGTTAAAATTCATATTCCAGAAGCTTACATGCTCATTCAATAAACACAATCCACAGAGTATAAAACAGAGAGCAATTTACAGATTCGATTCTAGTTTAGTTAGTCACATTCGCACGCGATTATCCGAAGATCTAGATACAATTAGCCTATGATATCTACATGAAATGTGAAGTAATTTTTGTGTAGATTTAAAATATGCAAAGCTTTAATCATAGAAGTTACCACATTTTATCATACAAGGTTATTTTCATGCAAGTGCTGTATAAAACTACTTTTACACTAATTCAAGCATATCTCGGGTTATACATAAGAAAACGACATGATATCCTAGTCTAAATTGAGTGTTTTTGAATTTTATTTCCAGTGGTATAAGTTTCACATGCCAATTCATGGTCTATCAATTCCATATTTCTGATCAATCACGAAAACACAACGTTAATTTCAATTAAGCATAACTTGATCATCCGGAAACGAAATCAAGCGAATCCAAAGCCTACACTCAATAGTTTTTCGCAAGGAATCTAAATATAACATAATAATTAACATTTTAAAAACTTAATTTTTTTGATCATGCAAAAACAAATTCGTTTTTAAACCCGAACGCATCAAACAATCAATATAACGATAACAATTAACACGTACGCGTATAGACTTGAGCAATTGACAACATAACTATGAAACTTTATTAAAAATCAGATTTTTAAGATTAGGGTTCATGCAAATATACTTTAGATCAACAAATCGTTTATACCAATGCGTAGCTATCGACGTGAATTGCAACTTTCGTGTTGAAGGTTTTATCTAGAAGTGAAAATTGAGGGTTATGGTATGGTGATGGTGACCGACGAGCAGGAGAGGGAGGGGGAGGATCGACTGCTCAGTTTTTCTGTGTGACTGTTTACCTAATTTTTGTTAATACTTCTATTTATACCAACCCTAGTTTTCCTAAATTGCACATAAGTCCTCCAAGTAATCAAAATTAAACATGAAAGGGTGGGGAGGGGGTTGTTCGACCGAATGGGCCCCATGGGATATTTCCGGGCTCGTGTTGTCCAATTCCTTGTACTCGTGGTCCGTTTCAAGTGTCGTTTAGTCGTACCGAAGGCCCGGAACGCTAAACCGATCGTTAAACGCAACTAAACGTTAATTTATTAAAAACCCAATAAATTAATTATTTTTAAAAAGTTAATAATTAATAAATTAATTATTAAAATAAACCCGAGCGTTTCGTTGCTCAAAAAGCCGTTATCAAAATCGTATCGTTTTAATCGTATTTCATCATCCAAAATATTTATTTGAATTAATATCAACCCATATTAATTATTATAACCCTCGAAAGGTCAAGTACACATTTATTACACATAAACACATAAAAGTCAAATAATCGCCGTTAAATAAACTAACGGAAGGTTAACGAAAGTAACGGAAAAAGCAGGGTTGTTACAGTACACGATGATTTTGTACGGGGCATCACAGATACCCTTGAGTTCTAACCAAGTGACACGAAAATATTTTTTAGCCAAATCCTTCAAAGGAGCCACGAGTACGAAGTCATCCGAATTAGACTCCAATAATCGCTCAAAACCGGGACCATCTTCACAAACAATTACAGCTCCAAAAACACCCACTTTGCAAACCTTACTAAATGCAACCTTGTTTCTGATCAAGAATGCTTGAAGTTTCAAATCATCCAAAGGAGCAGAATCTACAATTAAGATGCCAAGCTCTAATCAATTTTCCACATGATGATTCTTACCTATCTTACACCTTAACTTGACAGAAGGAGATAGTCGATTACGACCATTTAATGAACGTGTAACCCGATTGGCACGTCGGACCGGCCAACCCACGAAAATGGGATGACCAAAGACACGGGAACCGTTCATCGAATTGACAGCGGTAGCAGCAGACGACAAGTTAGAAAAGGTAACGAAGCAATACCTTCTACTAGGCCAAAACTTGATTTCCGATAATGGCCCGATATTTTCGAAAGTAGACTCAATATTGTGTCTTGAAATAGATTTGTCCAGTCTTCCAATAAAAATGGTGGAACCATCAGTTTCATTCGCTGCCTGAGCAGAAGATTCCGGTAAAACAGAACCTGCACCAGGAAAGCCGGCAGCAGAGGAAGGAATTTGAGTATGAAACGCAGCATCAGAGCTCTAGAAGAGGGAAAACGAGGATGCCGGAAGATTAGAGGTTGAGGCAGAAGGTCGGACATTCGTCGGAGAGGTAAAACCGGCGGCCGGATTGGTGGGTTTTGAGAGAACAGGTGGTTGTGGGAAAGAAAAAGGAGGTTGGGGTGAAGAGTGGTTAGAGAAATGAGCCATTTAAAGTTAATGAAAGAGTTTAGAAAATTAATGTGGAGGTGATCTAGAAAAAAAAATTGAGGTTGAGAATGGTGGTGCAAGGTGGTTAAAGGTGGCTGAGGAGAGTGGTTCAGGGAGTAAAACGGTGGTGAGGCATAGGGGGAAACAAAATTTCAAAAATTTTTAAAATACCGAGAGAAAAACCTTTCATAAATTGATAGCTATATGGTGGTAGAGAGGGGGGACAAGTGAGTTGTCTGATATTCAAAGGAATTAGCGCTCTTTAATGTTCTTTCGATAGTCCGTTGCGCTTCGTTGAAAATGATTTTGTCTTCGGGTTTAATTGTAGTTTTGGTCTTTTAGTTATGTTAGTCTTGTTAATCTTTGTCCACCATGTTGGTAGTTAGTTTGGTTAGACTTAACATGTTTCTTTGGGTGGTAGTTAGTTTGGTTAGACTTAACATGTTTCTTTGTTATATAGTGTTTGATATTTGTTGACTATGTTGGTTTTGTGATTTCCGTTGTAACAGTTTGTATCTGTTAATCTTCAAATTTATTTATTTATATTATTGTTTTTTCGCCCATAAAGAATGTCAGTTATCCGATCCTAAGTTTTGTCGTGAAATAAAACAAAAGATGAAAAAAAGTAAAAAAAAAAAAAAAAATGAGATAATGAAAAGAAAACACTACAATTAAAGTTCACTACCTTTCTTTTCTTTTCTATTATAATTAGAAATCAATAATACTAAATATTTTAATTTCTTTCGGTTCATTTCCTTTCTCTTGATAATAAAAGGCAAAATTATGCGGTTGGTCTTTGAACTTTGTCCAAAATTGCAAATTAGGGACTAAAGTGTTTTTTGACTTGGATGACCTCAAGTTTGAACATGTTATCAAGCTGGTCCCAACGCAAACGACTGTTCGTCAAATTCTGTTAAATGGAACATGTACATGACACATTAGGGTAATTTAGTCTGCTATCATTATTCTCGTATCTATCAAGCTTTTTATAAAGGCAAGTTTCCGGTATCACCCAGAGGGATATTAACCACCTTCGCGATCATTTGCCACGCACGCACGCACTTTCGGGGAGAAACTTGAATTGCATTGCCGGAACCCGCTCCTTAAACCATCCCGAGGAGTAGGCGCATTGGGTTTTAATCCTAAATGAATCCGATAGAAAATCCCCTAAGAGTTCATCTAGAGCTTCATATTTCAGGCAGATTAATTAAGAGGATGAGTTGAGCGAGGCTCGAACTCATGACCTCAACCCTTGCCCCAAACACAATGAATGATAATACTACTCGACTAGAAGCAATATGGTTGCACCTACCAAGATTGAGAAACATTAATTGACTCAACATCTACCCGGGCTTGACATATTCGATTGGAGTGTTGCAATCGGGGCTTTACCTCAACAAACGACCTGAAGATAAGGTGTTACATATGGATTAATGTGCATTTGAGAGTCTCGTAAATTTTACCAAATCAGATTGAGATCTCTACACATACAATCCCCATTATAAAAGTATTATTATAATACACTTTTGTTCCCGATTCGAAAACCCAGAAACCCGGTACTGTTCACTTTGGATTGTGTGTTAGTTTACATTTCAAAGTTGTTTGTTAGGTTATATTAGATATTGTTATAATTCAGTAGGCTTATAACTACCTTTAATGGTTATAAGAACAAAGAGAGAAAAAGAGAGAAGAAGGAGAGAAGAAATATTGATATTGTTATTTGGGAGGGCAAAATAGTAAAACAGTAAACTTACTACAAAATATCCTAACTTTTACACTATTGGTCAGAAGTCTTGGGGTGGCCAGAGCCCCATCCAAATATAAGTAAGCTCTGTCCTTGATTTTACCATTCCTTTTTTTTCTTATTTTAACTTTTAAGATTATAAATTTAAGAATAAACATTAGTATGCATGAAATAAATAATGATTAATTGCATAAGTAATCATAAATGTTAGATAACATATAAAGACCCCGTCGTATTCGTATTGATCGGAATTAATCTCGACCCATGGTACCGTGTTGTCAAATGACGTGTTGCGTACATAAAGTACCGTGTTGTCAAATGACATGTTGCGTACAATCATGAGGTCTTATTAACATAAATATAAATGTTAGTGAAGTTAATAAGAGTTAGATTACAGAAAATATAATTCAGGCGGTATAACCGGCCATATATAACTTAAATAACATAAATATAAATGTTAGTGAAGTTAATAAGAGTTAGATTACAGAAAATATAATTCAGGCGGTATAACCGGCCATATATAACTTAAATAACATAAATATAAATGTTAGTGAAGTTAATAAAAGTTAGTAAACATAAATGATAGTTAGGCGACAGTGTCGACCATATATAATTTAGGTGGCAGAGCCAACCATATAATAAGAACAATACAAATGTACTAAGAACTTAATAAAAATTAGTAGTTCAAAATGTTAGTAGTCCAAAATTTGATATGTCCGAGTCTGAAAAACCTTAATAATTTCATACCTTGATTAGTGACTCGTGATCGTTTGAGATATCCTTTGATTACACTAAGCTCTTCGTGCTGATAACGTGTTATAATTCAGTAGGCTTATAACTACCTTTAATGGTTATAAGAACAAAGAGAGAAAAAGAGAGAAGAAGGAGAGAAGAAATATTGATATTGTTATTTCAAGAGAAATGGTGCACCTTAAATGGTTACCATACATGTCTATTTATAGTATAAAATATTACTATGCAAGAAATATAATAATAATAAAATTAACATCCAATCTAGATATTTTATAACACAATCTAGATATTTTATAACACTCCCCCTTGGATGACAATTTTATTAGAGAATAACTAGTACTGCCTCGTTAAAAACCTTGCTAAAGAAAACCCATTGGGATAAAACTTTAGCTAAGGAAAAAAGAGTGCAGCATAGAGTTGACTCCCCCTCAAGTAGGCAACGCCTGAGTTGTTACATCTTCTGAACATGCCTCATGCCAATATTATGAACTTGTGTTCTGAAAATAGCAGTTGGCAGTGCTTTGGTATAAAGATCAGCAGAGTTGTTGATTGAACGTATCTCATTTTAATCTGGTTGTCTTTTACGAGATCTTGAGTATATGAGAAGAATCTGAGGTTTTCATTTGAAACTGTATCATCTAAATCTTTTATGTACAAGTTTAGCCCCTGTACAAGAAAAAAGTTAAAATCTCCTAGACGTGATAAAATCTATCAATGATAAGTATTAGACTTGATGAGCTAAATGTGACAAAAATGTTTCAACATGTCTTATGTTAATTTTCTAAAATAAGTTATTATTATTCCGAGTTTAACACATATACATATGTTAATTAAAAACAACCTTTTTTTTTGTTCTTATGTAGTGTTGGGTTGCAATTTTGGTTGTATGCCATAATTCCATCCAGTAGAGTGACAATAGAAAACTTTTGATGATAATCAATAAAAAAACTTTTTTCCAAACTTGTCAAATGTTTTGTTAAAAACGTGACCGTTGAAAAAAGGAGGTTGAATAATAAAACTTAAAAACAAATTATTTTTTTTAAGAGTGTGCATCAAAATGGCCCGTTTAATAATGGGGAGTAAAAATATAGTCAAATTGTTTCAACGAACAAGGGTTCAATTGGATGTCTCTTAAAAAAAATCCGCGGGTACGGGTGATGGATCCAATGGATCCGCACCCACGACCCGCGGGTGCTATCCCTAATTGTGACAAGTACAAATCAACTAAAAGTCTAAAAAATAAATGCTCTTATAGGGACCAAATGTTCACAATAATTGCCTAAGCTAGATATGAAACAAATAGTTCATAAAAAAAAGGTCGTTGTGCGTTTTCGGGATGATAGCCGAAATACACTTACAAAAGTAGGTCAGCCGTCAATTCTTTATGGCCATATCAACGTAGATCAACAAAATCATTTATGGTTTTGACAAAAGATTAATTGAAAATTAATTGTTTTCTTTGGTCTTGGATTCTCGGTAACAAAAGCAAAGGTTGTTTTTAATTGCCACAACAAACAAGACAGAGGTTGTTGACCTTTTGTTGTTAAACATGGCACAAGTGAACAATAACAATGGATTATTGTTTTTTGAAAAGAATAATGATAGCGTTAATTTTATTGTATAAAATAAAATTAAAGAAAATGGTTTTCATTGATGACTATGAACAAACGCAAACAAAGTGTTTGTGGTATTTGGTGATTAAAAAAAAACGCATATTATAAAAGCGCATATGATAAAAAGCGCATATTATACAAGCGCATATGATAAAAAGCGCATATTATAAAAGCGCATATGATAAAAAAGCGCATATGATGAAAAGCGCATCGCATATGAAAAGCGCATATGATTAAAAAGCGCATATGGTGAAAAACACAGCGCATATGATTAAAAGCGTATATGGTGAAAAGGATATATGATGAAAAAGCACATATGGTGATTTATGAAGAAAGAAAAAAACACATATGGTGATTAATGGAAAGCACATATGGTGATTAATGAAAAGTATATTGTGAAAAAGAATCACAAATGTTTCTTGAAAGAATTCAAGGTAAGATATATGAACCAATTCATCCATCATGTGAACCATTTTGATATTTCATGGTTCTAATAGACGCATCTAGCGGATGGTCTCATATTTGTATGTTATCAAGCCGTAATATGGCATTTGCAAAGTTTCTTGCACAAATTATTAAATTGAAAACACATTATTCTGATTACACCATTAAAATGATGAGACTTGATAATGCTGGTGAGTTAACATCTCAAGCATTTAATGATCATTATATATCTACAGGGATTGTTGTTGAATATCCAGTTGCTCATGTGCATACACAAAATTGGTTTAGCTGAATCAATAGATAAACGCTTGCAGCTAATAACTCGACAATTGATAATGAGTACAAATCTCTCAATATTTATATGTGAACATGTAAATTTACATGCTGCGACATTAATTCGCATTATACCATGTGGAAGTCATAAATATTTTCACTTAATACTTGATTTTGGCCAAGAGCCAAATATTTTCCACCTTAGAACATTGGTTGTGCAGTGTATGTTCCAATTGTATCACCACAACACAATAAAATGGTTCTTCAAAGAAAGATGGTAATATATTTTGGATATAAAACATCTTCAGTCATAAGATATATTGAACCCATGATGGGTGATGTTTTTACAGCACGTTTTGTTGATTGTCATTTTAATAAAACATTGTTCCCTAGATTAGGGGGAGAAATAAAAATAAAATATAAAATGATGCTTCATGATGTGAACATCAATTAAGGTATATTGAACTCGCACAAAAGAATGTGAAACGAAAGTTCAAAAAAAAAAAAATAATGCATATGCAAGAACTTGCAAATTAATTACTTTATGCATTTACAGATATAAAAAAAAAGTGACTAAATCATATATACCAACGATAAATGCTCCAGCTCGAACTGAAATTCCAAAAGCTGGCAATAATGTCACTGTTGAGTCTTTGCCACACATCAAACGTGGAAAATCAATTGGTTCCGAAGATAAAAATCCTCGAAAAAGAAAATCAGCTGATAATGAGGTAAAAGAAAGTGTTCAAGAAGAACCACAAATCAATATTCCTTCTGCAGAGGATATTGATAAATGTAAATACTAAAATTGCGATAAATTATGCAATATTATGGAACCGAAATGAAATTAAAATCTCTATGAGATATTTTCATATAATGTTACAATGAAATCATGAATAAAGATGATGATCTGAAACTAAAATCTGTCATTGAATATACAAAATGGATATGATTGAGCTCAATAGAAAGGAGCAATACGAGCTGAATTAGAATCGCTCGATAAAAGAAAAGTTTTCGGATCAATCGTTATCACTTTTAAAGATGTGAAACGTATGGGATACAAATGAATTTTTATCCGAAAAGAAATGTGCAAATGAAGTTACAAGGCAAAACTAGACTTGTAACTCAATATTTCCCACAAAGACCAGAAATGAATTATGAAGAAAACTTATCCTTATGTAGTGAATACAATTACTTATTAGATACTTAATCAACCTGGTAGTTACTTAAATGCATCTCATGGATGTTGTTACTACTTATCTATGTGAATCACTTGATAGTGATATATATATGAATATATCTGAAGGGTTTAAGGTATCATAAGTATCTATTGCAAAACTCAAATAAATGTATTCCATTGAATCACAAAGATTTTTATATGGATTGATACAATAGTATAACCGATTAAATGACTACTTGAAAAAAAGGGGTATACATATAAACTTATTTTGCACGTATGTTTTATAAAAACAATGTTCGGATATGTGATCGTAGTTGTTTATGTCAATGTTCTTAACATCATATGAACGAATAAAGAGATCTATGAAATCATTCAACTTCTAAAGAATTATTTTGAAATGAAAGATCATGAAAATCTTAACAGATCGGAAGTTCCATATTTTAGTGCAATTGAGGTTCTTATGTATCTTATAGATTATACAAGATCTGACATTTCTTTTGCAGTTAATTTGTTGACAAGGTTCAGCTCAGCCCCTACCAAAATTCATTGGAATGGGATCAAACAAATAGTTTGATACCTTCGGGGAACTACCGATTTATAATTATTTTATTCTAACAACTCGAAACAAGATTTGTTTGGTTATACAGATGCAGATTATTTATCCGATCTACATAAAGCTAAATCTCAAACTGGATATGTATTCCTAAATGGAGGCACCGCAATATCATGACGTTCTTAAAATAAACACTTGTTGCAACATCATCAAATCATGACGAAGTGATTGCATTATATGAAACTACTCGAAAATGTGTTTGGTTGAGATCAATAACACAAATCATTAATGATTCTTGTGGACTAGAACGCTATAAAAGACCAACAACTATCTTCACCAATAACTATATATGAAGATAATGCAGCTTGCATAATACAAATGAAAGAAGAGTATCAAAAGTGACTGAACAAAATATAAATACTGAGGAGACGCCAAAGCCATAGACGGTCTTAACGGTCATAAGTTTGATGGAAAAGAATGGTATGTTGGTAAGGCTCAGAAAAGACTACAAGGGAATAGGAATTGAAACAAGGGTTTGAGCAAACCATGAAGGAGACTGTAGACAAATCACAGGGGCTAAACTTGTACATAAAAGATTTAGATGATACAGTTTCAAATGAAAACCTCAGATTCTTCTCATATACTCAAGATCTCGTAAAAGACAACCAGATTAAAATGAGATACGTTCAATCAACAACTCTGCTGATCTTTATACCAAAGCACTGCCAACTGCTATTTTCAGAACACAAGTTCATAATATTGGCATGAGGCATGTTCAGAAGATGTAACAACTCAGGCGTTGCCTACTTGAGGGGGAGTCAACTCTATGCTGCACTCTTTTTTCCTTAGCTAAAGTTTTATCCCAATGGGTTTTCTTTAGCAAGGTTTTTAACGAGGCAGTACTAGTTATTCTCTAATAAAATTGTCATCCAAGGGGGAGTGTTATAAAATATCTAGATTGTGTTATAAAATATCTAGATTGGATGTTAATTTTATTATTATTATATTTCTTGCATAGTAATATTTTATACTATAAATAGACATGTATGGTAACCATTTAAGGTGCACCATTTCTCTTGAAATAACAATATCAATATTTCTTCTCTCCTTCTTCTCTCTTTTTCTCTCTTTGTTCTTATAACTATTAAAGGTAGTTATAAGCCTACTGAATTATAACAGATATTTCTTATTATAATATGATTGTCATTGTAGGGGTTGGTAAAGGCCTTACTTTTTAGGGCAAATTACGTATAAAGGTAATTTATTTTCTTTATTTTCCTATTTTAAGTAATCTATTTCATTTGGCCACAAAAAAAGAGTCTATTTTCAAAAGTTAATCAAAAAAATGTGTCTCGTTAACTTTCTCCGTTAAATGTCAACGTGGCATTCCACGTCACCGATTTTTTTTCCCCGTCGCCTGTTTTTCCTGACTAGGATTTAACATTTTTCAACATTTAATATTTTAATCGTAAATTCATCCTTTTATCTCGTGCTCTTTCATCTTAATCCTTATGAAAACTAAAAGCCCTAATTTCTTAAACATTCATACAATACTCATCAATATCATCAAATCATAACAATAACAATTAACTTTAAAATTTCGTTTCTTTTTTCTTTCGAATCTATAACATTGATCCACTTTCCCCGAATTTAAACAATATCATAACACACAGACTATTTAGGATACGACGGTGGCCAAAGTCTTTAATTCCTTTATACATCAACAACATTAACAAGAATAGAAACGAACCATCGTCAAAATTTATTCGAGTGGTACTTGACGAAGGAACTAAAAGGTCGTCGGAGCAAGGAGCAAGAGTCGTCAGAGCAAGAAGGTAGTCGGAGTATAACCACCAGAAACTGCAACTCGTTTCAGATCTGTTTCAGATCCATTTCAGATCCGTTCAGACCCGTTTCAGACCTGATCTGATTATTAAACAAGGGAGTAGAGATGGAGGGTCCGCCGGATCTTCATCTTCTCCGACAAATGGTTGTTAATAGTTGTTAGTGGTGGTTGTATGATGATGAAAGAACCAAAAAAAGTAATTTGAAACTGAGATGATAACATGTTATAATAACTCAGATAATAAATGTGGGTTTGAGGTTTAGCATAATCACAACCACCTTATTTGAAAAAGAATAAATTTAGGGGAGAAGTAAAATGAAGAACATGTGACGTGAAAAAATGAAGAAATTTTGTAGGTTTAATCTTGGATTTTTTTTGTTTACAGCTATTACATGTAAACAAGTGACGTGGAAAAAAATCGATGACGTGGAAAAAAATCG
This sequence comes from Rutidosis leptorrhynchoides, assembly GCF_046630445.1. NCBI lineage: Eukaryota > Viridiplantae > Streptophyta > Magnoliopsida > Asterales > Asteraceae > Rutidosis > Rutidosis leptorrhynchoides. Next base: position 322,933,113 of record NC_092342.1, on the reverse strand, counting down.
ATGACGTGGAATGCTACATTGACACTTAACGGAGAAAGTTAATGAGACCTCTTTTTTGATTAACTTTGGAAAATGGACTCCGTTTTTATGGTCAAATGAAATAAATTACCTAAAATAGAAAAAAAGGGAAAATAAGTTCAATTTTTATGTAATTTGCCCTACTTTTTATCACAAATCACTTGGGGTTTGTGACTATTTCTGAATATTTCTCTGGCCACATACACTTCAAGGCATGGATATTGAAATCTCAACCATTAGACTAATTTGATATATGTTTGTATCATCAACTTTTAAAACTCAGCGTATACTCTCGGCTGACCTCCCATCTTTGTCGTTTGGCATATCACCGAACCTCAAGGAGAAATGATTACCTCCGATAGCTTGAAGAAAAACACTCATATATTACACAATATAATATCCCTATTCAATATAGCTCATTAAGCCTTAACTAAACAAATCCTAACTTAAATTTAGAAAATAATGCTTACATATTGGATGGCACCCGCGAGCGATGGTTACATATCTTTTAAACCCACCCCTCACCCGCCATGATATTTATTCTAAACGTCGAGTCCCACGTACCCGCTAGCGGGTAGAATTTTTTGCATATGTCCGCGATCCGGGGATACTCATGATGCACATCAAACCTACAGGTTTCAAATTATAAACTTTAACTACCTAAAAACAATGGCAGAACCGGAACCGACCCTATGTAACTATGCAAGGGAGTGAGTAGCCCCCCAATGGCTAATCAAATATTACTAAATTTTTAGAAAACAACTCTTAACATATTGTGTTTTTAATTTAATGGATGACCAACTTTACATAAAAGTCCCAATAAGTCCTTTTATATGTCTCCATATAAACAATAGAGGAATATTCATTTGAGCCCATAAATTAAGTTGAGATTCAAGGGACCAATTAGAGCGCGACATTTGTCGCGAAAATCACATGTGATTGAAAAAAAAAATTCAAAATTTTTTTTTTTTGAAAAAAAAATTTTAATTTTTTTTTTCGTAATTTAAAAAAAAAAATTTTAAATTTTTTTTTTTAACAATCACATGTGATTGGATTTATCATGCATAATCACATGTGATTGGGTTTACAATCACATGTGATTGACATGCATAATCACATATGATTTTAAAAAAAAAAATTTCGAAAAAAAAAATTTTGAAAAAAAAAATTTTCGATTTTTTTTTTTTTCAATCACATGTGATTTTCGCGCCACATGTCGCGTTCTCATTGGTTCCTTTGTTTTCAAGCAAATTTATGGATGTAAGTGATTACAACTCATAAACAATATACACTGCCCGACGTGGAATGGTTTCAAATAAATGTCTACTTTGAGATACTTCGACTATAAACATACTCCGACGTTGTATTCATTTTATTCTCTATTCGTTGTAAACGTCAAGTAAGTTTAACAATTATTGAATATCTTTATTTTTTATCATTATAATATATATATATATATATATATATATATATATATATATATATATATATATATATATATATATATATATATATATATATATATATATATATATATATATATATATATATGTCTACTTTGAGATACTTCGACTATAAACATACTCCGATGTTGTATTCATTTTATTCTCTATTCGTTGTAAACGTCAAGTAAGTTTAACAATTATTGAATATCTTTATTTTTTATCATTATATATATATATATATATATATATATATATATATATATATATATATATATATATAGGGGCACGATCCATGGATAAGCTTAAAAGGAGTACAAACCGGATAAGCAAAATAAAAATTTTTTTTTTGATTTTTTTTTACATTCATAAATCTGCATTAAAATGCACCTCTAATCAATTTTTTTCATAAAAAAAAAGTTCAAAATCTTTCAAAAATCGATGATGAATGGTAAAATTAACCATTCATCGGGTTAATTTATCATTCATCTTGTTTACGATTAATGATAAAATTAATCAATGCTAAAAAAACCCAGATGAATTGTTAAATTAACCATTCATCTGTTTTTTTATCATTCATCATAAACAGATGAATGGTTAAATTAACCATTCATCTATTTTTTTTAGCATTGATTAATTTTATCATTTATCGTGAACAAAAATGAATGATAAATTAATCAGATGAATGGTTAATTTTACCATTCATCATCAATTTTTACCATTCATCATCGATGTTTACCATTCATCATCGATTTTTGAATGATTTTGTTCAAAAACTTTTTAAAATTTTTTCGTTTTCTTCTATTTGTATATTAAAGGATCGTTTTTTTTATAAAAAAATTTTTGAAATTTTACTTATCCAGTTTATGCCCCATTTAGTGCTTATCCATGGATTGGTCCACTATATATATATATATATATATATATATATATATATATATATATATATATATATATATATATATATATATATATATATATATATATATATATCATAAATATCAACACGATACAAATTACATCATTAACAAGATCTGTAAGATCCTGAATTTTGTGCGTCAGAAAATGTTCCTGAAAGTGCCAGTAAATGTATGCAGCAAAAAGTGCCACTAAAAGTCAACCAAACACTTATGCATTTTCAGAAATTACATCAAAATCAGAATCAGTCAATTTCAGTGCGCGGCGCGCACTTAAATGCTCGGCGCGCAAATGTAGCTGACAGCAAGCTTCGTTTTTTTTAAAGGGTTTTAAAGGGGCAAAGTGGTCTTTTCACTTTAGGGCCGGGTTTTTGGCCACAAAACTGATTCCAAGCTTATCTTATCCTCATTTCTTCCTCTTTTCTTCACCCTCACACACATCAAACCCTAGAGAGAGAGAGGTTCTAGAGAGAGAATAGGGGATTTGAGGAAGAAGAAGAGTAATTTGGGTCGGGTCTCAAGAGTTAAAGTTGTTCACCTCGTTCACAGCTACGTTTTGGTAGTGTTGGTAAGTTCTAACTCCGAATTTAATTGTTTAAGACTCTTGTTCATGTTTGGGGTTTGAGCTAGTTAGGGTTATAAACCCCATTTCTCAAGAAATTGGGGGGGGGTTTTGTTGTATGTAATGTGTAAGTAAACCCGATTATTGTGGGTTTAGGGTTTGATGACGAATTTGGAAGTATTTATCATGGATTTGGGTGTTAGTCACTAGTTTGTAAGTGTATTAGTGATTTTGATGTTCTTAAGAACAAGTTACTAGTCAAAATGGGTGTTGACTTGGTTTGGTGTCAAAATGAGTTTTGGGTCAAGTTTTGGTGAATCAAGTATGTAAATACTTGATTTAGGTGTTAATTGGTGTTTTGGAAATATAATCACTAGTCGTTGGTGATTTTGGGCGTTTTGTGACTTTTGTCAAAATGGGTAAATTGGGTCGAATTTGGTAATGACACTAATTTTGGATTAAATGGATGTTAAACACTTTCGTTAAGTGTTAAATGACGTTTTTGGAATGAAGGTAATCATGGAAAGTGATTTTGGGTTAAAATGGTATTTTAACAATAAGTCAAACGTGGTCAAACGCAAAATGAGTCAATATTACACGTGTTGGGGTTTTTGGTGTAAATGGCGTTTGAAATAATTACTACCTAAATAGTAATTTAGTGTTAAGACCTAAGTTGTTCTAATTGGTGTAAAGTATAATTTGGGTTAGGTTATACTTGTTTGTATGGGTTTGAATTACCGCCCGTAGTGGTAATTGGTGAAATCCACCTTAGGTGTTTAAATGGACGGAGTGTGGAGGTAGGTATAAACCCTTGGTTAAGGGTGTTGGCTTCAAGTTCTCTTGTAGAGAATGTATGTTGATTGTGTGTATACCTATATGTGTATTATAGGTAAAAGCTTGCTCGGTTGCATTTGGTGGAGATTTCGCGCATGGTTTGTAATGCTCGAGTTCACGAGGTATAACACCCCGTCAAAATCCATTAATGGAATGTTAACTCTGGTCCCAGTGCTCGGCTTGACTTCTACGTAACATCAATGTTCTACAGCGGAAGCAACTAATGTGATAACCCGGAAATTTCCGAACAAATTTAAACTTTAATCTTTATATATTCCCGACACGATAAGCAAAGTTTGTAAGTTGAATCTCAAGAATTTTAAACTGTGTTCATACATTCATTTAAACTCGACCAAATTTTGACAATTCACGAACCATTATATAATTGAATATGAATATGTATATGTATGTATATGTATATATATTATAACTTGAGAACGTTAACAAAGTATTAAACGTATAATACTTTACGTGAACGTATTTGTTTCAATATGATTATCGATGGAATTAGAAGATAATTTCAAATGATTGATTTATCAGATACATTGAATTATGATTACGAGTCTCTGTTAAGAGGTCCACTATGATTTGAGAAACCTTTCCTTTTTAACAGTATCCGGAATTGTTGGTAAAAGTGATTTACAAAAGTGTCATTTACAAGAGCTTGTCAAAAGTTAGAAATCATTTCCGTTTAAATTTCAAAAATATACTTTACTTGATTAACTCGTGTCCCTCGATAAAGTAACTCTTTAGTTTTCATATTAAAAACTTTATTTGGTAAAATAACTACTATTATTTAAAAACGAGTTAAAACGAACTTTGAAATCTATTTGGTTTTGAAAGGCTAAATATTATATCATTAGTTTAAATATTTCAAACATATATTATGTACAAATTTACAATTCTAAATAAATAAATATATATATATATATATATATATATATATATATATATATTTTAATTTAGTCATAAAATGTCCTAATTTAAAATAATATATTTTGGTAAACAACGAGTCACTGATTTATAGAAGCAAATGACCACGATGCTCAAATTGTATAAGATACATTTTCATAAAGTAATTTATTGATGAATAAGTCAAATTATTATTGAAGGTACACGTCGCATAACGTAAAAGGCTAGTTTTCTAAACGTACGAAAGTGCGCTCGAAAAACCGAAAGTGGTACATGAGTCGAGTGACAACGTACGAGTCATTTGAACAAAAATTACATTTTTACTACGCACGTAAATATAATATAATATTTAATTAATTATAAAGATTAAATATAATATATATTAAATATTATATAAATCTACGTATGTGTAATATATGGAAGGAAAGGGTGTCGGCAGCCTTTTTGTAGTGCAAATGAGCTGGAAAACTAGGCCATGCGATCGCATGGCCATTCTCCTTTCAAACCATGCGATCGCATGGTGGTGGTTAGGTGGCTCAGTTCCTTTAAATGTCGATCGATGCAGTTTGTGTACTCATAACTTCTTCTATCTATCTCTCTGCATCATATGTACATAAATATATATTATAATTAATAATATTATTATTATTATTATTAAGATTAATATTATTATTATTAATCATATTTAGTAGTAGTATTATTATTAGTAATATACATAAAATACTACGACGAGGTTATGGGCAAATTATATCAAACGGGTTTTATGAGTAGGATAGGGCTAAGGAAATTATGGGTTATAGCTATGGAGGTGATGGGTATGGTTCATGGGTATGGTCGTGAGGTCAATTTAGTGTTTATCATCTCCGTTGCGTTTACGTACCTTTCCTGCAATATTGAATCTCAATATTGATACGTGAGTACTCGTAATTTAATTTTTACATACTAATAGTGTATCCCTGACTAGTGCTCGAGTATATAGGATTATGCATGCTTGTACTTTTGATATTGCCCTTAGATAGGTTATGTTGAATCTTAAATTAGTTACCTAGGCGATTGAGATAAGGTATAAGATATGCATGTCGTTGGAAAGCTAGCGAAAAATTAAGAACTTTTCATTTAGATGTCGAATGGTTTCGATGAACGGATTAGTAGTTACAGTCAATTGAATTTTTGTAAACATGATTATTATTATCGTCGTTATTATCATCGTTCTAGTTTTATCTTATTATTATTATTATTATTATTATTATTATTATTATTATTATTATTATTATTATTATTATTATTATTATTATTATTATTATTATTATTATTATTATTATTATTATTATTGTCTTTATCAATAAAAGGATTTATCATTAAAAATTGTTAATTTTATTATTATTACTATTGTTATTATCAGTAAAGTTATAATTAGTATTATTATTATTATTATTATCTAATTATTATTATTATTATTATCATTATTATTATTATCATTATTATGAACACAATATAAAAGACGATTAAACGCTATTAAACGAAACGATTAGGAAATAATGAGTAAGAGTATCATGATGAAATTAAAATATTATAAGATATTGATTTAGATAAAATTATCGTTCTTATTATTTTTATCAATACTATTATTATTAAAAGTATCGTTAGTATTAAAACTATCATTTTAACAAAAATTATTGTAGAGACCCGGAAATTTTCGACCAAATTTAAACCTGATCTTTATATGTTCCAGACACGATAAGCAAAGTTTGTAATGTTGAGTCTTAAAAATTTTTGAACTATTTTCTTGCATTTATTTAACCTCGACCAGTTTCGACGATTCACGAACGATTAATTGTAAATAGATATGTGTGTATATATATATATAAATATAATAATTGAAAAATGTAAATTTAAATATTATATGTTGTTATTATTAAAAATAAATATATAAAATAATATCAATATATGTAATATTATTAATTTAATATATAATATATATATATATATATATATATATATATATATATATATATATATATATATATATATATATATATATATATATATATATGAGATTGATAAGCATAAATTGTTACATCAATATTATTAGTGTTATTTTTATTAATATTATGAATACCATTATTAGCAATATTATTAATGATTATCATTATACTTGTTATTAATATTATTATTATTATTATTATTAATATTAAAAGTATTAGTATTATTAATAATAATTATTAATATTAGTTATTGGTAGATTAAAAAGGCTGATTATATTTTTCTTTCAATACAGTGCCCATCACAATCTAACTGTATGTGATTTTGTTTCTTGTCTCTAATATGGTTACCAAGTGAATTAAATCACAGATACAATCAAAATCCGTTAACAATCAAAATCATTCCAATCAACACCCACTTAGTAACTAATGATTTATTACTATTCGTCTACTATTCTAATATTGAATTCACGAGATTTACTGTTTTAATATTTTGTTTTCTTCGCATTCATGTCCCTACCGGATTACTTTCTGTTTCTATCTAAGATGATTATCATTCTTTTGTTTCTTCCATTTACCTAATTCCTTTATATTATATATCTACACATACTCTTACACATAGATAGAAAATTGATCATAATGCCACAACCTACTCTTGCTTCCTTGCTTTTATACTCTGTCCGACTTCAAACCAAAACTACAACCATACCAATAAAACATCAACTTGTTTCTTCTTCTCTCATCAATCTAATGTAAACTCCCTTTATATATAAATAACCATATATAGATATAGAGATTATATACATATATTTCCTAGTTCCTTTTCATTGAAATACTCCACCACAACCGAATACCCGCCATCTATGATTACTATAACCTGCTGCTCGATTTAGTTGTTACGCTAGACCACTGCCATTTTTCTGTTATATACCACCATCAACCACCATCGACACCACCTTCTGTTTGCAATTGTGTCGAACACACCGTTAACCATGAGTCCCTGACCACCTTTCTTAAACTAAACATCTTCTATCTTTATTTTTGTTTTCATTCCGAATCAACTCAAAAATACCAAGAACTATCACCATGTCACCCGAAATAACTACCACCCTAAACCACTAGTTTACTGTTTCTGTTTCAGCGTAATACAAGACCACAAACCATCGATCAAACTACGGTTTTACAACTTCTTTTCTTTTCTGTTTTAGCCATAAAACAAACACCACAACCAACCCGTTACTACAATTGAAATCGTTTATATTTCATTCGAACAAAACTCGTATAAATCTCATTGTTATACTTATCTTCTCTTCTGTTTCTGTCTCGTAAGAACCCAGCCACATCCACCTCCATCGAATACCCTTTAATTACTGCTACACTTGCTTATTCTTTTCTTTTATGTACAAACCGAACCCATATCACCTTCTCATCCTTCTGCTGCTGTAAGTTGTACTGCTACTATACTTACTTTATTACAACTATTCGATGACCAAAACTTATCCAAATACCCTTATACAACACTGTCACCATATATTTGCAATCTTTGGATCACTTTATCAATAAAAAAAAATGCTATAACAAATGCCTTTGTTCTCTTTTTGGTTGACAATTAAAAAAAAGATAAACCCCACTTATTCTTTTATTCATTAGTGGGTTACAAGTGGAATAGTGGCTCATTAAAGAATTGTGCAAATAATAAAACAATTAGGAAAGTAATGGCCAACACAATGACACGATGAGAAGGATTTAAGGCGACTGTGTTGATCCTCAACAAGCAAAACAGACGCAGACTCAATCTTGTGATACATTGTGGACTTCTTATTTGGGCCTTGGCATGTTTAACGATATAATTAGGGTGGATCCAATAGACTTTTAGATTGGACTTTTTTAAATACAATTGGGCTGCCATGATCGAGCTTCATTATTGTTTCAATATTTCTCTGTTGGCCGAACCCCTCGAAACCCCTCATCCACCTGCAAACGTAAACGTGATGATGATGATTAAGATGGTGTATGATGATATGATGTTAAGCATTGATGATTCGTTAAATAAGGTGGTGATGTTAATAAAGAAGGTGATGATGTTATGCGACTATGATAATGATATTGATGATGGTTTCGCATGATGATGATAATATAGATGAGGATGATGGAGACAGTGAATGATATTGTAAATGATGAAGATAGGATGGGTATGATCATGATAGATGATCATGGTAAATTACAATAGTTTAATTTAGGAAGAAAAAGGAGGTTGACAAATAAGAGTTAAAAGAAATTGAGATGCTAATAATCTCATAAATGAAACCAATAGCGTGATGGTTAGGAGTGTGTTATTCGAGAGGTCGCGAGTTCGAGCCCGGGCATGGGCATTATTTTTCTTTAAGGGCCAATTCTTTTAAGGTAGCTTTTATTAAAAATTTTATTATTATTTTGATTATCATTTATGTGATTATTATTACTAAAGTGATTACTATGATTATTTTTATTTTTATTGATATTATTGTTATTATTAGTAGTATAACACTTATTATTATTATTATTATTATTATTATTATTATTATTATTATTATTATTATTATTATTATTATTATTATTATTATTATCATAGTTATAAGTATTAAAACCATTAGTATTATTATTATTAAAAATTATTATTATTATTATTATTATCATTATTTTTATTACTAGTATTATCATTATTATTATTTTTACAACAAATAAATATTATGTATATAAAATTATACTTATAAGAATATTACATATTATAAACATATTTTTTTATATATAAATATTCATATATAACAAATGATGTATTTTTTAAAATAATATTAATCATATATAAATATTAATATAACTATATAAGCATTAGTCATTTTAAAGATACATACAAATTAAATATATATAAAATATAATGTAAGATATAATAAATTTGTTCGATTACAAATATATGTGTTAATATATATACATGATATAGGTTCGTGAATCCGAGGTCAACCCTACTCTTGTTAAATGACGTCATATGTATTTTTACTACAAAATACAGTATGGTGAGTTCATTTGATTCCCTTTTACTCTTTACATTTTTGGGACTGAGAATACATGCGCTGTTTTCATAACTGCTTTATTAAATGCTTTTGAAATATATTTTGAATTGAGAATACATGAAATGCTTTTATAAATGTTTGACGCGATATGACACAAGCAAAACATTCCTCGAATGAATTATTATGCAGACAGAAGTTCTGCGGATTATTATTGAATTATGTGGACATGATAATTGCCACCGTTGAATTATGTGGACATGATAATTGCCACCGTTGAATTATGTGGACATGATAATTGCCACCATTGAATTATGTGGACATGATAATTGCCACCAATTGATGTGAATGTTATGTATCGAGAGAATGATTTTTATACACAGGTTATGTGTATTTGTTTTTGTGCACGAAATATGTGTACGGTTACTAAGATTTGTGAAAATGGTTTCTTACACGAGAAAGGTGTACTGTATTTAAAAGATATCGCATGTACATTACAGGTGGGTATAGGATTCGGGCCCATTTGTACCATGCAGCATTTAAATCTTGTGGTCTATCAAAATGATGAATTTTATTGTTTTATGATAAACCTATGAACTCACCAACCTTTTGGTTGACACTTTAAAGCATGTTTATTCTCAGGTATGAAAGAAATCTTCCGCTGTGCATTTGCTCATATTACATGGAGTCGTTCATGGCATATAGAGGTCAGAACCTCGCAATGGGACCAACTGTTGAAGATTTCGTCCAGATGGATTAGGACGGGTCATCACAGGTGGTATCAGAGCGGTGGTCTTAGCGAACCAGGTCTTGCATTAGTGAGTCTAACTGATAGTCGTTAAGATGTATTAGTGATTCTGGACTTCGATCGTGTCTGCATGTCAAAAGTTTTGCTTATCATTTTTGTCGGAAATCATCTGCTTATCATCTTAGGAAATTACTTGCTCATTATTTTTAGTCTAGACACATCTTACTACAATGATTGTATGAATAGTATATAGACAAAAATTCATATCTTGCGTATCTGTTACTGTAGACTTTATCTGACACGTTTCCTTAATTCCCTCCGTAAATTACGGGATCTTCTGTACTATATTAGATATTCTATATATAGTTAGAATATCATTCGATATTCGAAAATCATTTCATATCAAAACCCTTTAACGGATCGTGAGAGATGGATCCTACACCTAGTTTGGATTCTATTAGTTCCGGAAGCGATTTTGAGATGTATATTGAAGCAGACTCCGAAGTCAATGAACCAGAAGTGCCTCAACCATTTAGTTATTTTTCTTTCTGGAGGAGATGGGGGTGGGTCCGAGACTTACTCACTCGATGGAGAAATGAAGAAGGCGAGCCCTACCGCCAACCAAACTTACCTCCTAACATCGGAGAAAATGATGTACTTACCGACGAACCTATGCGCAACACTGTATTCACCCTTCTTGCTAAAGTTTTCCACCTCGAAGGTTGCATTACTGCAATCTCAGAAAATATTCAACCTCTACTTCCGAATACCAATCGAAGGGGAATATTAGAAGAAGTTAGGGAACTTCGAATTGATAATCAAGATCTATCGAATCAAATGAGTGGATGGATAGAAATGATAGAGGGTAGGATAGAAAACCTGACAAGAATGGTGCGTGATCTACAAGCTTTACTTACTACACCAACATCATCACCAACCTCAGCACCAACAACACTTGTAGCATCGACCACAACAGCAGCACCATCAGCATAACCAGTACCAATGACAACAACATCCTCACACGTCTCAACCTCGTAATCTATATCTCAAGCATAAGCACCGTTCTACGAATCGTTCTACATAAACTACCTTCGTCCTTCATGATAATTATGTAATCTTTAATGTTTTAGAGATTATGTAGTATAGTTCTAGCCGTAAATCTGATGAGTTTAATATCCCATTGACTCATTAAATTCATGATTACGTCTGAAGAAAATATATATGTATATATGTTTTCATAGAGATTGTAATTAAAATTTTTATTGTACAAACTGTTAATGGTGAAAATATTTTAACGGGTAGGTAACACCCGAGGAATATTTATATTCTACATTAATAAGTTACACTGTACATTCTTCGAATCTGATTCAACGATCATTTACTATCCTACTTACATCCACCGATATAAGAATCCGTTCACCACAGAATAACCATTTTCATTCAATTTCATATTTGGATTTTGATCTATAATAATCCGACAAGTGGCATAATGAAGAAAACATTTGACATAATAAAATTTGTTAGAAACAAACAAATTAACTATGAGAAATTTTGTTAAGAATCCACGCTAACTGTTCCTAGCTAATTGTTCCCAACTAATTGATTACACTTTGTTTATCACAATTTAATTATCGCAATTTACATTCTCGCAATTTTATTTATCGTCATTTACTTTATGCATTTTATTTATCGTCATTTAGTTTCTGTATTTATTTCACGCACTTTAAATATCGGGACACGTATACAAGGTTTTGACATATCATATCGACGCATCTATATATATTATTTAGAATAACCATAGACACTCTATATGCAGTAATGATCGAGTTCTCTATACAGGGTTGAGGTTGATTCTATAATAATATATATACTTTGAGTTGTGATCGAGTCTGAGACATGTACACGGGTCACGATACGTATTAATTAATTCGAATATTATATATTAAATTATATATGAAAATGAATTATTGTACAGTCAACTTTGGACTATCGATTATAGACTAATAACATTGGACAATTAAAATGAATTAAAATATTGATCATAATATATGAAACTAAATAATTCTTCAAGTTTGCCACTTGATTTCATCTTAAACCTCATTTATATCTTGACGATTACAATCTGCGTTCAAACCTTTCATGATTCTTGAAAACATCTTAATCGGGAGGATGAACCAACCACAACTTCATCTACGGAAGAAAAGATTGATGCATATAGTTATGTACCTGAAAAACTCTCGAAACCAGAGTCATAGTTTAACACGTATCCGCGCTAAATCTTTTGGCATTTATTAGCAAAAATAACTTTGCGATTCCTTTTCAAATTAGCCAATTTTGTCACAGCTCCAGCAAATCAACTTCAATTTTTCATTCGAATAAGCCTTATTATAACCTTGATATATTAGTTGCCTTTCGTCATCGTTACCGGAGAACTTTTTATATTCCACCATATTACCATCAGCGTTTAATCATCTAAAAACACAATTCTCTGAAAACACCTCAGATAGATAATCGACGATTTAGATATGATAGCATTAAACGCAGAGGAAACAGTAAAATCGTAGATGGCCTAAACGGCCACGAGTTTGATAACAAAAATAATGGAGTGTTAGGAACGCTCGATAGAAAATTTGGTACTGAAAAACGGATTGAGCTAACCATGAAGGAGACCAAGGACAAATACAAGGACCAAACCCTATATTTAAAGGATTCAGGTAATTCTGGATCCGTTGAAATCTTTAGAGAATATCTTGCTCCGAAGTCATGTTAAAATTTTACGGAAAAGCTTTCTCCATCAACCATCGAACTTAGAAATTCCAAAAATATCATCATCAATATCTTCCATATTTCTGAGGATATTTTCATAAATATTCTCGTCCGAGATTATATACCTCTTCGTGCTTCTTGTGTATCATTATATTGGAAACATTCAATAGAAAATTTAGTACCGAAAAGCAGATTATGCGAAACTATGAAGAAAGCCGTGGACAAATCACAAAGAATAAGTTTGATTTCAAAGAATTCAAATGATTCAATGTCTGCTAAAGTCTTTAGTGAATATCTTGCTCCTTACTCTAAACCCTTGCAGACAATAGTTTCTATCATCCTCTGATATTAGATATTCAAAGATATTATCTTATCTTTCATTATAAATATCCTCCATATTTCTGAAGATATCTTCATAGTTATACTTATCTGAAATCATTAATCTCTTCATGCTATCAGTGTTACATCATATAGAAACTGTTAGTTTCTATATTCTGTAAACTTTCAAGCTTAAAATATGAATGTTATTGAAGTAATGTTGGGAACTGATGCATGAGTTAGTATAATATAATGACATTTGATCAACGTGATTATATTACAGTAAGTCATGCTGAGTTTTTAATGGGACGCGATGATTCACAGATTATAACGTCATCATGTGCCATGTTACATAACTTTTTCATTGTGCTTAACTCCTAAACATATCAAGAAAATATATTCTTGATAGTTCTATTCTCAGTGATTCAGGTAATTTGACAAAACAAATCGTGCTACTACATTTCCTTTCTATCTTGTATATTATGATAATTCGAAACTCCATACCTATGAATTCTGGACCGCTACTTGCGAAAAGTAAACAAAAGCATGAAGCTCTGAAATAGAAAAGGGGTATAAATAGCAGCAAATAAGAGAGGGCATTAACTATGGATGACAATGATTATAGGAGACAGAAGCAGGGACATTGAAATAAAAGGGAAGACATAAAACTCAACAACAACCCAGAAATTACAAACCGTGGATATTAGTACGTATAGCAATATAAAGAAACGGGAGGATTATAAATATAATAATCCCTAGAGCATAATAGAAATAAACAGATTCTTCAGGTGGGAGTTGGAAAAGAAGAACGATCATTGCGATAGTTAGAATAAGAACAAGGATCAGAACAGGGTTAAACATTTTCATAAATCTTTTAAATTTGGGAATTGAGTATAGAAGTGGTGAAAACAAATGGAACGGAAAAGGTAAATTTATAAAGGAAATATCAGACGTAGTAATCGGGGCAGATCATCGTATTTAATTAAAGAGATCTTAATTTCCGTAAATCTCGAAGAATCAGATCTTATAGATCTTCAAGATTTTCTTTTAAATCCCTTGAATTCCGGAATTCAAACTTGATTACGTCAAAAGTTAAAAACAAATCTATGCTTCTCATTTCATTCTTTTGTGAATAGCTTCATTCGTACTCTTCGAATAATCGAATTGTTTTATCCACAAAACTCAATGATGATAAAACTCTATTTATCAACTCATATTTGTCATGAAAATATTCTTATTGTTATCCATGACGACCTCTCTCAAATTTCGGGACGAAATTTCTTTAACGGGTAGGTACTGTAGAGACCCGGAAATTTTTGACCAAATTTAAACCTGATCTTTATATGTTCCCGACACGATAAGCAAAGTTTGTAATGTTGAGTCTTAAAAATTTTTGAACTATTTTCTTGCATTTATTTAACCTCGACCAGTTTCGACGCTTCACGAACGATTAATTGTAAATAGATATGTGTGTATATATATATAAATATAATAATTGAAAAATGTAAATTTAAATATTATATGTTGTTATTATTAAAAATAAATATATAAAATAATATCAATATATGTAATATTATTAATTTAATATATAATATATATATATATATATATATATATATATATATATATATATATATATATATATATATATATATATATATATATATATATATGAGATTGATAAGCATAAATTGTTACATCAATATTATTAGTGTTATTTTTATTAATATTATGAATACCATTATTAGCAATATTATTAATGATTATCATTATACTTGTTATTAATATTATTATTATTATTATTAATATTAAAAGTATTAGTATTATTAATAATAATTATTAATATTATTTATTGGTAGATTAAAAAGACTGATTATATTTTTCTTTCAATACAGTGCCCATCACAATCTAACTGTATGTGATTTTGTTTCTTGTCTCTAATATGGTTACCAAGTGAATTAAATCACAGATACAATCAAAATCCGTTAACAATCAAAATCATTCCAATCAACACCCACTTAGTAACTAATGATTTATTACTATTCGTCTACTATTCTAATATTGAATTCACGAGATTTACTGTTTTAATATTTTGTTTTCTTCGCATTCATGTCCCTACCTGATTACTTTATGTTTCTATCTAAGATGATTATCATTCTTTTGTTTCTTCCATTTACCTATTTCCTTTATATTATATATCTACACATACTCTTACACATAGATAGAAAATTGATCATAATGCCACAACCTACTCTTACTTCCTTGCTTTTATACTCTGTCCGACTTCAAACCAAAACTACAACCATACCAATAAAACATCAACTTGTTTCTTCTTCTCTCATCTATCTAATGTAAACTCCCTTTATATATAAATAACCATATATAGATATAGAGATTATATACATATTTTTCCTAGTTCCTTTTCATTGAAATACTCCACCACAACCGAATACCCGCCATCTATGATTACTATAACCTGCTGCTCAATTTAGTTGTTACGCTAGACCACTGCCATTTTTCTGTTATATACCGCCATCAACCACCATCAAAACCACCTTCTGTTTGCAATTGTGTCGAACACACCGTTAACCATGAGGCCATGACCACCTTTCTTAAACTAAACATCTTCTATCTTTATTTTGGTTTTCATTCCGAATCAACTCAAAAATACCAAGAACTATCACCATGTCACCCGAAATAACTACCACCCTAAACCACTAGTTTACTGTTTCTGTTTCAGCGTAATACAAGACCACAAACCATCGATCAAACTACGGTTTTACAGCTTCTTTTCTTTTCTGTTTTAGCCATAAAACAAACACCACAACCAACCCGTTACTACAATTGAAATCGTTTATATTTCATTCGAACAAAACTCGTATAAATCTCATTGTTATACTTATCTTCTCTTCTGTTTCTGTCTCGTAAGAACCCAGCCACATCCACCTCCATCGAATACCCTTTAATTACTGCTACACTTGCTTATTCTTTTCTTTTATGTACAAACCGAACCCATATCACCTTCTCATCCTTCTGCTGCTGTAAGTTGTACTACTACTATACTTACTTTATTACAACTATTCGATGACCAAAACTTATCCAAATACCCTTATACAACACTGTCACCATATATTTGCAATCTTTGGATCACTTTATCAATTAAAAAAAAATGCTATAACAAATGCCTTTGTTCTCTTTTTGGTCTACAATTAAAAAAAAGATAAACCCCACTTATTCTTTTATTCATTAGTGGGTTACAAGTGGAATAGTGGCTCATTAAAGAATTGTGCAAATAATAAAACAATTAGGAAAGTAATGGCCAACACAATGACACAATGAGAAGGATTTAAGGCGACTGTGTTGATCCTCAACAAGCAAAACAGACACAGACTCAATCTTGTGATACATTGTGGACTTCTTATTTGGGCCTTGGCATGTTTAACGATATAATTAGGGTGGATCCAATAGACTTTTAGAATTGGGCTTCTTTAAATACAATTGGGCTGCCATGATTGAGCTTCATTATTGTTTCTATATTTCTCTGTTGGCCGAACCCCTCGAAACCCCTCATCTACCTGCAAACGTAAACGTGATGATGATGATTTAGATGGTGTATGATGATATGATGTTAAGCATTGATGATTCGTTAAATAAGGTGGTGATGTTAATAAAGAAGGTGATGATGTTATGCGACTATGATAATGATATTGATGATGGTTTCGCATGATGATAATAATATAGATGAGGATGATGGAGACAGTGAATGATATTGTAAATGATGAAGATAGGATGGGTATGATCATGATAGATGATCATGGTAAATTACAATAGTTTAATTTAGGAAGAAAAAGGAGGTTAACAAATAAGAGTTAAAAGAAATTGAGATGCTAATAATCTCATAAATGAAACCAATAGCGTGATGGTTAGGAGTGTGTTATTCGAGAGGTCGCGAGTTCGAGCCCGGGCATGGGCATTATTTTTCTTTAAGGGCCAATTCTTTTAAGGTAGCTTTTATTAAAATTTTTATTATTATTTTGATTATCATTTATGTGATTATTATTACTAAAGTGATTACTATGATTATTTTTATTTTTATTGATATTATTGTTATTATTAGTAGTATAACACTTATTATTATTATTATTATTATTATTATTATTATTATTATTATTATCATTATTATTATTATTATTATTATTATTATTATTATTATTATTATTATTATTATTATTATTATTATTATCATCATAGTTATAAGTATTAAAACCATTAGTATTATTATTATTAAAAATTATTATTATTATTATCATTATTTTTATTACTAGTATTATCATTATTATTATTTTTACAACAAATAAATATTATGTATATAAAATTATACTTATAAGATTATTACATATTATAAACATATTTTTTTATATATAAATATTCATATATAACAAATGATGTATTTTTAAAATAATATTAATCATATATAAATATTAATATAACTATATAAGCATTAGTCATTTTAAAGATACATACAAATTAAATATATATAAAATATAATGTAAGATATAATAAATTTGTTCGATTACAAATATATGTGTTAATATATATACATGATATAGGTTCGTGAATCCGAGGTCAACCCTACTCTTGTTAAATGACGTCATATGTATTTTTACTACAAAATATAGTATGGTGAGTTCATTTGATTCCCTTTTACTCTTTACATTTTTGGGACTGAGAATACATGCGCTGTTTTCATAACTGCTTTATTAAATGCTTTTGAAATATATTTTGAACTGAGAATACATGAAATGCTTTTATAAATGTTTAACGCGATATGACACAAGCAAAACATTCCTCGAATGAATTATTATGCAGACAGAAGTTCTGTTGATTATTATTGAATTATGTGGACATGATAATTGCCACCGTTGAATTATGTGGACATGATAATTGCCACCGTTGAATTATGTGGACATGATAATTGCCACCATTGAATTATGTAGACATGATAATTGCCACCAATTGATGTGAATGTTATGTATCGAGAGAATGATTTTTATACACAGGTTATGTGTATTTGTTTTTGTGCACGAAATATGTGTACGGTTACTAAGATTTGTGAAAATGGTTTCGTACATGAGAAAGGTGTACTGTATTTAAAAGATATCGCATGTACATTACAGGTGGGTATAGGATTCGGGCCCATTTGTACCATGCATCATTTAAATCTTGTGATCTATCAAAATGATGAATTTTATTGTTTTATGATAAACCTATGAACTCACTAACCTTTTGGTTGACACTTTAAAGCATGTTTATTCTCAGGTATGAAAGAAATCTTCCGCTGTGCATTTGCTCATATTACATGGAGTCGTTCATGGCATATAGAGGTCAGAACCTCGCAATGGGATCAACTGTTGAAGATTTCGTCCAGATGGATTAGGACGGGTCATCACAATTATCATTTTAATAGAAATGTCATTGTTACTATAAAATATCATTATTATTATTTTAAATAGAATTATTATTTTAAAGATAATATTAAAAAGTATCGTAAATATTAAAGTTATCATAATTAGAATTATCGTTTTATCATAATGTCATCTTAGTAATTATAAATATTGATATTTTTATAATAATAATTATTATTATAAAATAATACAACTTTTACTTACTATTATTATAGATATTATTTTATCAAATAAATATGTGATACAAACATATTTTTTCTACGTGTAATAAATTACTTTAAAAATACCTATCATATTATCTTTATGATATTAAATGAACCCTATAAATTTTATCACTTTATATATATATATATATATATATATATATATATATATATATATATATATATATATATATATATATATATATATATATATATATATATATATATATATATATATATATAAGTATATTTTATTATATAAATTTTAATATAAAATTTTATTTATTAATAAATGAATTATAGTATTTACTCTAATAAATCTTTTAAAAATATAAAACGACGATATTTAAACTATATATTAATCATGTATAGATTTTTGGAAATTATTTTGAGTCAAATTGACTTTTGTTGACTTGTGCATATTAGTCTCGAGCATTAGGATTGTGGTACACTATGACTTGATTTAATTTGTTAGACAAATATTGACCAACACACATACACACACACACACACACACACACACACACACACACATATATATATATATATATATATATATATATATATATATATATATATATATATATATATATATATATATATATATATATATATATTATTAATTTAGGTTCGTGAATCCGAGGCCAACCTTGCACTTGTTCAATGACATTATATGTATTTTTACTACGAAATACAATATGTGAGTTTCATTACTCCCCTTTTAAATGCTTTTGCAATATATATTTTTGGGACTGAGAATACATGCGCTGTTTTATAACTGTTTTACGAAATAGACACAAGTAATTGAAACTACATTATATGGTTGAATGATCGAAGCCGAATATTGTCATACCCCGTCCAAAATCTTCCTGAACGAACACAATAACACATGGTACCATTGCGATGAACTGACTTCTATATGCCATAGACGACTCCATGTAAGTGAGCAAATGCACAGCGGAAGGTTTCTTTCATACCTGTGAATAAACATGCTTTCAAGTGTCAACTAAAAGGTTGGTGAGTTCATAGGTTTATCATAAGCAATAAAATTCATCATTTTGATAGACCACAAGATTTAAATACAGTACACCTATCTCGTGTACAAAACCATTTTCATAAATCATAGTAACCGTACACATATCTCGTCTACAAAATATCATACACATAACCTGTGTATAAAATCATTCTCTCGATACATAACATTCACTTTGCATTCATTGCTTGGCTTGGTAACCGACCTTAACATATAATGCGCATAATAATATCCCCAAAATAGAACATCTCGTCTGTATAATAATCATATAAACTTCGAAGTACTAAACACCACGCCCACTAGCCCTTCCGTCTAGTGAACATTCTGGGTGGGGGTGTTAAACCCGGTAGCTACCTTTAGGATTCGCGTCAATTAGGCGTGCACTAATTTTCAAAATTAGTGATGTTCCCTAATTCTTAGGTTAACAAGCAATAATAATCAGGGGAAAAATATTCATATCAATTGTGGCAATTATCACGTCCACATAATTTAATGGTGGTAATTATCACGTCCATATAATTCATTCGAGGAATGTTTTGCTTGTGTCTATCTCGTCAAACATTTATAAAAGCATTTCATGTATTCGCAGTTCAAAATGTATTTCAAAAGCATTTAATAAAGCAGTTGTAAAAGTAACGCATGTATTCTCAGTCCTAAAAATGTAAAGAGTAAAAGGGAGCAAATGAACTCACGATACTGTATTTCGTAGCAATTATTCATATGACGGCACTGAACAAGTGTAGGGTTGGCCTCGGATTCACGAACCTATATCATTTATATATATATTAATACATAAAATCGGAATCGAACAACTTTATATATTATATTTTCAGTTATATGCTATATATATTTATTTTGTAAACTAATTAATATTTATGCATATAGTTATATTAATCTATATATTTGTAATTGGTATTATATCAAAAATCAATAATTTGTTATGTGTAATATTAATATAGTTATGTAATATGTATTAAGTATATATATTGTTATGTGTAATATTAATATAGTTATGTAATATGTATTAAGTATATTTATTTGATAAAATAATAATAATAATAATAACAATGATAATAATAATGATAATAACAATAATAAAAATAAAAATGAAATACCACCTTAAAAGCTTTTCCCAAAAAGAATGCCTCAGACGAGACTCGAACTCACGACCTATCGTTAACTCGAAACCACCCTTAACCACTCCTCCATTCCTTTCCTCCTTCTTCTTCTTAATTAAGATCATAACTTCACCATTATAATCAGGGTCATTATCATATACTTAATCATCTAACATCATCACATTCATCATCTATCAACGTTACCCATAACGAATCATCATTCATATTAATCGTGCAACATGTATCCATATCAACCTCATCATAACTTCATTACTAATAATACTAGAAAAGAAGAAAAAAATGAGTTATTTGTCTTAGCCCATGAGCACTCCGGCCCAACAGGGAAATATAAGTTGGATTACGGCCCAATCACTCAACAAGGATTCGGCCCAAACATTAGAAGCAAAGAATGAGGTGATTGAGATTATGCAGTTCCGTTTTTATTTTCTCTTTTTTTTTTATTTTTTTTAAGTAGCTTGTGGATATATGAGTGGTTTGTCAAGGTGGAAAGTTACTAGCAATAAATTAATTAATTGGAGATTCCAATCTTCTATTGTGCCACGAGTAGAAGGATAACAAGCCTTGTAAACTATTTAACTTAATACTCCGTATATTAGCAAGTTGCATGTCCTTTTTATTTCCAACCTCATCATGCATCATTAATCATTTGGTCTTCATCAACTTTATATCATCATTTAATAAATCATCATCTTCTTTATCGTTGTACAAAATCGAATGAAAAAGAAAATGCAGCAGGTTGTTGTAACCAATGGGTGTGTTGGTTTGTTGTTGTTCAACGAAATGGTAGCGGGGTGATCGTAAGGTCAAGGTGATGATGGCGATGATGGTGGTTAAATGGGTGTGGTTTTGAGTGGTGATGGAGGTCATGGTGGAGGATAGTCGAACACAAAAGCCTGTAGCAGCAGCTTGCAGGTGTTTTAGTTTTGGGTTCACAATGGAATGGGGGTGATGAAGGTGGTTTTGGGTTACGTTGGCAACCAAAGGTTGGTGCTCAGTTTTTGGGTCGTCCGAATAGGAAATAGAACAAATGCAGCAGTGGTTAGTGTCCTTGGTGGTGTTCGAGTGAACTAGAAATATAAATATAAAGGAGTTACCAATAGTTCCTTCATGGTTTATGAAGATTGCAATATGGTGATTAGCGAGTAAGTGCCGCCTTAATTGATGATAGTTATGGTGAGTTCACAAAAAGATATTGAAAAGAGGAAAAGATAGAAAGGTGTGGGTTGTTGATGGTGACGGTTTAAGGTGGATGAAGATGGTGAAGGTTCCCGGTGGTGCAAGGTTGTGATGGCGGTTGGGTCGATGAAGATGGTGAAAAAAAATGATGATGGTTGTGAGTTGAGGTTGAAACTAATTAAGAACATGTAACAACTGGTAGTAGGAAATAAGAAAAGTTTATGTGTTTTTGGTGTTCAAGAGATAAAAGAAACTAGCCATATCTATATACACAAAGTTGACTAGTTGTAATACAATAAACAAATTCAGATTTACAAAGTATAAAAACATAGCCATCAACTTTTACTTTTTCTTTTTTTTATGTCTTCAAGTTTCACGTTTTCAAGAAACTACATGATCAAACAATTTCTTTGTCGACACTATATATATATTATAATCTAAAGTAAACACATTTATAATTGTAAAGGAAAAACTGTTATGCATGTGATGATCAACTTTTTACATTTTCAAGTTTGAATGAATATAAAATTTGATCACAATTCAAGGAGTGTAAATATATTAATTGCTATAGGTATTACCCTGGGTCCCTAGTAGGGTCAAAGTATACAATAATGAAGACACTAAAATCAAAAATTTATTGAATATGATGATAGATACACAGACCCTTATAACTTAACTTATAATTAACAAATGAATTAAGGGATAAATGCAACTTCGGTGGATAGAAAGAAAAAAATAATAATAAATAAATAAATAAAAAGTCTCCTGCCACACATTTTATTCAAGAAGGTAGCACTTATAAATAATTTACATGAACATAAAGAAAGTACTAAAATAACTACTCACTAACTACTAAGGAATCGGTACATGCACTACTCTCATACTTCCACATGCAAAACTCATCTAACCTTACTCTAATGAATTAGTCAAACATAACACTAATTCATCTAAATATAACTATGTTACATTAACTTAAATACACATTAACATTTAACATAACTAATAAAATAACTAAACCAATTAACCCAACATATGATATTTGTATATATATATATATATATATATATATATATATATATATATATATATATATATAATTGTTCGTGAATCGTCGGGAATAGTCAAAGGTTAACTGAATTTATGAAAAATAGTTCAAAATTTTTGAGACTCAACCTAACAGACTTTTCTTATCGCGTCAAAAGTATTAAATCGTATCGAGAGTTTGGTTTAAAATTAGTTGAAATTTTCCGGGTCATTACAAATATACCCCTTTTGCTTGGTAGCCTAAGAATTAGTAAACCAGTCTACTAATTGACGCGAATCCTAAAGATAGATCTATTGGGCCTAACGAACCCCATCCGTTGTAGCGGATGCTTTAGTACTTCGATGTTGTTTTATCATGTCCGATGGATGTCTCGGAATGATGGGGATATTCTTATATGCATCTTGTTAATGTCGGTTACCAGGTGTTCAATCCATATGAATGATTTTTGTCTCTATACATGGGACGTATATTTATGAGAAATGGAAATGAAAATCTTGTAGTCTATTAAAATGATGAAAATGATCGTTTATGATAAACTAATGAACTCACCAACCTTTTGGTTGACACTTGAAAACATGTTTATTCTCAGGTGTTAAAGAAATCTTCCGCTGTGCGTTTGCTCATTTAAAAGATATTACTTGGAGTCTTTCATGGTATATTTCGAAGAACATTGCATTCGAGTCATTGAGTTCATCAAAGATTATTATTAAGTCAACTTATAGTTGAATAGTGGATATTATGAAATGGTATGCATGCCTGTCAAATTTCGATGTAAAGAAAGTTTGTCTTTTAAAAACGAATGCAATGTTTGTAAAATGTATCATATAGAGGTCAAATACCTCGCGATGTAATCAACTATTGTGAATCGTTTATAATGTATATGAACGGGTCCTTTCAACTAATACCTGAGATAAAACATGCAAAACGGGTCAACATAAAGTTGAGTGAATCTACAGGTTTAAGTAAATAGTGTGACGACCAGGAAATTTCCGACCAAATTTAAACTTAATCTTTAAATGATTTCAACATGATAAGCAAAGTCTGTAATGTCGGGTCTCAAAAAGTTTGAACTGTTTCATATATTCAATTGACCTTCGACTGTTCTAGACGATTCACGAACAATTAATTGTAAATAGTTACGTGTGTATATGTATATATATATATATATATATATATATATATATATATATATATATATATATACATATATAAATGGAAATTTAAAAAAAATATATAATTTGAAACATTATATGTTGTTGTATTTAAAATTAAATATATAAAATAAAATAAAAATAAGATATTATAATAATTATTATTTAAAGCATAACTATATATAAATAAAGTATATTAAAAATAAATATTAAATGATTGTAATACTCATTTGATGTTTCGATTGATATTAAGCAAGTTAAAATCAAACTTATATGATTCAAAATAAACGGTGATTCGAAAATGAGTTCTATAAATTTTAGGCTTACTAAAAATGTATTTAGGACCTAGTTATTAAATTTTAAAACTTTTTATATTTTACTTGGGATTGGGAGTGAATAATTAATGTAATTTTTATTTAATAATTAATGATCGAATTTTATACCATAATGACCAAAATAAATAAATGTAGTTAATCTAAAAATTTGGGATTTTTCTGTGTACTTTTATCCGCCACTGATGAACAACGGAGTACCAAATAATCCCCACAAAACTGTCGGCAGCTGAACTGTTTGTGAATGTACACGTTTTATAGTCTTTCCTTAATTAATATATATAACTTGTAAGTGGATTAAGTTACTGTGTTTGTAACTTTTCAATCATATTTATATTTATGATATACATGCACAAACATATCTAAACTTCATGTGCCTCTATTTTGTTCAATCCATCACCATTTAAACATCAACACAAACCCACTCTCTAAATTTGTTTTTTGTTTCGATTTGAAATGCCGAGAAGACCACCATCTCATCACCATGAACACCCTCACGTTCATCACCATCGACACAAACAGCCTTCATCTCTTTTCTCTCTGTTTTCACTTCTAAAACGAACATCGTAGGAAAACAAGATAGAAGCTTACCACATGTCTTCAGGTACCAACGGCTCCTCACGTAAGAAAGCTTCTAAGCAGGCATACAAAGAAAGGTATGAAACGGCAATGATAGAAACTATATATATTTTTTTGGTTGAGGTTCACATCACACCACCGCCTTGTGTTGCTACATCTGTTTATGTTTTCGGTTCAACCTCAAATGAAAATCCAAAACAGCAGTCATTAAACTCATCATATCATTGTCTCTTTTCGCCATAAAACAACCATCACCACCATCATCCGAGAACCCTCACACTCGTACATGAACATCACCTCCACTACTACCACCGTCACCTTACTACCCTCACCACTCTAACCATCAACTTTAGATGACTACAACCAAGGATGAAACCCACTTATGAGCTTCTACTGTCGTGACTATTTTTGTTGAGCCCGACACCAATCACAACCCACACTTCATCAACCGAGACCCACTTCTATTTTAATGCTAGTTAGCTCGAGAACCAAACCCAATTCACTGTTATTGTTACGATCAACCATAACCTATAAACGTTATTGCAACTCCTACTATGCGTATATTATTGTTTTGCTCACAACCATCACAACAAACATTTTCATGTCACTGCTATACAGCTTCTGTCGATTGTTTAATGATATAGTACGTTAAACCCATCCCAAATATGCTACTGTTTGTTGCGTTTCTTTTGTTTCCAAACAGTTAAACGAAAATGATAATAGTTGTTGGTATGGTGAGGTACATAAATGATATATAATAATGATAACATAATTGAGTGGATGATGACGTGATGAAGACCCACGTTTAGGACCCATGTAATTCAAAATCCTTCAAATACCACGTAACATAATTTGGGACGATTGGAACCTGCGTTTTTATTTAAAAAGAAAAAGGGCTGTGAACTTTAATTTAGAAATTGGGCTTGAGTTATTTAGTGTTGGGCTGGTATTGATCAAGTAGGCCTAATTCCCTTTAATTACTAGGCCGTTTGAAGTTGATCAAATTGAGCCGAGACCCATTCATCTTTGCTATGAGGATGATAAATGATATAGGTATTTGGTGATAATTATGTGATCATGATGATATTAGGAAACGATGATGATAATAATAGAATTAAGATTATGATAATGATTAGCGAGTGGTTATGATGTTATGGAAATGAAAATGGTAATGAAGAAGATAATGATATGGATACGATGATGACACGGTGTGTGATGATAATGATAAACGTATAGATGCTAATTATGATGATGATGGTATTGATTATGGTTATGATAATGATGATTTGATCACAATAATAACCATGATTTTATGTGAACTAAGAAGAAGAAGGCAGCATGGTTATTTGAGTTATAATGATTTAGAGTAGTGATTGTTTCAGAAAAGCGAGGTCAGAGGAGTGGTTAAGGATGTTTACGAGTTAGCGGGACGTCGCGGGTTCAAACCCGAACTTGAGCATTTTTTTTAAAGGCTACTCCTTTGAGGTAGTTATTACTAATACTCTTATTATTATTATTTCATTATTATTATTTTTCTTATTGTTATTATTATTATTTTTATTTATTATTGATTGTTATTAAGTAATTATTATTATTACCTATATTAGAAATAAGATTATTAGTATAATTAATATTACTATCACTATTATTATTAAAATATAGTATTATTATTAATTATTAATATGACTATTAAAATTTCTATTAGAATCATCATTTTTATTAAAAGTACCATTATTATTTAAAATATTATTTTATGAAAACTAACATTTTTATCTTATCATTATTATCTTTTCATTAAAATTATTATTATTACTAACATTACTTTTATCATTAGTATTATTATCAAAACTATTAATAGCAGTATCATTACTAAATCTAATTACTTTTAGTATTATTATTATCATAAAAAGATACAAATTTTTATTTATTATTATTAATATTATTTTAACAAATAAATAGTTATATAAGAATATATTTAAAACATATCGCATAACAACATTAATATTTTCTTAATAAATACTAATTATTTATCTAAGGTATATAAAAATAAATATAGTTAATATAGTTACCAATGCAACATACAATTTGCTGAAATAACAATTAATAATAATATCTAAACTTGTTCGATTACAAGTATATGTTTTTAATAAATAAATGAATAATATAGGTTCGTGCGAGGTCAACCCTACACTTGTTCAATGACATCAAATGTATTTTTACTACAAAATACAGTATTGTGAGTTTCATTACTCCCTTTTTAAATGCTATTGCAATATATATTTTTGGAACTGAGAATATATGCGCTGCTTTTATAACTGTTTTACAAAATAGACACAAGTAATCGAAACTACATTATATGGTTGAATGATCGAAGATGAATATGCCCCTTTTTGCTTGGTAGCCTAAGAATTAGTAAACCGATCTACTAATTGACGCGAATCCTAAAGATAGATCTATTGGGCCTAACAAACCCCATCCAAAGTACCGGATGCTTTAGTACTTCGAATTCGTTAATATCATGTCTGATGGATGTCCCGGAATGATAGGGGATATTCTTATATGCATCTTGTTAATGTCGGTTACCAGGTGTTCAATCCATATGAATGATTATTTTTGTCTCTATGCATGGGACGTATATTTATGAGAAATGAAAAATGAAAATCTTGTGGTCTATTAAAATGATGGAAATGATTATTTATGTTAAACTAATGAACTCACCAACCTTTTGGTTGACGCACTTTAAAGCATGTTTATTCTCAGGTATGAAAGAAATCTTCCGCTGTGCATTTGCTCATTTTAGAGATATTACTTGGAGTCATTCATGACATATTTCAAAAGACGTTGCATTCGAGTCGTTGAGTTCATCAAGATTATTATTAAGTCAATTATAGTTGGATATATTATGAAATGGTATGCATGCCGTCAACTTTCGATGAAATGAAAGTTTGTCTTTTAAAAAACGAATGCAATGTTTGTAAAATGTATCATATAAAGGTCAAGTAACTCGCGATGTAACCAAATGTAATGTATTCATTCAGATGGATTAGGACGGGTCGTTATAGTTGGTATCAGAGCAGTTGATGTCATGCGAGGGGTATATAAAATAGTTATTAATTTTAGCAGAAAACACTATTAAATACGATACAATTTTACACAAGATATTTATTTATTTATAGAATGGATATACTTAAACCTTGCTACAACACTTATAGGCAGTGTACCTAATCGTACAGTAGTGTAGTTTTTAGTAAGTCCGGTTCGTTCCACAGGGAAATCTTTAAACAAAGCTCAACGCTATATTAGTTTATTTTTATAAAAATACAAACATATATATAAGTAATATTATTATTATAAAGGGGGGTTTTTACCGTTTAATGACCGGTTTGTCGATTTTAAGATTTTAGTCGCAGTTAAAACCTAATGTAAAATATAAAATAAATACAAAACTTAAATTAAAGCGTAAAGTAAATAACGATAATGAAATTGCGAATAATAAAAATGCGAGAAAATAAAATTGCGATAATTAAAAAGTACGATAATTAAAAGTGCGATTAAATAACAATAAATAAAAGTGCGATAATTAGAAGTGCAATTAAATATAAAATAAAGGAAATTAAATATGAAATAAAAGAATTATGCTTATTTAAACTTCCGTAATCATGATGTTTGACGTGTTGATTTTAGTTTTATGCCCATGGGTTAATTGTCCTTTGTCCTGGATTATTTAATATGTCCGTCTGGTTTTTGTCCATAACAGTCCATCAGTCATAAATATAAAGTGCGAGTGTCCTCATCAAATTATTCTTATACCCGAAGTTAAATATTCCAACTAATTGGGGATTCGAATTGTAACAAGGTTTTAATACTTTGTTTAATGAATACACCAGGTTATCGACTGCGTGTAAACCAAGGTTTTACCACTTTGTTAACAATTACACCAATTACCCTTGAATGTAATTTCACCCCTGTTTTAATTATTCTAGTGGCTATTAATCCATTCCCGTGTCCGGTTAAATGAACGATTATTCGTACATATAAATATCCCGCCCATCGTGTCCGATCGAGTTTATATGGTAATTTATAGGGACGCCCAATTGTAAATCTTTATATTAACATTAACAAACTTTCATTTAGTTAAACAAATATAAAGCTCATTAATAGCCCATAGTCTAATTTCCACAAGTGTCGTTCTTTTGTCCAAACCCCAATTATGGTACAAAGCCCAATTACCCAATTTTAGTAATTAGCCCAACATCATGATTACTTCGTTTTAAATAAGCATAATAATAACTTAGCTACGAGACATTAATATAAAAAGGTTGAACATAACTTACAATGATTAAAAATAGCGTAGCGTCACACGGACAGAATTTCGACTTACACCCTTACAACATTCGCTAACATACCCTTATTATTAGAATTAAAATTAAAATTAAAATATAAATTATATATATATATATATCGTATATATTGAGAGAGATTAAAATTATGTGTAAAACTCGGCAGAAAACTGGCTTTATATAGGACCTGACCAGCAATTTCACTCCATGCGACTCGCATGGATTTGTGCCTCTGGCCATGCGAGTCGCATGGCCACCCTGGATCCAGCCAAATTGATTTGTTTTCTTCTTGCCGACGTAATATAATAATAATAATATATATAATATAATATATAATTATATATAATTATATATATATTATATTATATTCTTGTGCATAGTAGACTAGATATTTTTGGTCCGTTGCGTCGGGCGTTTCTTCTTGGCTCAGGTCCCGGTTCCGGATTTTCGGACGTCTTCGCGTATTATTTTATATCGTGTACTTTGCGTCTTGTAACTTGTACTCTTGTCATTTTGAGACGTTCCTCATCAATATTTTGAACCTTTTTAGTTGTATCTTGTACTTTTTAGCTCTTTGGACCTTTTTGTCTTCAATTTGTCGAATCTGCCTTTTGTCTTCACTTTTTAATATTTAAACGAATATTGCTTGTAAATCGAACAATACCAACTAAAATCTTGTCTTTCTTGGGGAATAATGCTATAAAATATATGTTCCTTTTTAGCCTTATCAATATCCCCACACTTGAGCGTTGCTTGTCCTCAAGCAATACAGTCTTGAAACACTTGAATCACTTCTTTATTCTTCACACTTTGTACATCAGTGACTTCAATACGGCGGTATGAACAATGGTAGTAACGATGTGGTTAAAGGTGGGTGTGTCTTTTTATGGTTGCCTCGGGTTTAGGTCAACGACACTGGCAATCAAATAGCCGATTTACTTTCGGTTTCCAAAGCAAAGTGCACATTTGAAAGGCGGTTTACAGTCCCACATGACTATGAAAATTTAGATCCGTAAGGAAATTGGATCTTTATGAAAACATTTGATCTTTTGAAAATTCAATCTAGTTTTTACCCTAGATAAGTTTTCCGGAATAACCCTTCACCGGTGTTTGCAAATTATTTTTGTGGGTTGTGTGGGTTTTAGATTTGAAAATTTTAGCTCAACACTTGTGGTTTTGTGTTACCCACTTGCTAACCTTGTATTGGGAAAGCAACACGTCCATTATACTTGCTCCGTATATTACCTTTCGGTAAACTACCGTCCGGTTGTAAAGGAAAGCGTTGAACAAGCAACTGTTAAGGCAATGTCCCGTGACATGCTTTTGATTATGGTCTATAACGTGTCGAACGCAATTACTATCCTTGGTAGGAGCAATAGTAAAGCTCACCCTTATAATTTATCGGTTTGGCACAAAGTCCTGTCTTTGACCATGTTATGCAACCACCGTTCTTACGGTTGACACCCGATTTAGTTCAGGTGACCTAATGAATTCCAGGTGAATTCCTAGGATTTTACGTTCAATGGTAATGAACGCATTGAAAATAGGGTTTTCAGAAAACAAATCGGTTTATAATTTTGATCAAAATATTTTCTCGTTTAAGCTCGAGCTTAGATATCATCGAATTCCATGAGTTTGTAATTCTCAATCTTTAAGGTCAATCTCTAGGATTGAGTAATATCAGTCTTAAAAGCTGATTTTTAATCTTTAAGGAGATTATCCTTTCTGGGGATCTGATTCATTAGTCTTATCCAGCTAATTTGCATGGTGCCTCCCCATTGTACGAGATAAATCCTTCTCATGGTTAGGATAAATCTGACCACTTGGCGACCCTGTTTAATGCTGAGGTCCGTGGATTTCCTGCTGATTTTAGTGATGACTTTTCTAGATTTTTCGTCAACCTACAGCTGGTCTGGACGACAACTTCATGACCTAAATCAAGAAGCGCGTTTCTTTTTAGGAAGACTTTACTTCCTTTTAATGATGGAATTGATTCATCGTGTAGATCCATCTCTTCTTTTCTTTCATCGGGTAAAACAGTTTAGTTTAGTCCAAAGCAAAAGTATTTTCAGTTATTTGTTACAGATATATGTGACATATGTTAAGATAACTTGGTAAATTTTCCCACACTTGGCTTTTATTTTCCTTTTTATCGTTCTCTATTCCATTTTAAATGAATTTTAACATTTTAGTTTGTTTCTCAATTTATGTCCTTTCCGAGGTAACAATAATTTTGGTGTTAAAACCTAGTTTTATCGTTCATAAATATGTATAAACATGATTTTGAGTTCATTTAATTGAAAATTTTGAAAAATTTTACTAGAATTGGGTAGTTAGTATATAAGACTAGGGCTGTTCTTTTTTATCAGAGAGCACTAGATTCTAATACAACTACTGCTTTACTAGTATTTTTAATGGTAACCAAGTGTTTAATATAAAAATTTTAAAATCCGAAAGAATTTAACCCCTTCCCACACTTAAGATCTTGCAATGCCCTCATTTGCAAGAAATCAGTAACAATTTAAATTATTGAGGGTGATTTGTGTGAAAATGATTAAATTTTTACCAAAGTTTCCAAATATATTGGCGTTTGTTTGCTGAATGATAAATGGTGCACGTCATTTGTTCATTCCGTCTTGTTGTTATTTCACATATATTTTGCATCTTGTTGTCAAAATTACTTGCTTTTGCTGAACTTAATGCCAGTCTTTGAATACGCGTTGTTTTATCCTGTTTTGTGCATAAAATAGAATACATACAATACAAATATAATCATACATGCAATTTGAAATGGAATTTTGGCATCCCACTTTCAAACTATAAGAAAAATATTAGTACACAATAATAATAAGAATATCAAACATTACATAAACGTAATAAAATGTTAAGTGTTTTAAAATAATAAAAATAAAAATTACCAACTTATCTCTACTGATCAGGAGGTGGGTTAGGAGGAAAATTAGGATATGGATCCCAATTCATGTTCGCGTCCGGGTTCCATGGCTGATTATAGGTGAACTGGTATGCTGCGTCATAATCATATGAATCATAGGGTGGTCTCATTTCTGGCTGATGTGCGGGATAGTATGCGGGTCGGGTCGGATAATACATCTCGCCAGGCTGCAACTGGCTTATAATTTGGCGCTGATGATAATCCCATCGGCCATGCTCTCGTTGCCGGGAATGCTCGTAGTCATTCCGACGTTGCCATG
Organism: Rutidosis leptorrhynchoides; assembly: GCF_046630445.1. Classification (NCBI taxonomy): domain Eukaryota; kingdom Viridiplantae; phylum Streptophyta; class Magnoliopsida; order Asterales; family Asteraceae; genus Rutidosis; species Rutidosis leptorrhynchoides. The sequence continues at coordinate 322,899,895 of NC_092342.1, read as the reverse complement.
CCTCGTACTGCATATGCCTATCATAGTTCGTCATGTATTCATCCTCCATACGAACGCCTAAATCAAGAGCAGTCTCCCGAACAACTCCTATAATGTTGTTCGCCTCTTCCATTTCGTCATCCGAACCTCTTTCTACCTGTCGTTGAGGTCCCTCGTATCGATATACCCGACCACGTCTCATCAATAATACCCTTGCACCGTGATAAAGGTTTGAACTTATAGTTTCACCTTCGTCCTCTATTTCGTTCATTGGACCCCCTTGGTGCTTATCCACACCTAAATACTCTCCAATGAGAGTAATGAAAATACCACCACCTATAATACTCCCCGATTTCATCCCCGAAACTACATTAGCGAGATAATAACCAACACAATAGGGAATGTTAACGAAACTCCTCGGGTCTCTAATACACTTGAGGTAGAACAAATCGTTTACGGTCAATTTCTCCTTATTCTTACCCCTTTGTGTAATTGTGTTTGCTAAGAATCTATGAATCACCCGGAGTTCAGCTCTGTCTATATCTAAGTATGTATGATTTCCACTGGCGTGAAATTCATTAAAGTGGGACATACGCCTCCAGACGGCGTTAATATCAAATTCCCTATCTATCCTTTCTCCTTGGGCAATCAGGCTATTACAGTCGGGGCTCAAAAGTTCAGCAGGGGTGTAAATCTGTAAGGCCCTGGCTAAATCTATCATGGACATTCTGTACATGCGTCCACCTAACAGAAATCTAATAAAGCTTCTATCATCTATCCTCCTAACATCACTATTTAACTTAATAGTACTAAGTAATTCTATACACCATTCCCTATATATGGTTCTACGAATGGAAAATAGGCGCATCCAATCGTTAAACTGAGAATTACCATACCTTTGCACCAATAATTCCCGAATCGGCTCGGCAAGGTCAACTGTTTCCAAAGGTACCCAGTCAATTGCCCTTGGCATTTCAACAACCTTAAAGTAGAGAATGTGCATGTTCTTTTGATAATCTGGATACTCTATCCAACATCAATCAAATCTCAGATTTGGGTGTAACTGATCTTCATTAATGTCTAAGCTCAGAATCATTTGATGTGGAGCGAATTGACGAAACTGATTCACGAATAATTGATCTTGATCGTGATATGGAATATGTTGCTCTTCATGTTCTTCTTCTTCTTGTTGCATATGTTGTTCTTGTTCATAAAACATTTCCGGTTCGGGCTCTGGTTGTCTGGACGATGATGCACCGTCCGTATCTGTATTTCTCTGCAAAACACATTAAACACAAAATTTGTGCATCCAAATATGCATTAGTGTTAGCAAAATAATAACTTGAAACAATTATGATGACATGTTCAATTCATAACACATTTTATACATATTTTCCTAAAAATAACAATTATATACTTTTACATACGAAAATGTGTACAATGTTTTATCACATTTAAACTCTTAAACATGTCAACAATAATTATTATAACAATTAAACACTTGTTACATGGCATTCAAATCAAACTAGTGCTCATTTTCATATTTTTGTCAAGTCTACACTTTGTCAAATAAGCATATACGAAAAATGTACATCAAGTTCATAAGCATTTATCTCAAATAACATGCCAAAATAATCACTACTAGCAATGAAACAAGTTTCAAATGGCCTTTATATCAAATTACCCAAGTTCATGAATTTTTAGACTTAAAAAGTCCACTTTAATTCTCAAAAACATGTTTAGGCTCAAAGTTTGGATCAATTAACTACCTAAACATGTTACACTACTTAATTTAGCAACAATTCATGACAAAAATCGGCCATAACCTGTTTATATCAAAAAGCCCCAAATTGCTCAAGAACACAAACCCTAGATTCTTAAAAATTTGAAGTTTTTAGCTTCAATTCATGTTAAATAGCTTCTATCTAGGATATACATGCATAATATAACAACAATTTAGCTCTAATTACACCTAAATTTAACAAAATCAAAATATAAAATTTCTAGCTCAAGAACACAAAAATTTGAATTTAAAGAGATTAGGGGTGAAATCTTTACCTTTCTCCTGAAGGGGTTGAGATTACTGAATCTAGGCATGATTATTGTGAAATTTTTGCAAGAAATTTGGTGAAAATTGGTGAAAAATTGAGAGAGTTTGGGAGGTTTTCGTATGTGTTTGTGTGTGTATTGTGAGAGACAGAAGCAGATTCGCTGGATAAATTGATCCTGTCCAGTTTTTGGCTGCCATGCGACTCGCATGGTATAAGCCTTTCCCCCATGCGAGTCGCATGGGGGTATTTTCCAGGTAAATATATATATATATATATATATATATTTTTTTTTTTTTTTTTTATAAAAACCTTATACTTTTAAAACATAAAATTTAATAAAATTTTAAAAATTTTGTTTCTTTTTAAGACGAGGTCGTTTCGGGACGATGCCCTAGTCCGTCCCTCGACAAAATTTTAAAATTTTGTCATTTTCAAGCGATTGTTTTAAAAGCTTAGATTTTTGGATTTTTCTATTTTTTTTTTTTTTTGGCATACTTTAAATCAATAAGATTAAAAATAATGATAATAAAAGTTCTCGTCCCTCCCTTGGGTAAAGCAATTTCGGTTCAAAGACCTAGTCTTCAACTTACGACGAATTTTAAAAATCATATTTTTAACTTAATGAGATAAAGTAAATTTTTGTTTTTAAATTCACACAACTTAAATATAAAATTCAAAATTTATATTAAAAATTCACACCAAACTTAAAATTTGAAATGCATAAAATTAAAATTTCATATTTTAAAAATTAAAAATTCACACCAAACTTAATTTAAAAATTCATATTATAAATTCATACCAAACTTATATTAATTTTTCAAATATTTACAATTTTAAATATATTGTTTTTACAAAATTTACAATATTAATTTAAGATTTAAATATTAATTTTAAAAATATGGTAAAAATAAAATTAAAAATCTTTTTGTCTTTTTATCCCACTTTAATCAATCAAATATTATCAAAAATATGCGCCCCTCTTTTCGGTAAAGTAATTTCGGTTCCAAGACCTAATTTGACTCATGACGAATTTTTGAAATATTTTGGGTTGATTGATTAAAGATATTTATACCTTAAGAATAAACGTTAAATTTCGCAGTGATGTAATAAATTTTTGAACGATATCAATAATTTCGGTCGCCAAACCTAATTTTATTTAATACCAATTTAATACTTTTTAGCGAACAAATTAGCGTTTATTATCAAAAGGTTAAAAATAAAAATAAAAATAAAAACTGTACAGACATACCTGTGAAATAGATTTCTTAGTTATATGATCTATTCCATTCATAAGATAGTCGGTTTAATTGGTTTTCCATGGCTCCAAAGGCGTAACCTCGAGCATTCAGTGTCTTTTCTTCTAAACATATGAACGGTCCGTCTCTGCATAAAGTAACAAATTCGGTATTTGAATAGGTTTGATTATTTGAACATTTACCTCCATGTGACCATTTTCCGCATTTGTGACATCTTTCTAGGTGTCGTGCTCTTCTTTTCGCTGCGGATTTTGATTTTCCTTTACCAAATTGTAACTTATTATCTTCGCATCTGGATCCTTTTCTAACTCCGTCCATTCTTTCTCTGATTACTGATACTAATTCGCTCGGTAGTATGTCATTATTACGTTTAGTGATCAAAGCGTGTAGCATTAGACCATGGTTTAGTTCACAGGCAGTCTTCATTTCGTAAAAACCTAAAAAAAATAAAAATTCAGAATGGGGGGAGAAGACTAGTTCTTTAGGGTCTGCTAGGGAAAGACCATACGTGTTCCATTTTCGAGAACTACACGAAAACAGACAATCTAACTCTAACAGAAATACATATTATCCTTTAAAGACTTGATTCTCCCCACACTTAGTTAGCTGTGGTGTCGAAATTGTGATTAACTTCGTTGTCGACTTCCATCGGACCATGTATGTAATGTTTAACTCTGTGACCATTAACTTTAAATTCAATCCCATTTGAATTTATTAATTCTATCGTTCCGTATGGGAAAACTCTTTTGACTATGAATGGTCCAGACCATCTTGATTTCAATTTTCCAGGAAATAGTTTGAATCGTGAATTGAAAAGAAGAACTCTGTCTCCTTCTTTAAATTCTTTTGAACTTCTGATTCTTTTATCATGCCATTTCTTCGTTCTTTCTTTATAGATTAACGAATTTTCGTATGCTTCATGTCTTAATTCTTCTAATTCATTTAGTTGACTTAATCGTAGACGTCCGGCTTCATGTAAATCAAGATTACATGTCTTCAAAGCCCAAAATGCTTTGTGTTCAATTTCTACTGGAAGATGACACGCTTTTCCATAAACAAGTCTAAAAGGTGTGGTTCCAATTGGAGTTTTGTAGGCTGTTCTAAAAGCCCAGAGTGCATCCTCCAATTTAATGGACCATTCCTTCGGATTTGATCCTACGGTTTTCTCTAGAATACGTTTTAAGGCTCGGTTGGTATTTTCAACTTGTCCACTTGTTTGTGGATGATATGCGGTGGAGATTTTATGAGTTACTCCATATCTTTTAAGAACTTTCTCAAGTTGATTATTACAGAAATGAGTACCCCGATCACTTATTAAAGCTTTCGGTGTTCCAAACCTTGCAAAAAGACGTTTTAAAAAGTTGACTACAACTCGTGCATCGTTAGTTGGGAGAGCTTGTGCTTCCGCCCATTTAGATACATAATCAATGGCTACGAGTATATATAGATTATTATGAGATTTTGGAAATGGACCCATAAAGTCAATACCCCAAATGTCAAATACTTCACATACTTGGATGACATTTTGTGGCATTTCATCACGTTGACTTATTTTTCCGGCCCTTTGACATGCATCACAGGATTTGCAAAGAAGGTGTGCGTCTTTGTAAATTGTAGGCCAATAGAATCCAGCTTCATAAACTTTTCTTGCTGTTAGTTGAGGCCCATAATGCCCTCCTGTTGGTCCTGTGTGACAATGGTTTAAAATTTTACTAGCTTCATCTCCAAATACACATCGGCGTATTATTCCATCGGGACAACTTTTAAACAGATGTGGATCTTCCCAGAAATAGTGTTTTATATCACTGAAGAATTTCTTTCGTCTTTGGTACGATAATCCTTTTTCAAGGAATCCACAAACTAAGTAGTTTGCATAGTCTGCAAACCATGGGATTTCTTTATAATCTATCTTCAATAGATATTCATCAGGAAAGTTGTCTTGTATGGCTGATTCATTTAGAACTTCTAATTCGGGATTTTCAAGACGAGAAAGATGATCAGCGGCGAGATTTTCTGCTCCTCTTTTATCTCGGATTTCAATATCAAACTCTTGTAAGAGTAAGATCCAACGGATTAATCTTGGTTTAGCATCTTGTTTTGAAAATAGGTATCTAAGAGCAGAATGGTCTGTATAGACCACCGTTTTTGCTAGAACGAGATATGATCGAAATTTGTCAAAAGCAAAGACAATAGCAAGGAGTTCTTTTTCAGTAGTTGTATAGTTCGTTTGTGCTCCTTGTAACGTCTTACTAGCATAATATATAGGTTGAAATCGTTTTTCAATCCTTTGTCCTAAAACGGCTCCCATTGCAAAATCACTTGCATCGCACATTAGTTCAAATGGTAGATTCCAATTTGGTGTTATCATGATCGGTGCATTAGTGAGTTTCTATTTAAGAATATTAAAAGATTTGATACACTCATCTGAAAAGATGAATGGCGCATCCTTTTCTAGGAGTTTATTCATAGGAGTGGCAATTTTAGAAAAATCTTTTATGAAACGTCGGTAAAAACCGGCATGCCCTAGAAAACTCCTAACTCCTCTAACATTGGTGGGATGTGGAAGTTTAGCAATTACATCTACTTTAGCTCTATCCACTTCGATTCCTTCTTTTGAAATTTTATGTCCAAGAACGATGCCTTCTTTAACCATGAAATGGCATTTCTCCCAATTAAGTACTAGATTTGATTTTTCGCATCTAATTAGCATTCGTTCCAGATTAACTAGACATGATTTAAATGTATCACCGAAGACTGAAAAGTCATCCATGAATACTTCCATGCATTCTTCTATCATGTCATGAAAAATCGCCATCATACACCTTTGAAAGGTTGCAGGGGCGTTGCAAAGTCCAAATGGCATTCTTTTGTAAGCAAAAGTACCATAAGGGCACGTGAATGTGGTTTTCTCTTGATCTTCGGGTGCTATTGGAATTTGAAAATATCCGGAAAATCCATCTAGAAAACAATAGTAACTATTTCCGGCTAATCTTTCCAACATTTGATCTATGAAAGGTAAGGGAAAGTGATCTTTTCTGGTGGCGTCATTTAATTTTCTATAATCAATACATACACGCCATCCTGTTACAGTCCTAGTAGGAATAAGCTCATTTTTCTCATTTGTAATGACAGTCATGCCACCCTTCTTAGGTACGCATTGAACTGGGCTTACCCATGGACTATCAGAAATTGGATATATCAAACCTGCATCTAGCAGTTTAATAATCTCTTTCTTAACTACATCTTGCATATTAGGATTTAGTCTTCGTTGGCGTTGCACATACGTTTTATGACCTTCTTCCATAAGGATTTTATGTGTGCAATACGAAGGACTTATTCCTTTAATATCATGAATCTTCCATGCAATGGCTGGTTTATGAGCTTTCAACACAGAAATGAGTTGTGATTTCTCATTTTCAGTAAGAGAAGACGATATTATTACAGGTAATTCAGATTCACCATGTAAATAAGCGTATTCCAAATGGTTTGGAAGTGGCTTTAACTCTAATTTCGGAGGTTCTTCTATCGATGATTTATATCGATATCTGTCTTCTTCTTTTAGCATTTGAATTTCTTCTGTTGTTGGTTCATATCCATTAGCTATAAGTGTAGCTAACATTTCAGCTTCATCAATTGGTTCATTACCTTCTCCTAAAGAACATTCTCCTGTTCCTTGTAATTCTGGAAATTCTTCTAATAATTCTGCATGTGCATCTATAGTTTGAATATAATAACATGTATCATCTGCAGATTGTGGTTGTTGCATGGCTCTATCCACTGAAAAGGTAACACTCTCATCCTCTATACTTAGGGTCAGTTTCTTACCGAACACGTCTATCATTGCTTTAGCCGTGTTTAAGAATGGTCTTCCTAATATGAGAGGAACTTGAGAATCTTCTTCCATGTCTAAAACAACAAAATCTACTGGAAATACTAAAGTACCAACTTTAACTAGCATGTTCTCCATTATCCCTCTAGGATATTTTATTGATCTATCGGCTAGTTGTATGCTTATTCTGGTTGGTTTCAATTCTCCAAGGTCTAGTTTAGCGTATAGTGAATACGGCATTAGATTTATACTAGCACCTAAGTCTGCCAATGCTTCTATTGAACTAAGACTACCCAGAAAACATGGAATTGTGAAACTTCCTGGATCAGATAGTTTTTCTGGTATCTTATTCAACAGCACTGCTGAACAATTAGCATTCATAGTAACAGCCGAGAGTTCTTCCATTTTCTTTCTATTTGAGATTAGATCTTTCAAGAATTTAGCATATCTTGGCATTCCTGAAATCACATCAATGAAAGGAAGATTTACATTTATCTGTTTAAACATATCCAAGAATTTGGATTGCTCGGCTTCAAGTTTTTCTTTCTTCATTTTACTCGGGTAAGGAAGTGGTGGTTGGTATGGTTTAACATAAGGTTTATCCTTAAATGTGTTATCTTCATTAACCTTTTCAACTACCGGTTCTTTTTCCTTATCTTGATCAGGTTGTGGTTCTTGTGGAGTAGGAATGGTTTCATCAGAAGTTACAGGTATTTCAGGTGGTTTAAGTGTTGTACCACTTCTTGTGGTAATAGCTTTAGCTGTTTCATTCCGGGGGTTAGCATTTGTATCGCTAGGTAGACTTCTCGGTTTTCTTTCACCTATTAACCTTGCTAGGTTACTCACTTCTTGTTCCAGATTTTGAATAGAAGCTTGTTGATTTCTAAATGCTTGAGCATTTTGTTCATTGGTTTGTTTTTGAGATGTGAAAAACTGCGTTTGAGTTTCAACTAGCTTCGTCATCATATCTTCTAAATTTGGCTTTTTATCATCGGTTTGTGGTGGTGGTTTGTTTTGAAAATTAGGTCTTTGCTGATTGTAAGTATTATTGGATACTTGTTGATTGCTAGGACCTTGTTGGTTGTTGTATGGAATATTTCGGTTATAATTCTGGTTTTGATTGTAAATCGGTCTTGGCGGTTGATAATTATTCTGATAATTATTTCCAGGCCTTTGGTTTATGTATGAAATATTCTCTCTTTGTTCCATTGTTAATTCAATACTGAGACAATCTTTTGTCAAATGTGGTCCTCCACACTGCTCACAACTAATTCGTATTGAGTGAATATCCTTAGTCATCTTTTCCATTCGTCTCTCGAAAGCATCTATCTTTGCGGAAATGGAATCTAAGTCTTGGCTAGAATCGGCTCTAGCTGCTTTAGATGATCTAATGATATCTTTTTCTTGGTGCCACTCATGTGAGTGGGAAGCAGTGTTATCAATAATTTTGTAAGCATCAGTTTCGGTTTTCTTCATAATAGAACCACCAGCTGCTATATCTATGTCTTTTCTTGTAGTGATGTCGCATCCTCGGTAAAATATTTGTACTATTTGACAGGTGTCTAAACCATGTTGCGGACATCCTCTTAATAACTTTCCATATCTTGTCCACGCCTCATATAGAGTTTCATTTGGCTTCTGTGTGAACGTAACAATTTCTGCTTGAAGTCTTACGGCTTTAGATGCAGGAAAGAATTGTTTAAGAAATTTGTCAATTAAAACATCCCATGTATCGATCGCCCCTTCAGGTAACGATTCCAACCAATCTTTGGCTTCTCCCTTTAAAGTCCAGGGAAATAACATGAGATATATCTGTTCATCCTCCACTTCTCGTATTTTAAATAGTGTGCAGATCCTATTAAAGGTACGTAGATGTTCATTTGGATCTTCCTTCGGCGCACCACTAAATTGGCATTGATTAGTCACCATGTGTAGAATTTGTCCTTTGATTTCATAATCTGGCGCATTAATGTCTGGATGAGTAATTGTGTGACCTTGGCCAGTGCGTTTAGCTCTCATTCGGTCTTCCATACTTAAAGGTTCCAGATTCTCCATAATTGAATTTGTTGAATCGGTATCACTAGATGATTCTGTTTTAATGGTTCGTTCCTCAACAATCTCTGTTTGAATGATTGGTGGTTCCGGAGGAAAGTTTAATGGTTCAGGATCTATGAACCGTTCCTGAATATTTTCCGGATTCTCAATTGTGAGGTTGGGTTCAAAAAATGGATTATCGGAAATTTGAACTGAAGTACTTGGTTGACTGGATGACGATTCTAAAGAAAAATCAACGGCGGTTATATTTGTTAAACGATGTCTTGATCGAGTTACAGGTGGTGAACGTACAAAAGGTGATGAACGTCTTGCTCGGTGCATTCACTGAATATCCTATTAGTTTTTAAAAGGAAAGAAAAATTATAATAAGTTATCCAATCAATAGACTTTTCTGATTTTGCCCACGTTTCGAATAGCCAAAAGATGCAGCAGAGGGGCAGGATTCGTTTGGTCTCAATATAATTGAGGACTGTTTGGCTCCAATAACCCGGTCCACGTACAAATCCAACTATTACTACGAACCAGAAAATTTTGATGTCTATTAATTTAACTACTTAAAATAAATTTTCGTTATTTTAAGAAATTTAGATAAGAAGTAGAAAAAAATTCTAAGTCCTAAAAACTAGAATGGCGAGAAATAAGAGAGAAAAAGAGTTCGTCGAAAAAGGTCGAAAACGAAAAAATGGTTGAAAAATAAAAGGTGACGGAAAAATAAAAGAAACTTTATAAAAACTTAAAAATACTTGACTAACCTAACCTTATTACTACAACTAACTTAAAATTATAATCGCAAATTGAAATTACTAATTGGAATGATAATTGATACATAGTAAAAGGTCTAAAAATATTAAAGCTTACAGGAAAAACTAAATCCCAAATGGAAATAACTTAAAAAGAAACTAAAACTTAAAAAGGCGTCGCAAAATTCTAAAGCACCTAAATCTTAGTCTAAAGAAAAAGCACTTAAGGAATTTTACGGCAAAGCCTAAAAATCTAGGAGTAAAAATGACTATAGCAAAAACTAAGTTTAAAATTAAATATGAGCTAAAAAATACAAATATTACGCTACAACGATTAAAAAGGGACAAAATATAAAAATATACAAAAAGTTGTAAAAAGTACAATTTTTATAAAAATATTTTTTTTATATTTTATAATAAAAGTATTAAGTTTATAATAAATAAAACTAGTTTAAAAGTAATATAAATAAAATAAAGTAAAAACTTAATTATAATAATAATAATAAGATTAGGGTTTAATAATAATAATTAATAATAATATATTATACTCCGCATTAAATGCAGAATTAGGGTTCGGTTGTGGCCTGGTCAAACCCCTCATGCGAGTCGCATGAAATAAGGGGGTGGGTCATGCGAGTCGCATGGACACCCTGAACTGGTTCAATTGGACTGGTTCAAATGACAGGTCACGTAATTATTTAATATTTATTTTTATTTTTCTGTTTTATATTTAAAAGATAAATATATATATAATTAAAATAAAACTTAATTTTAAAAACTTAAAATACTTTATAATTTTGTAAAAATAAAAGAAAAACTTAAAAATATATTTAAAATACTTTTTTTTTTTACTTTTTTTTTTAAATTTTTATAATTTTTAAACAAAAATATATATATAACAAAAACTAATTAAAACTTAAAAATATATTTTTTTTTATATTGACGTTTCGCTTCGGTGTTCCCCGGCAGCGGCGCCAAAAATACTTGATGTCATGCGAGGGGTATATAAAATAGTTATTAATTTTAGCAGAAAACACTATTAAATACGATACAATTTTACACAAGATATTTATTTATTTATAGAATGGATATACTTAAACCTTGCTACAACACTTATAGGCAGTGTACCTAATCGTACAGTAGTGTAGTTTTTAGTAAGTCCGGTTCGTTCCATAGGGAAATCTTTAAACAAAGCTCAACGCTATATTAGTTTATTTTTATAAAAATACAAACATATATATAAGTAATATTATTATTATAAAGGGGGGTTTTTACCGTTTAATGACCGGTTTGTCGATTTTAAGATTTTAGTCGCAGTTAAAACCTAATGTAAAATATAAAATAAATACAAAACTTAAATTAAAGCGTAAAGTAAATAACGATAATGAAATTGCGAATAATAAAAATGCGAGAAAATAAAATTGCGATAATTAAAAAGTACGATAATTAAAAGTGCGATTAAATAACAATAAATAAAAGTGCGATAATTAGAAGTGCAATTAAATATAAAATAAAGGAAATTAAATATGAAATAAAAGAATTATGCTTATTTAAACTTCCGTAATCATGATGTTTGACGTGTTGATTTTAGTTTTATGCCCATGGGTTAATTGTCCTTTGTCCTGGATTATTTAATATGTCCGTCTGGTTTTTGTCCATAACAGTCCATCAGTCATAAATATAAAGTGCGAGTGTCCTCATCAAATTATTCTTATACCCGAAGTTAAATATTCCAACTAATTGGGGATTCGAATTGTAACAAGGTTTTAATACTTTGTTTAATGAATACACCAGGTTATCGACTGCGTGTAAACCAAGGTTTTACCACTTTGTTAACAATTACACCAATTACCCTTGAATGTAATTTCACCCCTGTTTTAATTATTCTAGTGGCTATTAATCCATTCCCGTGTCCGGTTAAATGAACGATTATTCGTACATATAAATATCCCGCCCATCGTGTCCGATCGAGTTTATATGGTAATTTATAGGGACGCCCAATTGTAAATCTTTATATTAACATTAACAAACTTTCATTTAGTTAAACAAATATAAAGCTCATTAATAGCCCATAGTCTAATTTCCACAAGTGTCGTTCTTTTGTCCAAACCCCAATTATGGTACAAAGCCCAATTACCCAATTTTAGTAATTAGCCCAACATCATGATTACTTCGTTTTAAATAAGCATAATAATAACTTAGCTACGAGACATTAATATAAAAAGGTTGAACATAACTTACAATGATTAAAAATAGCGTAGCGTCACACGGACAGAATTTCGACTTACACCCTTACAACATTCGCTAACATACCCTTATTATTAGAATTAAAATTAAAATTAAAATATAAATTATATATATATATATATATATATCGTATATATTGAGAGAGATTAAAATTATGTGTAAAACTCGGCAGAAAACTGGCTTTATATAGGACCTGACCAGCAATTTCACTCCATGCGACTCGCATGGATTTGTGCCTCTGGCCATGCGAGTCGCATGGCCACCCTGGATCCAGCCAAATTGATTTGTTTTCTTCTTGCCGACGTAATATAATAATAATAATATATATAATATAATATATAATTATATATAATTATATATATATTATATTATATTCTTGTGCATAGTAGACTAGATATTTTTGGTCCGTTGCGTCGGGCGTTTCTTCTTGGCTCAGGTCCCGGTTCCGGATTTTCGGACGTCTTCGCGTATTATTTTATATCGTGTACTTTGCGTCTTGTAACTTGTACTCTTGTCATTTTGAGACGTTCCTCATCAATATTTTGAACCTTTTTAGTTGTATCTTGTACTTTTTAGCTCTTTGGACCTTTTTGTCTTCAATTTGTCGAATCTGCCTTTTGTCTTCACTTTTTAATATTTAAACGAATATTGCTTGTAAATCGAACAATACCAACTAAAATCTTGTCTTTCTTGGGGAATAATGCTATAAAATATATGTTCCTTTTTAGCCTTATCAGCGGTGGTCTTAGCGAATTGAACTGGGCTTACCCATGGACTATCAGAAATTGGATAAATTAAACCTGCATCTAGCAGTTTAATAATCTCTTTCTTTACTACATCTTGCATATTAGGATTTAGTCTTCGTTGGCATTGCACATACGTTTTATGACCTTATTCCATAAGGATTTTATGTGTGCAATACGAAGGACTTATTCCTTTAATATCATGAATCTTCCATGCAATGGCTGGTTTATGAGCTTTCAACACAGAAATGAGTTGTAATTTCTCATTTTCAGTAAGAGAAGACGATATTATTACAGGTAATTCAGATTCACCATGTAAATAAGCGTATTCCAAATGGTTTGGAAGTGGCTTTAACTCTAATTTCGGAGGTTCTTCTATCGATGATTTGTATCGATATCTGTTTTTTTCTTTTCGCATTTGAATTTCTTCTGTTGTTGGTTCATATCCATTAGCTATAAATGTAGCTAACATTTCAGCTTCATCAATTGGTTCATTACCTTCTCCTAAAGAACATTCTCCTGTTCCTTGTAATTCTGGAAATTCTTCTAATAATTCTGCATGTGCATCTATAGTTTGAATATAATAACATGTATCATCTGCAGATTGTGGTTGTTGCATTGCTCTATCAACTGAAAAGGTAACACTCTCATCCTCTATACTTAGGGTCAGTTTCTTACCGAACACGTCTATCATTGCTTTAGCCGTGTTTAAGAATGGTCTTCCTAATATGAGAGGAACTTGAGAATCTTCTTCCATGTCCAGAACAACAAAATCTACTGGAAATACTAAAGTACCAACTTTAACTAGCATGTTCTCCATTATCCCTCTAGGATATTTTATTGATCTATCGGCTAGTTGTATGCTTATTCTGGTTGGTTTCAATTCTCCAAGGTCTAGTTTAGCGTATAGTGAATATGGCATTAGATTTATACTAGCACCTAAATCTGCTAATGCTTCTATTGAACTAAGACTACCCAGAAAACATGGAATTGTGAAACTTCCTGGATCAGATAATTTTTCTGGTATCTTATTTAACAGCACTGCTGAACAATTAGCATTCATAGTAACAGCCGAGAGTTCTTCCATTTTCTTTCTATTTGAAATTAGATCTTTCAAGAATTTAGCATATCTAGGCATTCCTGAAATCACATCAATGAAAGGAAGATTTACATTTATCTATTTAAACATATCCAAGAATTTGGATTGCTCGGCTTCAAGTTTCTCTTTCTTCATTTTACTCGGGTAAGGAAGTGGTGGTTGGTATGGTTTAACATAAGGTTTATCCTTAGCTGTGTTATCTTCATTAACCTTTTCAACTACCGGTTCTTTTTCCTTATCTTGATCAGGTTGTGGTTCTTGTGGAGTAGGAATAGCTTCATCAGAAGTTACAGGTATTTCAGGTGGTTTAAGTGATGTACCACTTCTTGTGGTAATGGCTTTAGCTATTTCATTTCGGGGGTTAGCATTTGTATCACTAGGTAGACTTCCCAGTTTTCTTTCACCTATTAACCTTGCTAGGTTACTTACTTCTTGTTCCAGATTTTGAATAGAAGCTTGTTGATTTCTAAATGCTTGAGCATTTTGTTCATTAGTTTGTTTTTGAGATGTGAAAAACTGTGTTTGAGTTTCAACTAGCTTCGTCATCATATCTTCTAAATTCGGCTTTTTATCATCGGTTTGTTGTGGTGGTTTGTTTTGAAAATTAGGTCTTTGCTGATTGTAAGTATTATTGGTTACTTGTTGATTGCTAGGACCTTGTTGGTTGTTGTATGGAATATTTCGGTTATAATTCTGGTTTTGATTGTAAATCGGTCTAGGCGGTTGATAATTATTCTGATAATTATTTCCAGGCCTTTGGTTTATGTATGAAATATTCTCTCTTTGTTCCATTGTTAATTCAATACTGAGACAATCTTTTGTCAAATGTGGTCCTCCACACTGCTCACAACTAATTCGTATTGAGTGAATATCTTTAGTCATCTTTTCCATTCGTCTCTCCACAGCATCTATCTTTGCGGAAATGGAATCTAAGTCATGGCTAGAATCGGCTCTAGCTGCTTTAGATGATCTAACGATATCTTTTTCTTGGTGCCACTCATGTGAGTGGGAAGCAGTGTTATGAATAATTTTGCAAGCATCAGTTTCGGTTTTCTTCATAATAGAACCACCAGCTGCTATATCTATGTCTTTCCTTGTAGTGATGTCGCATCCTTGGTAGAATATTTGTACTATTTGACAGGTGTCTAAACCATGTTGCGGACATCCTCTTAATAACTTTCCATATCTAGTCCACGCCTCATATAGAGTTTCATTCGGTTTCTGTGTGAACGTAACAATTTCTGCTTGAAGTCTTACGGCTTTAGATGCCGGAAAGAATTGTTTAAGAAATTTTTCAACTAAAACGTCCCATGTATCGATCGCCCCTTCAGGCAACGATTCCAACCAATCTTTGGCTTCTCCCTTTAAAGTCCAGGGAAATAACATGAGATGTATCTGTTCATCCTCCACTTCTCGGATTTTAAATAGTGTGCAGATCCTATTAAAGGTATGTAGATGTTCATTTGGATCTTCTTTCGGTGCACCACTAAATTGGCATTGATTAGTCACCATGTGTAGAATTTGTCCTTTGATTTCATAATCTGGCGCATTAATGTCTGGATGAGTAATTGCGTGACCTTGGCCAGTGCGTTTAGCTCTCATTCGGTCTTCCATACTTAAAGGTTCCAGATTCTCCATAATTGAATTTGTTGAATCGGAATCACTAGAGGATTCTAATTTAATGGTTCGTTCCTCAACAATCTCTGTTTGAATGATTGGTGGTTCCGGAGGAAAGTTTAGTGGTTCAGGATCTACGAATCGTTCCTGAATATTCTCCGGATTCTCAATTGTGAGGTCGGGTTCAAAAAATGGATTATCGGAAATTTGAACTGAAGTACTTGGTCGACTGGATGACGATTCTAAAGAAAAATCAACGGTGGTAATATTTGCTAAATGTCTTGATCTAGTTACAGGTGGTGAACGTACAAAAGGTGGTGAACGTCTTGCTCGGTGCATTCACTGAATATCCTATTAGTTTTTAAAAGGAAAAAAAAATTATAATAAGTTATCCAATCAATAGACTTTTCTGATTTTGCTCACGTTTCGAATAGACAAAAGATGCAGCAGAGGGGCAGGATTCGTTTGGTCTCAATATAATTGAGGACTGTTTGGCTCCAATAACCCGGTCCACGTAGAAATCCAACTATTACTACGAACCAGAAAATTTTGATGTCTATTAATTTAACCACTTAAAATAAATTTTCGTAATTTTAAGAAATTTAGATAAGAAGTAGAATAAAAATCTATGTCCTAAAACTAGAATAGCGAGAAATAAGAAAGAAAAAGAGTTCGTCGGAAAAAGTCGAAAAAGAAAAATGGTTGAAAAATAAAAGGTGACGGAAAAATAAAAGAAACTTATAAAACTTAAAAATACTTGACTAACCTATCCTTATTACTACAACTAACTTAAAATTATAATCGCAAATTGAGATAACTAATTGGAATGATAATTGGTACATAGTAAAAGGTGTCTAAAAATATTAAAGCTTACAGGAAAAACTAAATCCCAAATGGAAATAACTTAAAAAGAAACTAAAACATAAAAAGGCGTCGCAAAATTCTAAAGCACCTAAATCTTAGTCTAAAGAAAAAGCACTTAAGGAATTCTACGGCAAAGCCTAAAAATCTAGAAGTAAAAAATAACTATGGCAAAAACTAAGTTTAAAACTAAATATGAGCTAAATATACAAATATTACGCTAAAACGATTGAAAAAGGACAAAATATAAAAATATACAAAAAGTTGTAAAAAGTACAATTTTTATAAAAATATTATTTTTATATTATTTATTTAATAAAACTACTAATTTTATAGTTTAATTAAACTAATTTAACAAATAAAACAAATTAAATTAATAAACTAAACTAAACTAATTAATAAATAACTAAAACCTATTTTAGGGTTTTTAATTAAATAATAATATTAATAATTATTATTACACCGTAATTAATGCCTGATTAGGGCTTCTGTCGCGTGTCAGAGTACCTCCGCGAGTCGCGGTATTTCAAACAGCAAACCCCGCGAGTCGCGGGTGAAATGTCCCGTTCTTATTGATTAAAAACGTTCCATATTAATTGATTTCGTTGCGAGGTTTTGACCTCTATATGAGACGTTTTTCAAAGACTGCATTCATTTTTAAACAAACCATAACCTTTATTTCATCAATAAAGGTTTAAAAAGCTTTACGTAGATTATCAAATAATGATAATCTAAAATATCCTGTTTACACACGACCATTACATAATGGTTTACAATACAAATATGTTACAACAAAATAAGTTTCTTGAATGCAGTTTTTACACAATATCATACAAGCATGGACTCCAAATCTTGTCCTTATTTAAGTATGCGATAGCGGAAGCTCTTAATAATCACCTGAGAATAAACATGCTTAAAACGTCAACAAAAATGTTGGTGAGTTATAGGTTTAACCTATATATATCAAATCGTAACAATAGACCACAAGATTTCATATTTCAATACACATCCCATACATAGAGATAAAAATCATTCATATGGTGAACACCTGGTAACCGACAATAACAAGATGCATATATAAGAATATCCCCATCATTCCGGGACACCCTTCGGATATGATATAAATTTCGAAGTACTAAAGCATCCGGTACTTTGGATGGGGTTTGTTAGGCCCAATAGATCTATCTTTAGGATTCGCGTCAATTAGGGTGTCTGTTCCCTAATTCTTAGATTACCAGACTTAATAAAAAGGGCATATTCGATTTCGATAATTCAACCATAGAATGTAGTTTCACGTACTTGTGTCTATTTTGTAAATCATTTATAAAACCTGCATGTATTCTCATCCCAAAAATATTAGATTTTAAAAGTGGGACTATAACTCACTTTCACAGATTTTTACTTCGTCGGGAAGTAAGACTTGGCCACTGGTTGATTCACGAACCTATAACAATATATACATATATATCAAAGTATGTTCAAAATATATTTACAACACTTTTAATATATTTTGATGTTTTAAGTTTATTAAGTCAGCTGTCCTCGTTAGTAACCTACAACTAGTTGTCCACAGTTAGATGTACAGAAATAAATCGATAAATATTATCTTGAATCAATCCACGACCCAGTGTATACGTATCTCAGTATTGATCACAACTCAAACTATATATATTTTGAAATCAACCTCAACCCTGTATAGCTAACTCCAACATTCACATATAGAGTGTCTATGGTTGTTCCGAAATATATATAGATGTGTCGACATGATAGGTCGAAACATTGTATACGTGTCTATGGTATCTCAAGATTACATAATATATAATACAAGTTGATTAAGTTATGGTTGGAATAGATTTGTTACCAATTTTCACGTAGCTAAAATGAGAAAAATTATCCAATCTTGTTTTACCCATAACTTCTTCATTTTAAATCCGTTTTGAGTGAATCAAATTGCTATGGTTTCATATTGAACTCTATTTTATGAATCTAAACAAAAAAAGTATAGGTTTTTAGTCGGAAAAATAAGTTACAAGTCGTTTTTGTAAAGGTAGTCATTTCAGTCGAAAGAACGACGTCTAGATGACCATTTTAGAAAACATACTTCCACTTTGAGTTTAACCATAATTTTTGGATATAGTTTCATGTTCATAATAAAAATCATTTTCTCAGAATAACAACTTTTAAATTAAAGTTTATCATAGTTTTTAATTAACTAACCCAAAACAGCCCGCGGTGTTACTACGACGGCGTAAATCCGGTTTTACGGTGTTTTTCGTGTTTCCAGGTTTTAAATCATTAAGTTAGCATATCATATAGATATATAACATGTGTTTAGTTGATTTTAAAAGTCAAGTTAGAAGGATTAACTTTTGTTTGCGAACAAGTTTAGAATTAACTAAACTATGTTCTAGTGATTACAAGTTTAAACCTTCGAATAAGATAGCTTTATATGTATGAATCGAATGATGTTATGAACATCATTACTACCTTAATTTCCTTGGATAAACCTACTGGAAAAGAGAAAAATGGATCTAGCTTCAATGGATCCTTGGATGGCTCGAAGTTCTTGAAGCAGAATCATGACACGAAAACAAGTTCAAGTAAGATCATCACTTGAAATAAGATTGTTATAGTTATAGAAATTGAACCAAAGTTTGAATATGATTATTACCTTGTATTAGAATGATAACCTACTGTAAGAAACAAAGATTTCTTGAGGTTGGATGATCACCTTACAAGATTGGAAGTGAGCTAGCAAACTTGAAAGTATTCTTGATTTTATGAAACTAGAACTTTTGGAATTTATGAAGAACACTTAGAACTTGAAGATAGAACTTGAGAGAGATCAATTAGATGAAGAAAATTGAAGAATGAAAGTGTTTGTAGGTGTTTTTGGTCATTGGTGTATGGATTAGATATAAAGGATATGTAATTTTGTTTTCATGTAAATAAGTCATGAATGATTACTCATATTTTTGTAATTTTATGAGATATTTCATGCTAGTTTCCAAATGATGGTTCCCACATGTGTTAGGTGACTCACATGGGCTGCTAAGAGCTGATCATTGGAGTGTATATACCAATAGTACATACATCTAAAAGCTGTGTATTGTACGAGTACGAATACGGGTGCATACGAGTAGAATTGTTGATGAAACTGAATGAGGATGTAATTGTAAGCATTTTTGTTAAGTAGAAGTATTTTGATAAGTGTATTGAAGTCTTTCAAAAGTTTATAAATACATATTAAAACACTACATGTATATACATTTTAACTGAGTCGTTAAGTCATCGTTAGTCGTTACATGTAAATGTTGTTTTGAAACCTTTAGGTTAACGATCTTGTTAAATGTTGTTAATCCAATGTTTATAATATCAAAAGAGATTTTAAATTATTATATTATCATGATATTATGATGTACGAATATCTCTTAATATGATATATATACATTAAATGTCGTTACAACGATAATCGTTACATATATGTCTCGTTTCAAAATCATTAAGTTAGTAGTCTTGTTTTTACATATGTAGTTCATTGTTAATATACTTAATGATATGTTTAATTATCATAATATAATGTTAACTATATATATAACCATATATATGTCATCATATAGTTTTTTACAAGTTTTAACGTTCGTGAATCACCGGTCAACTTGGGTGGTCAATTGTCTATATGAAACCTATTTCAATTAATCAAGTCTTAACAAGTTTGATTGCTTAACATGTTGGAAACATTTAATCATGTAAATATCAATCTCAATTAATATATATAAACATGGAAAAGTTCGGGTCACTACAGTACCTACCCGTTAAATAAATTTCGTCCCGAAATTTTAAGCTGTTGAAGGTGTTGATGAATCTTCTGGAAATAGATGCGGGTATTTCTTCTTCATCTGATCTTCACGCTCCCAGGTGAACTCGGGTCCTCTACGAGCATTCCATCGAACCTTAACAATTGGTATCTTGTTTTGCTTAAGTCTTTTAACCTCACGATCCATTATTTCGACGGGTTCTTCGATGAATTGAAGTTTTTCGTTGATTTGGATTTCATCTAACGGAATAGTGAGATCTTCTTTAGCAAAACATTTCTTCAAATTCGAGACGTGGAAAGTGTTATGTACAGCCGCGAGTTGTTGAGGTAACTCAAGTCGGTAAGCTACTGGTCCGACACGATCAATAATCTTGAATGGTCCAATATACCTTGGATTTAATTTCCCTCGTTTACCAAATCGAACAACGCCTTTCCAAGGTGCAACTTTAAGCATGACCATCTCTCTAATTTCAAATTCTATATCTTTTCTTTTAATGTCAGCATAGCTCTTTTGTCGACTTTGGGCGGTTTTCAACCGTTGTTGAATTTGGATGATCTTCTCGGTAGTTTCTTGTATAATCTCCGGACCCGTAATCTGTCTATCCCCCACTTCACTCCAACAAATCGGAGACCTGCACTTTCTACCATAAAGTGCTTCAAACGGCGCCATCTCAATGCTTGAATGGTAGCTGTTGTTGTAGGAAAATTCTGCTAACGGTAAATGTCGATCCCAACTGTTTCCGAAATCAATAACACATGCTCGTAGCATGTCTTCAAGCGTTTGTATCGTCCTTTCGCTCTGCCCATCAGTTTGTGGATGATAGGCAGTACTCATGTCTAGACGAGTTCCTAATGCTTGCTGTAATGTCTGCCAGAATCTTGAAATAAATCTGCCATCCCTATCAGAGATAATAGAGATTGGTATTCCATGTCTGGAGATGACTTCCTTCAAATACAGTCGTGCTAACTTCTCCATCTTGTCATCTTCTCTTATTGGCAAGAAGTGTGCTGATTTGGTGAGACGGTCAACTATTACCCAAATAGTATCAAAACCACTTGCAGTCCTTGGCAATTTAGTGATGAAATCCATGGTAATGTTTTCCCATTTCCATTCCGGGATTTCGGGTTGTTGAAGTAGACCTGATGGTTTCTGATGCTCAGCTTTGACCTTAGAACACGTCAAACATTCTCCTACGTATTTAGCAACATCGGCTTTCATACCCGGCCACCAAAAATGTTTCTTGAGATCCTTGTACATCTTCCTCGTTCCAGGATGTATTGAGTATCTGGTTTTATGAGCTTCTCTAAGTACCATTTCTCTCATATCTCCAAATTTTGGTACCCAAATCCTTTCAGCCCTATACCGGGTTCCGTCTTCCCGAATATTAAGATGCTTCTCCGATCCTTTGGGTATTTCATCCTTTAAATTTCCCTCTTTTAAAACTCTTTGTTGCGCCTCCTTTATTTGAGTAGTAATGTTATTATGAATCATTATATTCATAGATTTTACTCGAATGGGTTCTCTATCCTTCCTGCTCAAGGCATCGGCTACCACATTTGCCTTCCCCGGGTGGTAACGAATCTCAAAGTCGTAATCATTCAATAATTCAATCCACCTACGCTGCCTCATATTCAGTTGTTTCTGATTAAATATGTGTTGAAGACTTTTGTGGTCGGTATATATAATACTTTTGACCCCATATAAGTAGTGCCTCCAAGTCTTTAATGCAAAAACAACCGCGCCTAATTCCAAATCATGCGTCGTATAATTTTGTTCGTGAATCTTCAATTATCTAGACGCATAAGCAATCACCTTCGTTCGTTGCATTAATACACAACCGAGACCTTGCTTTGATGCGTCACAATAAATCACAAAATCATCATTCCCTTCAGGCAATGACAATATAGGTGCCGTAGTTAGCTTTTTCTTCAAGAACTGAAACGCTTTCTCTTGTTCATCATTCCATTCAAATTTCTTCCCTTTATGCGTTAATGCAGTCAAGGGTTTTGCTATTCTGGAAAAGTCTTGGATGAACCTTCTGTAGTAACCAGCTAGTCCTAAAAACTGGCGTATGTGTTTCGGAGTTTTCGGGGTTTCCCACTTTTCAACAGTTTCTATCTTTGCCGGATCCACCTTAATACCTTCTTTGTTCACTATGTGACCGAGGAATTGAACTTCTTCCAACCAAAATGCACACTTTGAAAACTTAGCGTACAATTCTTCCTTCCTCAATACTTCTAACACCTTTCTCAAATGTTCACCGTGTTCTTGGTAATTCTTTGAGTAAATAAGTATGTCATCAATGAAAACAATGACAAACTTGTCAAGGTATGGTCTACACACTCGGTTCATAAGGTCCATGAACACAGCTGGTGCATTAGTTAAACCAAACGGCATGACCATAAACTCGTAATGACCGTAACGTGTTCTGAAAGCAGTCTTTGGAATATCATCTTCTTTCACCCGCATTTGATGATACCCGGAACGTAAGTCAATCTTTGAATAAACAGACGAGCCTTGTAGTTGATCAAATAAGTCATCGATTCTCGGTAGTGGGTAGCGGTTCTTGATGGTAAGTTTGTTCAACTCTCGGTAGTCGATACACAACCTGAATGTACCATCTTTCTTCTTGACAAACAAAACAGGAGCTCCCCACGGTGACGTGCTTGGTCGAATGAAACCACGCTCTAAAAGTTCTTGTAATTGGCTTTGTAGTTCTTTCATCTCGCTGGGTGCGAGTCTGTAAGGAGCACGAGCTATTGGTGCAGCTCCTGGTACAAGATCTATTTGAAATTCAACGGATCGATGTGGGGGTAATCCCGGTAATTCTTTCGGAAATACATCAGGAAATTCTTTTGCGACGGGAACATCATTGATGCTCTTTTCTTCAGTTTGTACTTTCTCGACGTGTGCTAGAACAGCATAGCAACCTTTTCTTATTAGTTTTTGTGCCTTCAAATTACTAATAAGATGTAGCTTCGTGTTGCCCTTTTCTCCGTACACCATTAAGGGTTTTCCTTTTTCTCGTATAATGCGAATTGCATTTTTGTAACAAACGATCTCCGCTTTCACTTCTTTCAACCAGTCCATACCGATTATCACATCAAAACTCCCTAACTCTACTGGTATCAAATCAATCTTAAATGTTTCGCTAACCAGTTTAATTTCTCGATTACGACATATATTATCTGCTGAAATTAATTTACCATTTGCTAATTCGAGTAAAAATTTACTATCCAAGGGCGTCAATGGACAACTTAATTTAGCACAAAAATCTCTACTCATATAGCTTCTATCCGCACCCGAATCAAATAAAACGTAAGCAGATTTATTGTCAATAAGAAACGTACCCGTAACAAGCTCCGGGTCTTCCTGTGCCTCTACCGCATTAATATTGAAAACTCTTCCACGGCCTTGTCCATTCGTGTTCTCCTGGTTCGGGCAATTTCTAATAATGTGGCCTGGTTTTCCACATTTATAACAAACTACATTGGCATAACTTGCTCCGACACTACTTGCTCCGCCATTACTCGTTCCGACACCATTTGTTCCTTTCGTTCTATTAACCCCTGGTCCGTAGACCTCACACTTCGCCGCGCTATGACCATTTCTTTTACACTTGTTGCAAAATTTGGTGCAGAACCCCGAGTGATTCTTTTCACACCTTTGGCATAGCTGCTTCTGATTGTTGTTGTTGTTGCGGTTATTATTGTTGTTGGGTTGATTGTTGTAGTTGCTGTTGTTGTTGTTGTTGTTGTTGTTGGGCCGTTTGTTGTAGTTGCGATTGATGTTGCGATTGTTGGGATAATTGTTGCGATTATTGTTGTAATTGCTGTTGTTGTTGTATTGGTGATTCTTATCACCGTTTTCCTCCCACTTTCTTTTGACTTGCTTCACATTGGCCTCTTCAGCAGTCTGTTCTTTAATTCTTTCTTCAATTTGGTTCACGAGTTTGTGAGCCATTCTACATGCCTGTTGTATGGAGGCGGGCTCGT
Source organism: Rutidosis leptorrhynchoides (assembly GCF_046630445.1). Classification (NCBI taxonomy): domain Eukaryota; kingdom Viridiplantae; phylum Streptophyta; class Magnoliopsida; order Asterales; family Asteraceae; genus Rutidosis; species Rutidosis leptorrhynchoides. Next base: position 322,875,605 of record NC_092342.1, on the reverse strand, counting down.
GTGAACTTATATCTTCTTGGATTCTTTCCGGTAATCCTTTCACAAACGCGTCGATCTTCTCTTCCTCATCTTCGAATGCTCCCGGACACAATAGTAACAATTCTGTGAATCGTCTTTCGTACGTGGTAATATCAAATCCTTGGGTTCGTAACCCTCTAAGTTCTGTCTTGAGCTTATTGACCTCGGTTCTGGGACGGTACTTCTCGTTCATCAAGTGCTTGAATGCTGACCACGGTAGTGCGTACGCATCGTCTTGTCCCACCTGCTCTAGATAGGTATTCCACCATGTTAACGCAGAACCTGTGAAGGTATGCGTAGCGTACTTTACTTTGTCCTCTTCAGTACACTTACTTATGGCAAACACCGATTCGACCTTCTCGGTCCACCGTTTCAATCCGATCGGTCCTTCGGTTCCATCAAATTCCAAAGGTTTGCAGGCAGTGAATTCTTTGTAGGTGCATCCTACACGATTTCCTGTACTGCTAGATCCAAGGTTATTGTTGGTATGTAGCGCAGCCTGTACTGCAGCTATGTTTGAAGCTAGAAAAGTACGGAATTCCTCTTCATTCATATTCACGGTGTGTCGAGTAGTCGGTGCCATTTCCTTCAAAATAGTTAAATGAACAAGTTAATCATACAGAATATTAAGAGTAGTCAATAGTATTTCGTAGCATAATATGAACTCATTTATAAAAGCTTTTTCTTCATATTAGCGTTTTATAAGTTTAAATTCGGGTAGTACCTACCCGTTAAGTTCATACTTAGTAGCTAATATACAATTCAACTACTACAATTCTATATGAAAAACTGATTATAATAATATTTCGCGTTCAAACTTTTACACAATATTTTACAAACTTACAATACCGCTTATTTTACATATAGCATGAAATATAGCACACAATAAATTTGATACAAGATGGTTGTGAAGATAATTCTAGCTAGTACACAAGTCGTTCAGCAAAGGCAATAAAGACACGTAATTCATACGTCCAGAAACAAGTCATGCATTCTAGTTTTACTAGGATTACTTCCCATCCTTGGTCTTGTGGAACATAACCGTTATGGCCGTTGATAAGACAGCGTGTTGTAACGTCGTCAAAGGGACGAGGGTTACGTAATGTCCAACAGTCCCGTAACAATCTAAAAACCTCATTTCTTACCCCAATTACCGACTCCGTCACTTTTGGAAACGTTTTGTTTAATAGTTGTAGCCCGATGTTCTTGTTCTCACTTTGGTGAGAAGCGAACATTACTAATCCGTAAGCATAACATGCTTCTTTATGTTGCATGTTAGCCGCTTTTTCTAAATCACAAAGTCCAATATTCGGATATATTGAGTCAAAATAATTTCTTAACCCGTTGCGTAAAATAGCATTTGGGTTCCCCGCAATATATGCGTCAAAGTAAACACATCGTAACTTATGGGTTTCCCAATGTGATATCCCCCATCTTTCAAACGAAAGTCTCTTATAAACCAAGACATTCTTGGAACGTTCTTCGAATGTCTTACAAACTGATCTCGCCTTAAATAGTTGTGCCGAGGAATTCTTGCCGACTCTAGACAAGATTTCATCAATCATGTCTCCGGGTAGGTCTCTTAAAATATTGGGTTGTCTATCCATTTTGTGTTTTTAAACTGTAAAATAGACAAGAGTTAGATTCATAAAAAAAAAAAATACTTATTAATACAAGCAATTTTTACATATATCATAAAGCATAAGAACACTATATTACATATATTACACCACACGAATACAACTATCTTATTCCGACTCGCTCGTTTCTTCTTCTTCGGTTTTGGTTCGTTTTGCCAAGTTTCTAGGGATATATGATGTTCCCCTAATACGAGCCGTCGTTGTCCACATTGGTTTAGAAAAACCAGGTGGTTTAGAGGTTCCCGGGTCATTGTTACAACTTAAGGACTTCGGGGGTTGACGATACATATAAAGTTCATCGGGGTTAGAATTAGATTTCTCTATTTTTATGCCCTTTCCCTTATTATTTTCTTTTGCCTTTTTAAATTCAGTTGGGGTAATTTCTATAACATCATTGGAATTCTCGTCGGAATCCGATTCATCGGAGAATTGGTAATCCTCCCAATATTTTGCTTCCTTGGCGGAAACACCATTGACCATAATTAACCTTGGTCGGTTGGTTGAGGATTCTCTTTTACTTAACCGTTTTATTATTTCCCCCACCGGTTCCGATTCTTCTTCCGGTTCCGATTCTTCTTCCGGTTCCGATTCTTCTTCCGGTTCCGACTCTTCTTCCGGTTCCTCTTCGGGAACTTGTGAATCAGTCCACGAATCATTCCAATTTACATTTGACTCTTCATTATTATTAGGTGAGTCAATGGGACTTGTTCTAGAGGTAGACATCTATCACATAATATCAAACACGTTAAGAGATTAATATATCACATAATATTCATATGTTAAAAATATATAGTTTCCAACAAAAATGATAAGCAATCATTTTTAAAGAAAACACGGTCGAAGTCCAGACTCACTAATGCATCCTAACAAACTCGATAAGACACACTAATGCAAATTTTCTGGTTCTCTAAGACCAACGCTCTGATACCAACTGAAATGTCCCGTTCTTATTGATTAAAAACGTTCCATATTAATTGATTTCGTTGCGAGGTTTTGACCTCTATATGAGACGTTTTTCAAAGACTGCATTCATTTTTAAACAAACCATAACCTTTATTTCATCAATAAAGGTTTAAAAAGCTTTACGTAGATTATCAAATAATGATAATCTAAAATATCCTGTTTACACACGACCATTACATAATGGTTTACAATACAAATATGTTACAACAAAATAAGTTTCTTGAATGCAGTTTTTACACAATATCATACAAGCATGGACTCCAAATCTTGTCCTTATTTAAGTATGCGATAGCGGAAGCTCTTAATAATCACCTGAGAATAAACATGCTTAAAACGTCAACAAAAATGTTGGTGAGTTATAGGTTTAACCTATATATATCAAATCGTAACAATAGACCACAAGATTTCATATTTCAATACACATCCCATACATAGAGATAAAAATCATTCATATGGTGAACACCTGGTAACCGACAATAACAAGATGCATATATAAGAATATCCCCATCATTCCGGGACACCCTTCGGATATGATATAAATTTCGAAGTACTAAAGCATCCGGTACTTTGGATGGGGTTTGTTAGGCCCAATAGATCTATCTTTAGGATTCGCGTCAATTAGGGTGTCTGTTCCCTAATTCTTAGATTACCAGACTTAATAAAAAGGGCATATTCGATTTCGATAATTCAACCATAGAATGTAGTTTCACGTACTTGTGTCTATTTTGTAAATCATTTATAAAACCTGCATGTATTCTCATCCCAAAAATATTAGATTTTAAAAGTGGGACTATAACTCACTTTCACAGATTTTTACTTCGTCGGGAAGTAAGACTTGGCCACTGGTTGATTCACGAACCTATAACAATATATACATATATATCAAAGTATGTTCAAAATATATTTACAACACTTTTAATATATTTTGATGTTTTAAGTTTATTAAGTCAGCTGTCCTCGTTAGTAACCTACAACTAGTTGTCCACAGTTAGATGTACAGAAATAAATCGATAAATATTATCTTGAATCAATCCACGACCCAGTGTATACGTATCTCAGTATTGATTACAACTCAAACTATATATATTTTGGAATCAACCTCAACCCTGTATAGCTAACTCCAACATTCACATATAGAGTGTCTATGGTTGTTCCGAAATATATATAGATGTGTCGACATGATAGGTCGAAACATTGTATACGTGTCTATGGTATCTCAAGATTACATAATATATAATACAAGTTGATTAAGTTATGGTTGGAATAGATTTGTTACCAATTTTCACGTAGCTAAAATGAGAAAAATTATCCAATCTTGTTTTACCCATAACTTCTTCATTTTAAATCCGTTTTGAGTGAATCAAATTGCTATGGTTTCATATTGAACTCTATTTTATGAATCTAAACAAAAAAAGTATAGGTTTTTAGTCGGAAAAATAAGTTACAAGTCATTTTTGTAAAGGTAGTCATTTCAGTCGAAAGAACGACGTCTAGATGACCATTTTAGAAAACATACTTCCACTTTGAGTTTAACCATAATTTTTGGATATAGTTTCATGTTCATAATAAAAATCATTTTCTCAGAATAACAACTTTTAAATCAAAGTTTATCATAGTTTTTAATTAACTAACCCAAAACAGCCCGCGGTGTTACTACGACGGCATAAATCCGGTTTTACGGTGTTTTTCGTGTTTCCAGGTTTTAAATCATTAAGTTAGCATATCATATAGATATATAACATGTGTTTAGTTGATTTTAAAAGTCAAGTTAGAAGGATTAACTTTTGTTTGCGAACAAGTTTAGAATTAACTAAACTATGTTCTAGTGATTACAAGTTTAAACCTTCGAATAAGATAGCTTTATATGTATGAATCGAATGATGTTATGAACATCATTACTACCTTAATTTCCTTGGATAAACCTACTGGAAAAGAGAAAAATGGATCTAGCTTCAATGGATCCTTGGATGGCTCGAAGTTCTTGAAGCAGAATCATGACACGAAAACAAGTTCAAGTAAGATCATCACTTGAAATAAGATTGTTATAGTTATAGAAATTGAACCAAAGTTTGAATATGATTATTACCTTGTATTAGAATGATAACCTACTGTAAGAAACAAAGATTTCTTGAGGTTGGATGATCACCTTACAAGATTGGAAGTGAGCTAGCAAACTTGAAAGTATTCTTGATTTTATGAAACTAGAACTTTTGGAATTTATGAAGAACACTTAGAACTTGAAGATAGAACTTGAGAGAGATCAATTAGATGAAGAAAATTGAAGAATGAAAGTGTTTGTAGGTGTTTTTGGTCGTTGGTGTATGGATTAGATATAAAGGATATGTAATTTTGTTTTCATGTAAATAAGTCATGAATGATTACTCATATTTTTGTAATTTTATGAGATATTTCATGCTAGTTTCCAAATGATGGTTCCCACATGTGTTAGGTGACTCACATGGGCTGCTAAGAGCTGATCATTGGAGTGTATATACCAATAGTACATACATCTAAAAGCTGTGTATTGTACGAGTACGAATACGGGTGCATACGAGTAGAATTGTTGATGAAACTGAATGAGGATGTAATTGTAAGCATTTTTGTTAAGTAGAAGTATTTTGATAAGTGTATTGAAGTCTTTCAAAAGTTTATAAATACATATTAAAACACTACATGTATATACATTTTAACTGAGTCGTTAAGTCATCGTTAGTCGTTACATGTAAATGTTGTTTTGAAACCTTTAGGTTAACGATCTTGTTGAATGTTGTTAATCCAATGTTTATAATATCAAAAGAGATTTTAAATTATTATATTATCATGATATTATGATGTACGAATATCTCTTAATATGATATATATACATTAAATGTCGTTACAACGATAATCGTTACATATATGTCTCGTTTCAAAATCATTAAGTTAGTAGTCTTGTTTTTACATATGTAGTTCATTGTTAATATACTTAATGATATGTTTAATTATCATAATATAATGTTAACTATATATATAACCATATATATGTCATCATATAGTTTTTTACAAGTTTTAACGTTCGTGAATCACCGGTCAACTTGGGTGGTCAATTGTCTATATGAAACCTATTTCAATTAATCAAGTCTTAACAAGTTTGATTGCTTAACATGTTGGAAACATTTAATCATGTAAATATCAATCTCAATTAATATATATAAACATGGAAAAGTTCGGGTCACTACAGCGGGGTTCCAAATTTCAACCCTGGAACAGTTTTAAATTTTACGCGTTTTTTTTTTTATTTTTTTATTTTTTATTTTCTGTTTTAAATTTTTCTGTTTTATAATCTAAAATTTATATATAATAAAAACTTATATTTAAAAACTAAAATAAAAATAGAATTACTTTATAATTTTATAAATAAAAATCTTAAAACTAGATTTATATATATATATATATATATATATATTTTTTTCGGTTTTTATATTTATAAAATATATTTATAAAATAAATTAAATAAAACTTATATTTTTACAAACTAAAGAAACTTTATAAAACTTAAATATTTATCAAACTCCTAAAAATATTTATATTTTTGTTTTTCTTTTTATATTTTCGAATATTTAAAACGTATTTTTATAAAAACGAATTTTAATAAAAGTAAACTAAAAATCTTTTTTTTATTAGCGTTGCGCTTCCGGCTTTTAAGAGAGTCCCCGTCAGCGGCGCCAAAAATACTTGATGTTATGCGAGGTGTATATAAAATAGCTTTATTTTTACTAGGAAAATACTATTAAATACGATACAATTTTACACAAGATATTTATTTATTTATAGAATGGATATACTTAAACCTTGCTACAACACTTATAGGCAGTGTACCTAATCGTACAGTAGTGTAGTTTTTAGTAAGTCCGGTTCGTTCCACGGGGAATCTTTTTAAACAAAGCTTAACGCTATATTAGTTTACTTTTATAAAAATACAAATATATATATATATAAGTAATATTATTATTAAAAAGGGGGGTTTTTACCGTTTAATGACCGGTTTGTCGATTTTAAAACTTTAGTCGCAGTTAAAACCAAACGTAAAATAATAAATAAAAGACTTAATTTAAAGCGTAAAGTAAATAATGATAATGAAATTGCGAATAATAAAAGTGCGATAAAATAAACTTGCGATAATTAAAAAGCACGATAATTAAAAGTGCAATTAAATACAATAAAAATAAAAATGCGATAATTAGAAGTGCAATTAAATATAAAATAAAGGAAATTAAATATGAAATAAAAGAATTATGCTTATTTAAACTTCCGTAATCATGATGTTTGACGTGTTGATTTTAGTTTTATGCCCATGGGTTAATTGTCCTTTGTCCTGGATTATTTAATATGTCCGTCTGGTTTTTGTCCATAACAGTCCATCAGTCATAAATATAAAGTGCGAGTGTCCTCGTCAAATTATTCTTATACCCGAAGTTAAATATTTCAACTAATTGGGGACTTAAACTGTAACAAGATTTTAATACTTTGTTTAATAATTACACCAGGATGTCGACTGAGTGTAACCCAAGGTTTTAATATTTTGTTATCAATTATACCAAGTGTCCTTGTACATAATTTCACCCTTGTTTTAATTATTCTAGTGACTATTAATCCATTCCCGTGTCCAGTTAAATGAACGATTATTTGTACATATAAATACCCCGCCCATCGTGTCCGATCGAGTGTATATGGTAATTTATAGGGACGCCCAATTGTAAATCTTTATATTAACATTAACAAACTATCATTTAGTTAAACAAATATAAAGCCCATTAATAGCCCATAGTCTAATTTCCACAAGTGTCGTTCTTTTGTCCAAACCCCAATTATGGTACAAAGTCCAATTACCCAATTTTAGTAATTAGCCCAACATCATGATTACTTCGTTTTAAATAAGCATAATAATAACTTAGCTACGAGACATTAATGTAAAAAGGTTGAACATAACCTACAATGATTAAAAATAGCGTAGCGTTACACGGACAGAATTTCGACTTACACCCTTACAACATTCGCTAACATACCCTTATTATTAGAATTATAATTAAAATTAAAATTAAAATTAAAATTAAAATATAAATATAAATATTTACGTAGTATTATGAGAGAAGAAGAAAAGATGATTTTTTACGATCAGAATGCGCGAGCTTTATAGGGAGTTTCTGAAATTGGGGTTCCGCGACTCGCGGCCTTTTTGGCCTTCAAACTCCGCGAGTCGCGGAGTTTACTTTTACAGCTCACACAAGCTTGGCTCTTTGTTTACCGACGGTTTTAAATATAAATATAATATATTAAATAATTATAAGAATTATTTAAATATTATATTATATTTATGTGCATAGTTGACTTGTAATTTTTAGTCCGTTGCGTCGAGCGTTGAGAGTTGACTCTGGTCCCGGTTCCGGATTTTCGAACGTCCTTGCGTACAATTTAATATCTTGTACTTTGCGTTTTGAATCTTGTACTCTTGTAATTTCGAGACGTTTCTTGTCAATAATTGGAACCTCTTTGATTGTCTTTTGTACTTTTTAGCTTTTTGGTCGTTTGCGTCTTCAATTCGTCGAATCTGTCTTTTGTCTTCACCTTTTATTATTTAAACGAATATCACTTGTAAATAGAACAATTGCAACTAAAAGCTTGTCTTCCTTGAGGAATAATGCTATGAAATATATGTTCGTTTTTAGCATTATCACTGTGTTATCTTCATTAACCTTTTCAACTACCGGTTCTTTTTCCTTATCTTGTTTAGGTTGTGGTTCTTGTGGAGTAGGAATAGCTTCATCAGAAGTTACAGGTATTTCAGGTGGTTTAAGTGTTGTACCACTTCTTGTGGTAATGGCTTTAGCTGTTTCATTCCGGGGGTTAGCATTTGTATCACTAGGTAAACTTCCCGGTTTTCTTTCACCTATTAACCTTGCTAGGTTACTTACTTCTTGTTCTAAATTTTGAATAGAAGCTTGTTGATTTCTAAATGCTTGAGCATTTTGTTCATTAGTTTGTTTCTGAGATGTGAAAAACTGCGTTTGAGTTTCAACTAGCTTCGTCATCATATCTTCTAAATTCGGATTTTTATCATCGGTTTGTGGTGGTTTGTTTTGAAAATTAGGTCTTTGCTGGTTGTAAGTATTATTGAATACTTGTTGATTGCTAGGACCTTGTTGGTTGTTGTATGGAATATTTCGGTTATAATTCTGATTTTGATTGTAAATCGGTCTTGGCGGTTGATAATTATTCTGATAATTATTTCCAGGCCTTTGGTTTATGTATGAAATATTCTCTCTTTGTTCCATTGTTAATTCAATACTAAGACAATCTTTTGTCAAATGTGGTCCTCCACACTGCTCACAACTAATTCGTATTGAGTGGATATCTTTAGTCATCTTTTCCATTCGTCTCTCGACAGCATCTATCTTTGCAGAAATGGAATCTAAGTCATAGTATGATCTAACGATATCTTTTTCTTGGTGCCACTCATGTGAGTGGGAAGCAGTGTTATCAATAATTTTGTAAGCATCAGTTTCGGTTTTCTTTATAATGGAACCACCAGCTGCAATATCTATGTCTTTCCTTGTAGTGTTGTCGCATCCTTGGTATAATAATTGTACTATTTGACAGGTATCTAAACCATGTTGCGGACATCCTCTTAATAACTTTCCAAATCTTGTCCACGCCTCATATAGAGTTTCATTTGGCTTCTGTGTGAACGTAACAATTTCTCCTTGAAGTCTTACGGCTTTAGATGCCGGAAAGAATTGTTTAAGAAATTTTTCAACTAAAACGTCCCATGTATCGATCGCCCCTTCAGGTAATGATTACAACCAATCTTTGGCTTCTCCCTTTAAAGTCCAGGGAAATAACATGAGATATATCTGTTCATCCTCAACTTCTCTTATTTTAAATAGTGTGCAGATCCTATTAAAGGTACGAAGATGTTCATTTGGATCTTCCTTCGGCGCACCACTAAATTGGCATTGATTAGTCACCATATGTAGAATTTGTCCTTTGATTTCATAATCTGGCGCATTAATGTCTGGATGAGTAATTGCGTGACCTTGGCCAGTGCGTTTAGCTCTCATTCGGTCTTTCATACTTAAAGGTTCCAGATTTTCCATGATTGAATTTGTTGAATCCGAATCACTAGAGGATTCTGATTTAATGGTTCGTTCCTCAACAATCTCTGTTTGAATGATTGATGGTTCCGGAGGAAAATTTAATGGTTCAGGATCTATGAATTGTCCTTGAATATTCTCCGGATTCTCAATTGTGTGGTCGGGTTCAAAAAATGGATTATCGGAAATTTGAATTGGAGTACTTGGTTGACTGGATGATGATTCTAAAGGAAAATCAACGGCGATAATATTTGCTAGATGTCTTGATCTAGTTACAGGTGGTGAACGTACAAAAGGTGGTGAACGTCTTGCTCGGTGCATTCACTGAATATCCTATTAGTTTTTAAAAGGAAAGAAAAAATTATATAAGTTATCCAATTAATAGACTTTTCTGATTTTGCCCACGTTTCGAATAGCAAAAAGATGCAGCAGAGGGGCAGGATTCGTTTGGTCTCAATATAATTGAGGACTGTTTGGCTCCAATAACCCGGTCCACGTACAAATCTAACTATTACTACGAACCAGAAAATTTTGATGTCTATCAATTTAACCACTTAAAATAAATTTTCGTAATTTTAAGAAGTATAGAAAAGAAGTAGAAAAAATTCTAAGTCCTAAAAACTAGAATGACGAGAAATAAGAAAGAAAAAGAGCGCGTCGAAAAAGGTCAAAAAAGAAAAGATCGAAAAATAAAAGGCGTCGAAAAATAAGAAAGAAAAAAAAATGACTATAAAACTAAAAAAAAAAACTCGACTAACCCAACCTTATTACTATCACTAACTTAAAATTATAATCGCAAATTGAGATTACTAATTGGAATGATAATTGATACATAGGTAAAAGGTGTCTAAAAATATTAAAGCTTACAGGAAAAACTATATCCCAAATGGCAATATCTCAAAAAGGTATTAAAACTTAAAAAAAACGTCGCAGAATTCTAAAGCACTTAAATCTTAGTCTAAAGAAAAAGCACTTAAGGGATTTTACGGCAAAGCCTAAAAATCTAGAAATAAAAATAACTATGGCAAAAACTATGAATTAAAAATAAATACGAGCAAAAATTACAAAAGTTAAGCTAAAACAATTAAAAAGGGATAAAATATAAAAATATACTAAAAGTTGTAAAAAGTACAATTTTTATAAAAATATTATTTTTATATTATTTATTTTATAAAACTATTAATTTTATATTTTATAAAACTAATTAAACTTAAAAATACAAATTAAATAAATAACTAAATTAAATATTTAACTAATCTAACCTAATTAGGGTTTAAATATAATAATAATAATTATAAACCGTAATTAATGCAGTACTCAGTCAACTGTGGCGTGTCAGAAGGGCTCATGCGATCGCATGAGTCCTAAGTTATCCAGCCATGCGATCGTGTGGGCTAGGGTTTCGGGCCACAGTGTGGGCTGCTACAGTACTGGACTCGAGTGTTTTTTTTTTTATATTAGCGTTGCGCTTCCGGCTTTTAAGCTAGATGGTTCCCCGGCAGCGGCGCCAAAAATACTTGATGTTCTGCGAGGTGTATATAAAATAGCTTATATTTTACAAAGAAATACTATTAAATACGATACAATTTTACTCAAGATCTTTATTTATTTATTGAATGGATATACTTAAACCTTGCTACAACACTTATAGGCAGTGTACCTAATCGTACAGTAGTGTAGTTTTTAGTAAGTCCGGTTCGTTCCACAGATAAAAATCTTTTAATCAAAGCTTAACGCTATATTTGTTTTATTTTATAAAAATACAAATATATATATATATATAAGTAATATTATTATTATAAAGGGGGGTTTTTACCGTTTAATGATCGGTTTGTCGATTTTAAAAATTTAGTCGCAGTTAAAACAAAATGTAAAATATTAAATAAATAAAAGACTTAATTTAAAGCGTAGAGTAAATAACGATAATGAAATTGCGATAAATAAAAGTGCGATAAAATAAACTTGCGATAATTAAAAAGTACAATAATTAAAAGTGCAATTAAATACAATAACAACAAATAAAAGTGCTATAATTAGAAGTGCAATTAAATATAAAATAAAGGAAATTAAATATGAAATAAAAGAATTATGCTTATTTAACTTCCGTAATCATGATGTTTGACGTGTTGATTTTAGTTTTATGCCCATGGGTTAATTGTCCTTTGTCCTGGATTATTTAATATGTCTGTCTGTTTTTTGTCCATAACAGTCCATCAGTCATAAATATAAAGTGCGAGTATCCTCGTCAAATTATCCTTATACCCGAAGTTAAATATTCCAACTAATTGGGGACTTAAACTGTAACAAGATTTTAATACTTTATTTAATAATTACACCAGGATGTCGACTGAATGTAACCCAAGGTTTTAATACTTTGTTATCAATTATGCCAAGTGTCCTTGTACATAATTTCACCCCTGTTTTAATAATTCTAGTGGCTATTAATCCATTCCCGTGTCCGGTTAAATGAATGATTATTCGTACATATAAATACCCCGCCCATCGTGTCCGATCGAGTGTATATGGTTATTTATAGGGACGTCCAATTGTAAATCTTTATATTAACATTAACAAATTATCGTTTAGTTAAACATATATAAAGCCCATTGATAACCCATAGTCTAATTTTCACAAGTGTCGTTCTTTTGTCCAAACCCTAATTATGGTACAAAGCCCAATTACCCAATTTTAATAATTAGCCCAACATCATGATTACTTCGGATTAAATAAGCATAATAATAACTTAGCTACGAGACATTAATGTAAAAAGGTTGAACATAACTTACAATGATTAAAAATAGCGTAGCGTTACACGGACAGAATTTCGACTTACACCCTTACAACATTCGCTCACATACCCTTATTATTAGAATTAAAATTAAAATTAAAATTAAAATATAAATATAAATATATACTACGTATATAGATAGAGAGATTGATATTATGGATGGAAAAATGGTGCACCAAAGCTCGATTTTTATAGGCCTGTGATCTGGAAAAGGGGCTCATGCGATCGCATGGATTTATGCCTTCCAGGCCATGCGATCGCATGGCCAGCTGGGGAGAGCCACTTTTGGTTGTTTTCTTCTGCCGACGTTTATTTAAATATAATATAATATATATATTAATTTTAAGAATTAATTATATATTATATTATATTCATATGCATAGTTGACTTGTAATTTTTAGTCCGTTGCGTCGAGCGTTGAGAGTTGACTCTGGTCCCGGTTCCGAATTTTCGAACGTCCTTGCGTACAATTTAATATATTGTACTTTTCGTTTTGAATCTTGTACTCTTGTAATTTTGAGACGTTTCTTATCAATAATTGGAACCTCATTGATTGTATTTTGTACTTTTGAGCTTTTTGGTCATTTGCGTCTTCAATTCGTCGAATCTGTCTTTTGTCTTCACCTTTTATTATTTAAACGAATATCACTTGTAAATAGGACAATTGCAACTAAAATCTTGTCTTTCTTGAGGAATAATGCTATGAAATATATGTTCGTTTTTAGCATTATCATATAGTCTTTCCTTAATTAATATATATAACTTGTGAGTGGATTAAGTTACTGTGTTTGTAACTTTTCAATCATATTTATATTTATGATATACATGCACAAACATATCCAAACTTCATGTGCCTCTATTTTGTTCAATCCAACACCATTTAAACATCAACATAAACCCACTCTCTAAATTTGTTTTGTGTTTCTGTTTAAAATTCCGAGAAGACCACCATCTCATCACCATGAACACCCTCGCGTTCATCACCATCGACACAAACATCCTTCATCTCTTTTCTCTCTGTTTTCACTTCTAAAATGAACATCGTAGGAAAACAAGACAGAAGCTTACCACATGTCTTCAGGTACCAATGGCTCCTCACGTAAGAAAGCTTCTAAGCAGGCATACAAAGAAAGGTATGAAACGGCGATGATAGAAACTATATATATTTTTTTGGTTGCGGTTCACATCACACCACCACCTTGTGTTGCTACATCTATTTATGTTTTTGGTTCAACCTCAAACGAAAATCCAAAACAGCAGTCATTAAACTCATCATATCATTGTCTCTTTTCGCCATAAAACAACCACCACCACCATTATTCGAGAACCCTCACACTCGTACATGAACACCACCTCCACTACTACCACCGTCACCTTACCACCCTCACCACTCTAACCATCAACTTTAGACGACTACAACTAAGGATGAAACCCACTTATGAGCTGCTACTGTCGCGACTATTTTTGTTGAGCCCGACACCAATCACAACCCACACATCATCAACCAAGACCCACTTCTATTTTAATGCTAGTTAGCTCGAGAACCAAAGCCAATTCACTGTTATTGTTACGATCAACCACAACCTATAAACGTTATTGCAACTCCTACTATGTGTATATTATTGTTTTGCTCACAACCATCACGACAAACATTTTCCTATCACTGCTATACAGCTTCTGTCGATTGTTTAATGATATAGTACGTTAAACCCATCCCAAATATGCTACTATTTGCTGCGTTTCTTTTGTTTCCAAACAGTTAAATGAAAATGATAATAGTTGTTGGTATGGTGAGGTACATAAATGATAGATAATAATGATAACATAATTGAGTGGATGATGACGTGATGAAGACCCACGTTTAGGACCCATGTAATTCAAAATCCTTCAAATACCACGTAACATAATTTAGGACGGTTGGAACCTGGATTTTTATTTAAAAAGAAAAAGGACCGTGAACTTCAATTTAGAAATTGGGCTTGAGTTATTTAGTGTTGGGCTGGTATTGATCAAGTAGGCCTAATTCCCTTTAATTACTGGGCCATTTGAAGTTGATCAAATTGGGCCGAGACCCATTCATCTTTGCTGTGAGGATGATAAATGATATAGGTATTTGGTGATAATTATGTGATCATGATGATATTAGGAAACGATGATGATAATAATAGAATTAAGATTATGATAATGATTAGCGAGTGGTTATGATGTTATGGAAACGAAAATGGTAATGAAGAAGATAATGATATGGATACGATGATGACAAGGTGTGTGATGATAATGATAAACGTATAGATGCTAATTATGATGATGATGGTATTGATTATGGTTATGATAATGATGATTTGATCACAATAATAACCATGATTTTATGTGAACTAAGAAGAAGAAGGCAGCATGGTTATTTGAGTTATAATGATTTAGAGTAGTGATTGTTTCAGAAAAGCGAGGTCAGAGGAGTGGTTAAGGATGTTTACGAGTTAGCGGGACGTCGCGGGTTCAAACCCGAACTTGAGCATTTTTTTTAAAGGCTACTCCTTTGAGGTAGTTATTACTAATACTCTTATTATTATTATTTCATTATTATTATTTTTCTTATTGTTATTATTATTATTTTTATTTATTATTGATTGTTATTAAGTAATTATTATTATTACCTATATTAGAAATAAGATTATTAGTATAATTAATATTACTATCACTATTATTATTAAAATATAGTATTATTATTAATTATTAATATGACTATTAAAATTTCTATTAGAATCATCATTTTTATTAAAAGTACCATTATTATTTAAAATATTATTTTATGAAAACTAACATTTTTATCTTATCATTATTATCTTTTCATTAAAATTATTATTATTACTAACATTACTTTTATCATTAGTATTATTATCAAAACTATTAATAGCAGTATCATTACTAAATCTAATTACTTTTAGTATTATTATTATCATAAAAAGATACAAATTTTTATTTATTATTATTAATATTATTTTAACAAATAAATAGTTATATAAGAATATATTTAAAACATATCGCATAACAACATTAATATTTTCTTAATAAATACTAATTATTTATCTAAGGTATATAAAAATAAATATAGTTAATATAGTTACCAATGCAACATACAATTTGCTGAAATAACAATTAATAATAATATCTAAACTTGTTCGATTACAAGTATATGTTTTTAATAAATAAATGAATAATATAGGTTCGTGCGAGGTCAACCCTACACTTGTTCAATGACATCAAATGTATTTTTACTACAAAATACAGTATTGTGAGTTTCATTACTCCCTTTTTAAATGCTATTGCAATATATATTTTTGGAACTGAGAATATATGCGCTGCTTTTATAACTGTTTTACAAAATAGACACAAGTAATCGAAACTACATTATATGGTTGAATGATCGAAGATGAATATGCCCCTTTTTGCTTGGTAGCCTAAGAATTAGTAAACCGATCTACTAATTGACGCGAATCCTAAAGATAGATCTATTGGGCCTAACAAACCCCATCCAAAGTACCGGATGCTTTAGTACTTCGAATTCATTATTATCATGTCTGATGGATGTCCCGGAATGATAGGGGATATTCTTATATGCATCTTGTTAATGTCGGTTACCAGGTGTTCAATCCATATGAATGATTATTTTTATCTCTATGCATGGGACGTATATTTATGAGAAATGAAAAATGAAAATCTTGTGGTCTATTAAAATGATGGAAATGATTATTTATGTTAAACTAATGAACTCACCAACCTTTTAGTTGACACTTTAAAGCATGTTTATTCTCAGGTATGAAAGAAATCTTTCGACGTGCATTTGCTCATTTTAGAGATATTACTTGGAGTCATTCATGACATATTTCAAAAGACGTTGCATTCGAGTCGTTGAGTTCATCAAGATTATTATTAAGTCAATTATAGTTGGATATATTATGAAATGGTATGCATGCCGTCAACTTTCGATGAAATGAAAGTTTGTCTTTTAAAAAACGAATGCAATGTTTGTAAAATGTATCATATAGAGGTCAAGTACCTCGCGATGTAACCAAATGTATTGTATTCGTTCAGATGGATTAGGACGGGTCGTTATAAATAGTTCATCATATGTTTTGTAAAACATTTTCCATAAATCATAATCGAAAATCAGTTCTCAAAAGATTGTGTTCAGCAAATGCCAAGTGTTAAACTGTTTGTAATCAGCGATGTCAAGTTTCAACTGTGGGTGACATCAAAAAGTTCTTTTTGTTTCATCTGTTTGTAGACATTACCATGTCTAGTTTCAAGTTCGTAAACCTCAAGTTTAAGTAACATTCATCGTAAGTTAGGCCACGAGATTTCTGAAAAGCTTCGTAAAAGTATACATTTATCATGAGCACTTGATTATAAGACTTTAACCCGCGGATAGCTAAAGCGCTACACGCCTTCCCTTTACCCTTTCTAAGCATACACTGATCAGGTGTACAAGTAACAACAAAATAAGCACCTCGTAGGTTGAGGCGAGGTTCGTCAAACCTAACGGTACCGTCCCTATAAGTCAAGTTTACATAAAGTAATTAATATAATCAAGCTAAGGGATTTTTGATCTGAACTCATATGTATATTCGTTTAAGTTACTTGTGCCTAATATGTAAAACAGTTGTAAAAACAATTTAAGAAACTGTTTCAAAAGCAGCATGTATCTCATCCCAAAAATGTTAATGAAAATGGGACTGCAGACTAACCTTAGCAAAAGCACTGAAATCTCTTAGTAAAACCGTACAGTAGTCTAACAATCACGACCGAACAACGTAACCTAGTCAAATAGGTTATCTTAAGTATACACATAGGTCACACTATGTCAACCCATAGTGTACGCATAGTCCTAGTGCTCAGACTGACTCAACATGCAATTAAAAGTCAACTAGTCCAAGCAAGTCAACAAAAGTCAACAAAAGTCAACTCGATCAAAGTGGTCAACTAAAGTCAAACATATCAGTAGGTCATGCAAACATGGTCAACATGTCAAACCTAGGTCAAATAACACTTTACAATTCACAGTTAAGCAAATTGCACATTCGCAGTTTAACGTATGCCTTCAAAAAAAGGTACATCGTAGAAAGATACAACTATAATTCATAGCACATAATTCATAAAATTATGACCAACTCCAGATCACAATTAGACTCAAAATCAATTCCAAAAATTCTAGCCAGAGCCTAATACGATATTTAAAAGTCAGATATCAGAAGAGGTCTACTTATGGTTTACTAAATCAGTTTCAGCACGCGCGTCAGTTTTGAAATATTTCTCAAAAAAATATAGAAAATAGATTTTGATGAACGACCAATTGGAGTCATATCAAAACATCCCAAAATTTTAGTGATAAAATAATTAAAGACATCTCTTTAGCCAATTCGTACAGTTTAATCAATCTTTATAGACGTTCTAGTTTTATTCAACAAATAAACACATCACTTAGACGAGCATATATCTCATGGCAAATTACTTTTTCGCAAGTTGGCATACAAATGAAAAACATCAAGTAACATATAAAATAACATATTCCAGAAGATCAAAGCCTCAATCAATTTCTAGTTCACTCTACATAATTTTATTTAACTTTGAAAATAGATTCAGTTCACTTAACAACACGAACCTTCGTTTTGACATAACGGAAGCATTACAAAAGCTTTTGATGCAAATATTAAGTCTAACATGCATGGTTTTTCACAAGGATTACAGTAGTACACTTTTAATTAGCCAAATCATAAAGCA
The DNA here is from genome assembly GCF_046630445.1 of Rutidosis leptorrhynchoides. NCBI lineage: Eukaryota > Viridiplantae > Streptophyta > Magnoliopsida > Asterales > Asteraceae > Rutidosis > Rutidosis leptorrhynchoides. The sequence goes on along the minus strand of NC_092342.1, from coordinate 322,857,288 downwards.
CACAACTCAGAAAATTCGGATTACACGTGAAACCCTAACGAAACTTCGATTAACCATAACTTGGGCATACGATAACGAAATCAAGCAAAATCAAAGTCCAAACTTATTAATTTTTTGAGATCTATCCATCTAAATATAATAAAAAAAATCATCACATAAACTAATTTGATCAGATCCATAGCAAACAAATTCGTGATTCATAGCAACGACAACAATCGAGCAATTTAACGACTAACAACGACTATAACTGCAATCAATTGAGCACGAGATTCTTATACACCATGTAAATGAGAAAAATTAGATATAAAAAATTAGGGTTAGTGATTTTATACCTCTAGAGATCAAATTGTTTATAACAATGCGTAGAGGACGATCAAAGGAAGCGCTTTCGTGTTGAAGGTTCAAGCAAACAAGCAATTTTTGATGGTGACTGATGAGGATGAAGTGATCGATGATGATGATGGTGTTTGGGGCTGATTTTAGTCATGGATTAGGGTTATGGATGGAAGAATTGTGATTAAATGCCTTTTTATACTTATTTCCTTAATTAGGTTAGAGCTTAAATCACTAGTTAATCACACATGGGCTAAAATTAATCACATAAATGGGTGGGGTGATGGGAATTTGGCCAAAGGGTCCAAAAGGGAGTCTATGGGCTTGTCTTGACTAGTTGATGCATTTCCTGTGTAGCCCGTTAGGTGTCGTTAGCCGAAAACGCAAACCGGAACGTTAAACGTCAATTTCTCGCGTTTTTAATCTATATAAATTCTAATAAATTGAAAGTATGTTTAAAACTTAATAATTATATAATATAATTATTAAAATTAAATTACATTATGCTTTGGCTTGCTAGTACGCTAAGTGTGGTTCGTTTCTAGTTGCCGTTAACCGTACCTGGTTCCCGGAACATTAACTGGTCGTTAAAACGCATCCCACCAAGTTTAATTCATTAAATATATAATAAATTAAATATGTTTTTCATAAAGTCAATAATTATTAAAAATAATTATTTTATCGTTTTTCTGAGTTCCGTAAACTGAAAAGCTTTCTAGGCGATTTTCTTAATCGTGTCATTTTCTAGGTATTTCGCCATTCGAAACAAGTTCATCGATTAATACAAACATATTAACTCAAATAATCCACTAGGATCAAGTATTCATTTAAATCCATTAAACAAATAAAGTTCTAAGTAATCACCGTTAAATATTTAACGGACAAGTAACGTTAGTAACGGAAAAGTCGGGTTGTTACACGAGGTGAGTGAAATAATTATATGTGTATGTATGTAATGTATTTACTTGAGTAGCATGAGATGTGAAGTGTCGACGTGTTAAGACACCACATTTCACGTGACGTGTTAAGACACCACATTTCACGTGACGTGTTAAGACACCACTCGGGAAGTATGATAGGTGAAGTGTCGACGTGCTAAGACACCACTCCAAAAAGTATGACGGTTGAAGTATCGACGTGTTAAGACACCACCCGGGGTGAAGTATCGATGTGCTAAGATTCCACCTGTGGGGTTAGTGTACGACGTGTTAAGTACACTAACGGTTATTACGAACATCGATGGTCTTTCGTGAGCACCATTCCCTTGTGTGATTGGTTAACCATGGTTATGTGTTGTAGTGTAGCATATTATATTGTTCGGATTATATACTATTGTTTGTTCTAGCATGTGGTATTGGATATTTAGTGTTATACTTTGCGATGGTATGCTAATTAGATTGCTAGCGTGTACGTGGTAATTGTGTAAGTGATTGCAAGTAAGTAGGTTATATATGTATATGTATAATTATTGCATTCACTAAGCTTTATGATTACCCCTCTCGTTGTTTACCTTTTTATATGTATCGTTGATGCGGAGTTTACCTAGTTGCTAGACTAGGGTTGATAGATGTTGCTTAAGCTTGGAGGATTAACTTTTGGATATTGGACGCGGATTGGGGATGTGGTAGTCCTCGGGATTATGCTCTTGTTATCGGGTTGGGTTATAGAGTCCTAACTCGTCTAAAAGTATATTTGGGTCGAAATTACGCTTTTGGTTATATGGGTTGTTGAAACCTTTTTTTGTAAACTCGTAATCATTTGAATTATATGAGTTATGTCGGTCATTGAACGAGTTAAAATTTAAAAGGTTGGTGTTTGAGAAAAATGGGCTTGTGCATGTGAGTCAAAAACTGATTGCGCGCCGCGCAAGTGGTCAAGTGCAGGTAGCTGATCTTGAGTACATGTTCTGAATTCATTTCATGTGTTAGCGCGAGCCGCACACCCATATGCGCGCCGCGCATATGGACTGGAAAGATTTAATAATTGTTTTTTATTTTAAAAAGGCGTGTTTTCTCGTGTTACGTTTTGGGGTCGTTACAAGATCTGATGATCTAAAGTTATTGAACGAACCCAAACCTAAAAACATTGAAATTGAACTATTCAAACATGAAGACAACTTGTCAAACACTGGAGACCATAACTATCACCAAACTGCATCCCTGTTGAAATTCGAACTATCAATATACACCCCCTGGAACCCGGCCAAGCTCAGGAAAGACCACCCGATCCACAACTGCACCATCCCGACCCAAAGAGCACATTTGGTCATCATCGAACCAGCTAGCTCCGTCAATTGGAAAACCTAAGAACACCTCCCCTAAGACCAGCAAACCAAATAAGCCCCCTAATATAACCAAACTACCGAACGGGCAGTCGAAAATCCCTCATGAGACCTCACAAGATAACCTCAATTTTTGATATCGACAAAGTCGACTACGACGTCAACAATATTGTTCCAACCCGAACCAGAAACGACGACAGGGGAAATGGAGCGGAACGGAACCAGCAAAACTAACCTATACTGTGACGTCCTCCAGATAGGGCTTGGAAGAATAACGTCACTAAATATATCAAATCACAGTTGTATAAATGAGAACGACTCTATATGAGACGTTTTATTGAGTTTTGCAACGGAAGATAAATAGATTACATTGCATTTAAATGTCTTTAATTGGTATAATATGTAATGAAGACTCCAAGCATGGCAAGCAATCATCATCAAAATAGCAGATATACAGCGGAAGCAATATTTAAGTACCTGAGAATAAACATGCTTAAAAAGTCAACACTAGGTTGAGTGAGCTCATAGGTTTGTCATAATAATGATTTCAGTAATAGTGTTAGACCACAAGATTTTTGTTCATAAGCTTGGTCTCGCAGGGACCAATTAGTAGATCTCGCAGATCCAAAAGTTATTCATAAAGTTGGTCTCGCAGGGACCAAAAAGTAGATCACGCAGATCCAAAAGTTATTCATAACTTGGTCTCACATGGACCAATTAGTAGATCACGTAGATCCAAAAGTTGTTCATAAGCTTGGTCTCGCATGGACCAATTAGTAGATCACGTAGATCCAAAAATTGTTCATAAGCTTGGTCTCGCAGGGACCAATTAGTAGATCACATAGATCTAAAAGTTGTTCATAAGCTTGGTCTCGCAGGGACCAATTAGTAGATCACGTAGATCCAAAAGTTGTTCAAAGTTTGCCCTAAAGACAAGTTGTGTTTATACTTGTCGGTTAGGGACTTAGTCGTACATAGCCGGGTATAGCATAGTTTAAAGTTGGTACTTGTTTCTAGCGTGTAAAACAGTTATAAAAGTTGTGCATGTATTCTCAGCCCAAAAATGTAAAGAGTAAAAGAGAATCAAATAAACTCATGAAAAATCAGTTTTAGTATTTGTATTCATTTCATAAAAACAGTTATAAAAGTAGCGCATGTATTCTCAGCCCAAAAATATAAAGAGTAAAAGGGAATCAAATAAACTCACGATACGATACGATAGTTTGTAGTAAATATGCATAGGATGGCACTGAATAAGTACAGAGTTGTCCTCAGATTCACGAACCTATATCAATTATTTATATATTAACACGTATATTGAACATATAATGTTAATCAAACTAGTTTGTATATAATATATTACTTATAGTAATATATTTGTTATTTCATTTATATATGTTTATATATATGTATGTTATCTTTATATGTTATTTGAAAATAGTACATTAAATATATTTATTATAATTAATTAAGCCGTGTTCATTATATAAATATAGTTCTGTTGTAGGTTTTGAATATATTTTTATACAACGATTATTTATTTAGTAAAATAATATTAATAAGTATAAATATAAAGTTGTATCTTTTTACGATAATAATAATAATAACCTAAATGAAAGTATAATTTTAATAACAATGTTAATTTTTAATAAAATGATAGTTTTATTAGAAATGATAATTTTGATAACTCTAATTAAAGTGATACTTTTTAATTATAGTTATGTTTTAAATATTAATGTTTATAATAACTTTAACATTAGTAATAGTAATAATATCGATAATAATATATAAAAAGGTATATTTGATTACGATAATACTTTTAATATTACTAATTATAATGATAGTAATACTACTAATACTTATGATAATAATAATAATAATAATAATAATAATAATAATAATAATAATAATAATAATAATAATAATAATAATAATAATAATAATAATAATAATAATAATAATAATAATAATAATAATAATAATAGTAAAAAAACTACCTTAGGAGCCCTTTCTAAAAAAAATGCCCAAGACGGGACTCGAACCCGCGACCTCTCACAAACACGAACAACCCCTTAACCATCTAACCAATTCTGACTTTCTGAAATTATATCCTATTTAATTTATTTATCCCTCTTCTGTTTCATGTTCTTCTTCTTCTTCAAAAACAGGATCAACTGACTTTAACAACCATCACAACTAATTCGATTTTGGTTTTAGACTTTTAAATTGAAACAGAAACGATTTAGTTGGGTTATAAAATAAAAAAAAGAAAAAGAAACATCATAGCTGCTGCTGTTCTGTAGTGACCCGAACTTTTCCATGATTATATATTAAATGAAAACTATATTTGCATGATTAAATGTTTCCAACATGTTAAGCAATCAAACTTGTTAAGACTTGATTTATTGAAATGAGTTTCATGTAGACAATTGACCACCCAAGTTGACCGGCGATTCACGAACGTTAAAACTTGTAAAAACAACGTGATATATATATATATATATATATATATATATATATATATATATATATATATATATATATATATATATATATATATATATATATATATATATATATATATAACATGATATTATGATGAGTAAGTATCTCACCAAGTACATTAAAAATGAGTTATATACATAAAATGAAAGTAGTGAATTAAGAAACGCGAAACGATATATATAACGGCTAGCGTTACAACAACGTCTTACTAAAAACATATGTATCATGTTAAGATATTAATACACTATGTTTAACATCATGAAATGATAATTACATATATCATTAAGCGTATTAACAATGAACTCCACGTGTAAGATGAGATTACTAACTTAAGGATTTCGAAACAATACATATATGTAACGATTATCGTTGTAATAGTATTTTACACATATTTATATGATATTAAGATATATTAATACACCTTGTTAACATGTTAACATAACAATTTAACATCTCATTTAAGTGTAATAACAATGGATCAATTACATTTAACAAGATCGTTAACTTAAAGGTTCCGAAACAACACTTACATATAACGAATAACGATGACTTAACGACTCAGTTAAATGTATATACATGTAGTGTATTAAGATGTATTAATACACTTTTGGAAGACTTCATGACATATATCAAAGTACTTCTACTTAACAAAAATGCTTACAATTACATTCTCATTCATTTTCATCAACAATTCTACTCGTATGCACCCGTATTCGTACTCGTACAATACACAGCTTCTAAGATGTATATACTATTGGTATATATACTCAATAATCAGCTCCTTAGTAGCTCATGTGCGTCATTAAACATGTGGGAACCATCATTTGGCAACTAGCATGAAATATCTCACAAAATTACAAAAAATATTATAAATCATTCATGAATTATCTACATGAAAACAAACTTACACATCCTTTATATCTAATCCATATACCAACGACCAAAAACACCTACAAACACTTTCATTCTTCAATTTTCTTCATCTAATTGATCTCTCTCAAGTTCTATCTTCAAGTTCTAAGTGTTCTTCATAAATTCTATAAGTTCTAGTTTCATAAAATCAAGAATACTATCAAGTTTGCAAGATTACTTCCAAGCTTTCTATTTCAATCCAAGTAATCATCTAAGCTCAAGAAATCTTTCTTATTTACAGTAAGATATCTTTCTAATACAAGGTAATACTCATATTCAAACTTTGATTCAATTCTATAACTATAACTATAACTATAACTATCTTATTTCGAGTGGAAATCTTACTTGAACTTGTTTTCGTGTCATGATTCTACTTCAAGAACTTTCAAGCCATCCAAGAATCCCTTGAAGCTGGATCAATTTTTGTCACTTCCAGTAGGCTTACCTACTAAACTTGAGGTAGTAATGATGTTCATAACATCATTCGATTCATATATATAAAACTATCTTATTCGAAGATTTGAACATGTAATCACTAGAACATAGTTTAGTTAATTCTAAAATTGTTCGCAAATAAAAGTTAATCCTTCTAACTTGAATTTTAAAATCAACTAGACACATTTTCTATATCTATATAATATTCTAACTTAATGATTTAAAACTTGGAAACACGAAGAACACCGTAAAACCGGATATACGCCGTCGTAGTAAAATCGAGGGCTGTTTTGGTTTGGATAATTAAAAACTATGATAAACTTTGATTTAAAAGCTATTCTTCTGGGAAAATGATTTTTATTATGAAAATGAAACTATATCCAAAAAACATGGTTAAACTCAAAGTGGAAGTATGTTTTTCAAAATGGTCATCTAGACATCGTTCTTTCAACTGAAATAACTACCTTTACAAAAATGACTTGTAACCTATATTTACAACTATAAACTTATACTTTTTCTGTTTGGATTCATAAACTTAAGTTCAATATGAAACCATAGCAACTTGAATCACTCGAAACGGATTTAAAACGAAGAAGTTATGGGTAAAACAAGATTGGATAATTTTGCTTGTTGTAGCTACGTGAAATTTGTAACAAATTTATACAAATCATAACTAACTTATATTATATTATACATGTATTCTAACATATATCATGTAATCTTGGGATACCATAGACACGAATACAATATTTTTACATATCATATCGACCCATCTATATATATATTTCGGAACAACCAAAGACACTCTATATGCAGTAATGTTGGAGTTAGCTATACAGGGTTGAGGTTGATTTCAAAATATTATATATACTTTGAGTTGTGATCTAGCATGAGACTTGTATACACGAGGTTGTGGATTGATTCGATATAATATATATTGCTTTATTTCTGTACATCTAATTGTGGACAACTAGTTGTAGGTTACTAACGTGGACTGCTAACTTAACAAACTCAAATCATTAAAACGTAATAAAAAATATTGTAATTATATTTTGATCATACTTTGATACATATGTACATATTTGTTATAGGTTCGTGAATCGACCAGTGGTCAAGTCTTACTTCCCGACGAAGTAAAAATCTGTGAAAGTCAGTTATAGTCCCACTTTTAAATCTAATATTTTTAGGATGAGAATACATGCAGTTTTGTAAATGTTTTACAAAATAGTCACAAGTACTTGAAATTACATTTTATGTTGGATTATGAATACCGAATATCACCCTTTTAGCTTGGTAACCTAAGAATTAGGGAACAGACACCCTAATTGATGCGAATCCTAAAGGTAGATCTACAGGCCCTAACTCCCCCCATACTGGAAAATGGCATGCTTTAGTACTTCGAGTTATTGATACAGATGGATTTTCTGTTTTGGGGATATTCTATATGCATTTTGTTAATGTCGGTTACCAGGTGTTCAACATATGAATGATTTTTATACAGATTGTATGTTTTTAAAAGATGAAATCTTGTGGTCTATTATTACGATTTGATATATATTGATTAAACCTATAACTCACCAACATTTTTGTTGACGTTTAAAGCATGTTTATTCTCAGGTGATTATTAAGAGCTTCCGCTGTTGCATGCTAATTTATGGACAAGAGTTGGAGTCAGCATGCTTGTATAATAATGTTTAAAAACTGCATTCGAAGATTTAAATTGATGTGTAATATTATTGTAAACCATTATGTAATAATCGTGTGAAAACGCTATATTTTAGATTATCATTATTTGATAATCGTCGTAATATTTTTAAACCTTTATTGACAAAATAAAGGTTATGGTTTGTTTAAAAATAGAATGCAGTCTTTGAAAAATGTCTCATATAGAGGTCAAAACCTCGCAACGAAATCAATTAATATGGAACGTTTATAATCGATATGAACGGGACATTTCAGTTGGTATCCGAGCGTTGGTCTTAGAGAACCAGAATTTTGCATTAGTGTGTCTTACCGAGTTGTTAGGATGCATTAGTGAGTCTGGACTTCGACCGTGTTTTCTTCAAAAACGATTGCTTAACACTTTTTGTTGGAAACTATATATTATTAACATGTAAATATTATGTGATATATTAATCTCTTAACGTGTTTGATATTGTGTGATAGATGTCTACTTTTAGTACAAATCCCATCGACTCACCTGATAATAATGAAGAGTCGAATATATTTTGGGAAGATTCACAAAATCCCGAGGAGGAACCGGAAGAGGAGGAACTGGAAGAGGAGGAACCGGAAGAAGAGGAACCGGAAGAGGAGGAACTGGAAGAAGAAGAGGTTTCGGAGGAAGAAATATTAATACCTACAGTTAAACGATTAAATAAAAGAAAATCCTCAACCAACGGACCAAAGTTAATAATGGTCAATGGTGTTTCCGCCGAGGAAACAAAATATTGGGAAAAGTACCAAATTTCTGATGAATCGGATCCCGACGAGGATTCCGATGATGTTATAGAAATTACCTCGACCCAATTTGAAAAAGCAAAAGAAAACAATAAGGGAAAAGGTATCAAAATAGAGAAACCTGATTACAACCCCGATGAACTTTATATATATCGTAAACACCCGTACTTCTTAAATTTTAACAATAACCAGTGAACCTCTAAGCCACCAGGTTTTTCTAAACCATTTGTGAAAATGACGACTCGTATTAGGGGAGCACCATATATCCCTAGGAAATTAGAGAAACAAACCAAGTTCGAAGAAGAAGAAACAAGTGAGTCGGAATAAAGAGTTGTAATCATGTGATGTAATATATGTAATATAGTGTGCTTGTGCTTTTATGTAAAAATTGCTTGTATTATTTGTTAAGTATCTTTTATGAATCTAACCCTCGTCTATTTTTACAGTATAAAAACACAAAATGGATGTTAAGGATAGACAACTAAAAATTTTAGAAGACCTACCCGGGGACATGATTGATGAAAGCTTGTCTAGAGTCGGTCAGAATTCGTCGGCACAATTATTTACGGCAAAATTAGTTTGTAGAACATTTGAAGAACGTTCCAGGCATGCCTTAGTTTATAAAAGGCTTTCTTTTGAAAGATGGGGTATATCACATTGGGGTGACCTTAAGTTATGCCGTGTTTTCTTTAAAGCGTTAAATGCGGGGATCCCAAGTGCAATTTTATGCTACGGGTTAAGAACCTATTTTGACTCAACATATCCCAACATAGGACTTCGTGTTTTAGAAAGAGCTTCTAACATGCAACATAAAGAAGCATGTTATGCTTACGGGTTAGTGATGTTCGCTTCTCACCAAAGTGAAAAAAAGAACATCGGATTACAACTTTTAAATAAAACCTTCCCACAAGTGACGGATTCAGTAGGTGGGGTGAGAAACAAGGTTTTTAGATTGTTACAGGGCTGTTGGGCATTACGAAACCCTCGTCCTTTTGACAACGTTACAACATACTGCCTAGCTAACGGTCATAATGGTTATCTGCCACATAACCAAGGATGGGAAATAATATTAGTACAACCAGAATGCATGACTTGTTTCTGGACTTATGAATTACGTGTTTTTATTGCCTTTGCTGAACGACTTGCGTATTAACTAGGATTGTTCTCACAACTGTTTTGTATCAAAATTATTGTGTGCTATATTTTATGCTATATGTAAAATAGCGGTATTGTAAATTTGTAAAATATTGTATAAAAGTTTGAACGTGAAATTTATTGTAATCAGTTTTTCATATAGAATTGTAGTAGTTAAATTGTATGTTAGCTACTAAGTATGAACTTAACGGGTAGGTACTACACGAATTAAAACTTATAAAATGCTAATATGAAGAAAAAACTTTTATAAATAAGTTCATATTATGCTATGAAATACTATTGATTACTCTTAATATTCTATATGATTAACTTAATTCTTTTGGCTATTTTTGAAGGAAATGGCACCGACTACTCGTCAGAACTTGAACATGAGCGAAGAAGACTTCCGTGTTTTCCTTGCTGCGAATATAGCCCCTGTGCAGGCCGCAATGCAAAATAACAACAATAACTCTGGTTCTAGCAGTGGAACTAATTCCACAAGAAATCGTGTAGGATGCTCCTACAAAGAATTCACTGCCTGCAAACCTTTGGAATTTGATGGAACCAAGGGTCCAATCGGATTGAAACGGTGGACCGAGAAGGTTGAATCGGTGTTTTCCATAAGTAAATGTACTGAAGAAGACAAAGTAAAGTACGCTACGCATACCTTCACAGGTACTGCGTTAACATGGTGGAATACCTATATCGAGCAGGTGGGACAAGATACTGCCTACGCGTTACCGTGGTCAGCATTCAAGCACTTGATGAACGAGCAATATCGTCCCATAAACGAGGTCAATAAGCTCAAGGTAGAGCTTAGAGAGTTACAAACACAAGGGTTCGACATTACCACGTATGAACGATGATTCACAGAGTTGTGCCTATTGTGTCCGGGAGCGTTCGAAGATGAAGAAGAGAAGATCGACGCGTTTGTAAAAGGGTTACCAGAAAGGATTCAAGAAGATGTGAGTTCACACGAGCCCGCTTCCATACAAAAGGCAAGTCGAATGACTCATAAACTCATAAATCAGATTGAGGGAAGAATTAAAGAGCAGGCGGCCGAAGAAGCCAACACAAAACAACTCAAGAGGAAGTGGGAGGAAAACGGTGACAAGAGTCACCAGTACAACAACAACAACAACAACAACAACAACAATTACAACCACAATCGCAACAAATAACCCAACAACCGCAACAATAATCGCAACAATAACCACAATCCTAACAATAACTACAACAAACGTCCCAACAACAACAACAACCACAATAGCAACCATCCCAACAATAATAACAAAAGGCAAAAACCATGTCAAAGGTGTGAAGGATACCATCCTACTGGGTTCTGCACGACAACGTATACTAAGTGTAAGAGAGGTGGTCATAGCGCGACGAAGTGTGAAATCTACGGACCAGTGATTAACAAAAATAATGCAACGAGTAATGTCGGGACAAGTAATGCCGCCTTTATTTGTTATAGATGTGGAAATACGGGCCACTTCAAGAGTAAATGCCCAAACCAAGGAAATACAAATAGGCAAAGCCGTGGAAGATTCTTCAACATTAATTCAGCAGAAGCGCAGGAAGACCCAGAGCTTGTTACAGATACGTTTTTCATTGACAATAAATCTGCTTATGTTTTATTTGATTCGGGTGCGGATAGAAGCTATATGAGTAGAGATTTTTGTGCTAAATTAAGTTGTCCACTGACGCCTTTGGATAATAAATTTTTACTCGAATTAGCAAACGGTAAATTAATTACAGCAGATAATATATGTCAAAATTAAGAAATTAAGCTGGTTAGTGAAACATTTAAGATTGATTTGATACCAGTAGAGTTAGGAAGTTTTGATGTGATAATTGGCATGGACTGGTTGAAAAAGGAGAAAGCAGAGATCGTGTGTTACAAAAATGCAATTCGCATTGTACGGAAAAAAGGAAAACCCTTAATGGTGTACGGAGAAAAGAGCAACGCGAAGCTAAATCTTATTAGTAATTTGAAGGCGTAAAAGCTAATAAGAAAAGGTTGCTATGCTGTTTTAGCACATGTCGAGAAAGTACAAACCGAAGAAAAGAACATCAATGATGTTCCCGTCGCAAAAGAATTTCCCGATGTATTTTCGAAAGAATTACCGGGACTACCTCCACACCGATCCGTTGAATTTCAAATAGATCTTATACCAGGAGCTGCACCAATAGCTCGTGCTCCATACAGACTCGCACCCAGCAAAATGAAGGAACTCCAAAGCCAATTACAAGAACTTTTAGAGCGTGGTTTCATTCGACCAAGCACATCACCATTGGGAGCTCCTGTTTTATTTGTCAAAAAGAAGGATGGTACATTCAGGTCGTGTATCGACTACCGAGAGTTGAACAAACTTACCATCAAGAACCGTTATCCACTACCGAGAATCGACGACTTATTTGATTAACTACAAGGCTCGTCAGTTTATTCGAAGATCGATTTACGTTCTGGATATCATCAAATACGGGTGAAGGAGGATGATATTCCGAAAATAGCTTTTAGGACGCGTTACGGTCATTACGAGTTTATGGTTATGCCATTTGGTTTGACTAACGTACCAGCTGTGTTCATGGACCTTATGAACCGAGTGTGTGGACCATATCTTGACAAGTTTGTCATTGTTTTCATCGATGACATACTTATCTACTCAAAGAATGATCAAGAGCAAGAAGAACATTTGAGAAAAGTGCTAGAGTTGTTGAGGAAAGAAAAACTGTAAGCTAAGTTTTCAAAGTGTGCATTTTGGTTGGAAGAAGTTCAATTCCTCGGTCACATAGTGAACAAAGAAGGTATTCAGGTGGATCCGACAAAGATTGAAACCGTTAAAAAATGGGAAACCCCGAAAACTCTGAAACACATACGCCAATTTTTAGGACTAGCTAGTTACTACAGAAGATTCATCCAAGATTTTTCCAAAATAGCAAAACCCTTAACTGCATTAACGCATAAAGGGAAAAAATTTGAATGGAAGGATGAACAAGAAAAAAGCATTTCAATTGTTGAAGAAAAAGTTAACTACGGCACCTATATTGTCATTGCCTGAAGGGAATGATGATTTTGTGATATATTGTGACGCCTCAAAGCAAGGTATCGGTTGTGTATTAATGCAACGAATGAAGGTAATTGCCTATGCGTCTAGACAATTGAAGATTCACGAGCAAAATTATACGACACACGATTTGGAACTAGGCGCTGTTGTTTTTGCATTAAAGACTTGGAGGCACTACTTATATGGGGTCAAAAGTATTATATATACCGACCACAAAAGTCTCCAACACATATTTAATCAGAAACAACTGAACATGAGGCAGCGTAGGTGGATTGAGTTATTGAATGATTATGATTTCGAGATTCGTTACCACCCGGGGAAGACGAATGTGGTAGCCGATGCCTTGAGTAGAAAGGACAGAGAACTTATACGGGTAAAAGCTATGAATATAATTATTCGTACAAACCTTACTACTCAAATAAAGGAGGCGCAACAGGGAGTTGTAAAAGAAGGGAATTTGAAGAATGAAATACCCAAAGGATCGGAGAAACACCTTAATATCCGAGAAGACGGAACCCGGTATAGAGCTGAAAGAATTTGGGTACCAAAGTTTGGAGATGTGAGAGAAATGGTACTTGGGGAAGCACATAAAACCAGATACTCAATACATCCCGGAGCAGGAAAAATGTACAAGGACCTCAAGAAACATTTTTGGTGGCCGGGTATGAAAGCCGATATTTCTATATATGTGGGAGAATGTTTGACGTGTTCTAAGGTCAAAGCTGAACATCAAAAACCATCAGGTCTACTTCAACAACCTGAAATTCCGGAATGGAAATGGGAAAACATTACCATGGATTTTATTACTAAATTGCCAAGGACTGCAAGTGGTTATGATACTATTTGGGTAATAGTCGACCGTCTCACTAAATCAGCACATTTTATGCCAATGAGAGAAGATGACAAAATGGAGAAGTTGGCGCGATTATACTTGAAAGAAGTTTTCTCCAGACATGGAATACCAATCTCTATTATCTCTGATAGGGATGGCAGATTTGTTTCAAGGTTTTGGCAGACATTACAACAAGCATTGGGAACTCGTCTAGACATGAGTACTGCCTATCATCCACAAACTGATGGGCATAGCGAAAGGACGATACAAACACTTGAAGACATGCTACGAGCATGTGTTATTGATTTTGGAAACAGTTGGGATCGACATCTACCATTAGCAGAATTTTCCTACAACAACAGTTACTACTCAAGTATCGAAATGGCATCGTTCGAAGCACTTTATGGTAGAAAGTGCAGATCTCCGATTTGTTGGAATGAATTGGGGGATAGACAGATTACGGGTCCAGAGATAATCCAAGAAACTACCGAGAAAATCATCCAAATTCAACAACGTTTGAAAACCGCTCAGAGTCGACAAAAGAGCTACGCGGACCTTAAAAGGAAAGATATAGAATTTGAAATTGGAGAGATGGTCATGCTTAAGGTTTCGCCTTAGAAAGGCGTTGTTCGATTTGGTAAACGGGGGAAACTAAATCCAAGATACATTGGACCATTCAAGATTTTAGATCGTGTCGGACCAGTAGCCTACCGACTTGAATTACCTCAACAACTCGCCAATGTACATAATACCCTTCACGTCTCGAATCTGAAGAAGTGCTTAGCTAAAGAAGATCTCACTATTCCTTTTGACGAAATTAAAATCAATGAAAAACTACAATTCGTTGAAGAACCCGTCGAGATAATGGATCGTGAGGTTAAAAGGCTCAAGCAAAATAAGATACCGATCATCAAGGTTTGATGGAATGCTCGTAGGGGACCCGAGTTCACCTGGGAGCGTGAAGATCAAATGAAGCTGAAATACCCGTACCTATTTCCAGAAGATTCGTCAACACCTTCAACAGCTTAAAATTTCGGGACGAAATTTATTTAACAGGTAGGTACTGTAGTGACCCGAACTTTTCCATGATTATATATTAAATAAAAACTATATTTGCATGATTAAATGTTTCCAACATGTTAAGCAATCAAACTTGTTAAGACTTGATTTATTGAAATGAGTTTCATGTAGACAATTGACCACCCAATTTGACCGGCGATTCACGAACGTTAAAACTTGTAAAAACAACATGATTTATATATATATATATATATATATATATATATATATATATATATATATATATATATATATATATATATATATAACATGATATTATGATGAGTAAGTATCTCACCAAGTACATTAACAATGAGTTATATACATAAAATGAAAGTAGTGAATTAAGAAACGCGAAACGATATATATAACGGCTAGCGTTACAACAACGTCTTACTAAATACATATGTATCATGTTAAGATATTAATACACTATGTTTAACATCATGAAATGATAATTACATATATCATTAAGCGTATTAACAATGAACTACACGTGTAAGATGAGACTACTAACTTAAGGATTTCGAAACAATACATATATGTAACGATTATCGTTGTAATAGTATTTTACACATATTTATATGATATTAAGATATATTAATACACCTTGTTAACATGTTAACATAACAATTTAACATCTCATTTAAGTGTAATAACAATTGATCAATTACATTTAACAAGATCGTTAACTTAAAGGTTCCGAAACAACACTTACATATAACGACTAACGATGACTTAACGACTCAGTTAAATGTATATACATGTAGTGTATTAAGATGTATTAATACACTTTTGGAAGACTTCATGACATATATCAAAGTACTTCTACTTAACAAAAATGCTTACAATTACATCCTCATTCATTTTCATCAACAATTCTACTCGTATGCACCCGTATTCGTACTCGTACAATACACAGCTTCTAAGATGTATATACTATTGGTATATACACTCAATCATCAGATCCTTAGCAGCCCATATGAGTAGGGATGGCAATGGATCAGATATGGATCGGGTGATGTCGTATCCATATCCATATCCATTTATTTTTTGTTCATCCATATCCATATCCATATCCATTTTGTTTCAGATCATCCATCCATATCCATATCTAATGGATTAAGCGGGTTAATGGATATCCAATGGATATTAAAAAATGTTATAGTATTTTTTATTATGCGATTAAAACGTAAACGTAGTATAGAACAAATAAATATGACATGACATTAAAAATTCTATCCATAAAAATGTGTAAGCCTTGTCGAAGATATAACAAAATTTGCTAAACTTAATATATAACACTGATTTTAAAAAATTAAATATGAAATTTGTAAGTTTATTTTATTAGATATACATGTTTTATTGTAATATATTATAATTATTTCATTATAGGGTTGAAAGCAAAATGTAAATCTAACGGTAAATAAGCTTGTAATAGTAAATATATAAGACTATATCTATATTTATGTATTTGTATACGTATTTCGGGTGGTAATGGATATATCTATGGATGAAACTTTTCATCCATGTCCATATCCACATCCATTTAGGTTCATCCGTATCCGTATCCATATCCATTTAGGTTCATCCATATCCATCACGAAGCGGGTGGATCGGGTGGATGTCCACCGGGTCGGGTGGCCATTGCTATCCCTACATGTGAATCATTAAATATGTGGGAACCATCATTTGACAACTAGCATGAAATATCTCACAAAATTACAAAAAATATTATAATTCATTCATGAATTATTTACATGAAAACAAACTTACACATCCTTTATATCTAATCCATATACCAATGACCAAAAACACCTACAAACACTTTCATTCTTCAATTTTCTTCATCTAATTGATCTCTCTCAAGTTCTATCTTCAAGTTCTAAGTGTTCTTCATAAATTCTATAAGTTCTAGTTTCATAAAATCAAGAATACTATCAAGTTTGCAAGATTACTTCCAAGCTTTCTATTTCAATCCAAGTAATCATCTAAGCTCAAGAAATCTTTCTTATTTATAGTAAGATATCTTTCTAATACAAGGTAATACTCATATTCAAACTTTGATTCAATTTCTATAACTATAACTATCTTATTTCGAGTGGAAATCTTACTTGAACTTGTTTTCGTGTCATGATTCTACTTTAAGAACTTTCAAGCCATCCAAGAATCCTTTGAAGCTAGATCAATTTTTGTCACTTCCAGTAGGTTTACCTACTAAACTTGAGGTAGTAATGATGTTCATAACATCATTCGATTCATATATATAAAACTATCTTATTCGAAGATTTGAACATGTAATCACTAGAACATAGTTTAGTTAATTCTAAACTTGTTCACAAACAAAAGTTAATCCTTCTAACTTGACTTTTAAAATCAACTAGACACATGTTCTATATCTATATGATATGCTAACTTAATGATTTAAAACTTGGAAACACGAAGAACACCGTAAAACCGGATATACGCCGTCGTAGTAAAACCGGGGGCTGTTTTGGTTTGGATAATTAAAAACTATGATAAACTTTGATTTAAAAGCTATTCTTATGTAAAAATGATTTTTCTTATGAACATGAAACTATATCCAAAAATCATGGTTAAACTCAAAGTGGAAGTATGTTTTCCAAAATGGTCATCTAGACGTCGTTCTTTCGACTGAAATGACCACCTTTACAAAAATGACTTGTAACCTGTATTTCCGACTATAAACTTATACTTTTTCTGTTTAGATTCATAAACTTAAGTTCAATATGAAACCATAGCAACTTGAATCACTCGAAACAGATTTAAAACGAAGAAGTTATTGGTAAAACAAGATTGGATAATTTTGCTTGTTGTAGCTACGTGAAATTTGTAACAAATTTATACAAATCATAACTTAACTAACTTATATTGTATTATACATGTATTCTAACATATATTATGTAATCTTGGAATACCATAGACACGAATACAATGTTTTGACATATCATATCGACCCATCTATATATATATTTCGGAACAACCATAGACACTCTATATGCAGTAATGTTGGAGTTAGCTATACAGGGTTGAGGTTGATTCCAAAATATTATATATACTTTGAGTTGTGATCTAGCCTGAGACTTGTATACACGAGGTCTTTGATTGATTCGAGATAATATATATTGCTTTATTTCTGTACATCTAACTGTGGACAACTAGTTGTAGGTTACTAACGAGGACTGCTGACTTAACAAACTCAAATCATTAAAACGTAATAAAAAAATGTTGTAATTATATTTTGATCATACTTTGATACATATGTACATATTTGTTATAGGTTCGTGAATCGACCAATGGGCAAGTCTTACTTCCCGACGAAGTAAAAATCTGTGAAAGTGAGTTATAGTTCCACTTTTAAATCTAATATTTTTGGGATGAGAATACATGCAGTTTTGTAAATGTTTTACAAAATAGACACAAGTACTTGAAATTACATTCTATGTTGAATTATGAATACCGAATATCACCATTTTAGCTTGGTAACCTAAGAATTAGGGAACAGACACCCTAATTGACACGAATCCTAAAGATAGATCTACGGGCCCTAACTCCCCCCATACTGCAAAAATGGTATGCTTTAGTACTTCGAGTTATTGATACAGATGGATTTTCTGTTTTGGGGATATTCAACATATGAATGATTTTTATACAGATTGTATGTTTTTAAAAGATGAAATCTTGTGGTCTATTATTACGATTTGATATATATTGATTAAACCTATAACTCACCAACATTTTTGTTGACGTTTAAAGCATGTTTATTCTCAGGTGATTATTAAGAGCTTCCGCTGTTGCATGCTAATTTATGGACAAGAGTTGGAGTCAGCATGCTTGTATAATAATGTTTAAAAACTGCATTCGAAGATTTAAATTGATGTGTAATATTATTGTAAACCATTATGTAATAATCGTGTGAAAACGCTATATTTTAGATTATCATTATTTGATAATCGTCGTAATATTTTTAAACCTTTACTGATAAAATAAAGGTTATGGTTTGATTAAAAATCGAATGCAGTCTTTAAAAAATGTCTCATATAGAGGTCAAAACCTCGCAATGAAATCAATTAATATGGAACGTTTATAATCGATATGAACGGGACATTTCATGTTCGACGGTTTTTTGAAAAAAAAGAAAATTGATTTCGCTTTTGGAGAACGTTTTAGCCCAAGATTATAACACCAAAAAGGTTTTAAATCACTCCTATAAACTCTTTGAATCTTCAATTTCAACTGAAACATAAAAACAAACTCGAATTTTACGATGAACACTTAGTTGACTTTTTGAATTTTAAAGTTTGACTCAAGAATTCGAACTCGATAGATAAAATTGAGACTCGAGATTTTCCAGATAGTTTAAGTGATAAATTACTAACCAAACTGCATTTCCAAATTTTTAAATTGAAAACGAAATCAATCAATTGCAAAAAGCTATGGTGACAGAGTACATACGAGTAAACAAAAAAAAATATAAATAATATATCTTGTTAAATTTGATAATTGTTGAAAGGAAGTTGAATGAATTTGTTTAACAACTGAATTGATTGATTTATAATGGATTTAGTCAACAAGAGCAGGAAAAATAAAAGCTCGATCATAATCTGGTTAAAAATTTAAAAGCAGATACAATCAAATTAAAATAATTAAAAGCAGATTTGATTTATAAAATATATAACTGATTAGTACAATATTTTTGACTTTTTATTTTTAACTAATTTCATTATTAAATATATTAATAACTAATAATACTAATTAAGAATTATTATATTAATAATAATATTAAGAATAATAATACTAATTAATAATAACAATGATAACTTTAATAAATGATGAGTTTAATTATAATTAATAATAATGATAATAATCATTATAAAATGTAAATAATACTATTAATAATAATAATAATAATAATAATAATAATAATAATAATAATAATAATAATAATAATAATAATAATAATAATAATAATAATATTTAATAATTAGTTGTCTTAATAATAATGATATTTATATTAATCTTATCACTTTCAGTAAAAGTGATAATACTAATAATATTAATGATAATAATAATTATTAATAATAACAATATTAATAATATTGAGAGTAATAATACTTGTAAATGATGATAAATAATAATAATAATAATATATAACAAATTAATATTAATACATAATTATTTACGAATAATTATTCGTGAATCGTCGGAGTTTGTTTGAAGTTAAGTTTAAATTTAGTCGGAAATTTCCGGGTTGTTATAGTACCTACCCGTTAAAAGAAATTTCGTCCCGAAATTTAGTTATTGCCATCAATCGGCGTTGTTCGTACATAGACGAGGATATTTACGTTTTATTTGGTCTTCACGTTCCCAGGTATGCTCGGGGCCTTTCGTGAATTCCAACGGATAGAATATTGTTTTGTTTCAAGAGTTTAAATCATACGAACCATAATTTTTACAGGTTCTTCTACGAAGTGCATTTTATCATTAATGCGAAGATCATTCAAAATGATGATGTTTTACAAGTCATTTCAGTAAATTAGATACATGAAATGTGTTATGAATAATATTGAGCTCATTTAAAACCTTGAGCGTTTATGCCACAATATTAGGGCAGACAAACAGAGAGGAGTTCGTGAAAATCACAGTCATGAAATTTGATAGAGATCGTCATTGTTTACAACAAGAATATTGTAATGATGAATATGAGTTGAAAAAATAGAGTTTTATCACCATTGGGTAATATGGATAGAATAATTCGATTACTCGAAGAGTATGAATGAAGCTATCATAAAAGATTGAAATGAGAAAATTAAATGTTCGCCTTAACTTTTGACGTCACGATTGAATTCCAGAATTCAAGGAATTAAAAGAAAATCTTCGTAATCTTTATAAGATTTGATTCTCCGGTAATTAAGGAAATTGGGATTTTCTTTGATTAAATGCGGTAAATTTTCTCGATTGCTGTGTCTGGAATTTCGCTATAAATTAGCTTTTTCCGTTCCATTATCTTTACCACTTCTATACTTTCTTCCTCAATTCAAACTTCCAAAAGATTAAGGAAATGCTTAATCCATTTCTGATCCTTGTTATTATATTGATCATATATACAGTCATTCTTCTTTTTCATTTACCACCAGAGGAATTTGTTTTCTTCTACCATTCCCTTGAGGTTATAATGTCTTTAATTCTCCCGTGTCTTTACGTTGCAATACGTATTGATATACATGGTTTGTAATTTCTGTGTTGTTATCGGGCTTTATATTTTCCTTTATATTTAGGAGCTCCATGCTTTTGTAAAGCAAGTAATGGTCTAGAATTCGTAGGTATGAAGTTTCGAATGAACATAATTAATGTTCTAAGAAAGCAATTGTAATAGCATGATCTTTGATTTGTCAAATTACCAGAATTCACGGGAAAAGTTAGATCTATCAAGAAAATATGTTCTTGATATGTTTAGAGATTAAGTAGAATGTAAGAGTCGTGTAACATGGCAAATGATGATTATAAAGTCTATGAATCATCATCTTCCATTAAAAATTTAGCATGACTTACTGTAATATAATCACGCTGGTCTGACGTCATTATATTATTCTAACTCATGCTTCAATTCTCAACACTTCTTCAAAACATTTATAAGTTAAATTTAAATTTTAGAGAATATAGAAACTAAAACAGTTTCCTTTATGATGTGATAAAGATATCGCAAAGAGATCATTAATTGCGGACAAGAATCGTTATGAAGATATCTTCATAAATATGGAGGATATTTATAACGAAAGATACGATAATATCTTAGAATTTCTAAGATCGAATGATAATGAGAAAAATTCTTCTGTAAGGATTTAGAATGCGTAAGGAGATTATATGTCTTCTGTAATTTCCATCAGAAATCCAATCATCTGGATTCCTTGAGTATAGGTTTAGTCCTTGTGATTTGTCCACAGCCTCCTTCATAGTTTGCTCAATCCGTTTTTCAGTTCCGAATCTGAGCTTTTTCAATGCGTTATTCTTTGTCATCAAACTTTTGACCATTAAGACCATCTATAGCTTTTGCTGCTTCGTCAGCATTCTCAAGGTTAACGAATCTGAATCATTGATTATCAATCCGAGGTGGTTTCAAGAAATTTTATTTTTAGATGATTAAACGCTGATTGTAATCGTCAACGGATCTAATGGTTGATGAATAGGCATTGTTGATTTCAAAAGTAATCAATGATAATTTTGGTGGTTTGATGTGATAATTCATCATAAAATACGAATGAATATAATTCATGAATGTAATGATCTTTAGGAAGATAACACTTGCTAAAGCTTTACTTAAATTCCGATATGTCAAAATCAGAATATGTAGTTGAATTTGTATGAAAATGGTTGTTCTTTGGTGCGCGGATACATATATCTTGTGAATGTAAGTAGGATAGCTACTGATTATTGAATCAGAATTTGAAGAATGTACAATGTAACATATTAATGTGAGATATAAATATTTCTCGGGTTTTACCTACCCGTTAAAATATTTTTACAATAAATAGTTTGTACAAAAGAATTTTTAATTACAATCTTTATGAAGATATACGTTCATATATGTATTCTTCGGATATAATATAGATTTAATGAGTAATATAATATTAAACTCATTTGATTTGCTGTTGAAACGAGAATAAATAATCTCCAAAACTTGAGAGTACATAATCGTCGCGGAATATTTCTTTAATGAAGTTATGAATCAATACTTCATCGTTCATTGTTATTGATATACCTCGGTATATGATGTTGGTGCTCGTGGAATCCTTGTGAAATTCACTAGACACGAATAATGTTTTTTCTAAAAACTTTCGAGTATATCGAAAATGGAAGTATACAATCAATCATGTATTTGAATAATACACTTGATTTATTATGAAATGGAGTTTATTGTATTGAAGCTGTGATTAACGATTGTTAAGTCATTAACGAAGGATGTACATTATAACATATTAGTAATATGAATTAACCAGGTAGTACATACTAGTTAAGATTCACACGTAATAGCTTAGTACGAAAAGATTTATTATTGTTCCAAACCATATATATATAAAGTATACATATATAATTCTTCAGGAAGAATGAGTCAATACATCTTAACTCGTTATTACTAATATTCCTTGGTATCTATGGGGCGTATGATGTTGATGTTTGCGGTACCGAGTATGATGTTGAGGCGTGGGATACGAATGTTGTTGTTGGTGGTGCTGGTGCTACTGGTGGTGATGTTGATGGTACTGGTGGTGCTGGTTATGCTGCTAGTGCTGATGCTGGTGCTCGTAGGTTTTGCACCATATTTTCTAAAGCCACTACTCGAGCGCGAAGCTTGTTGACTTCTTCTATTATGCCAGGATGATTGGCGGTTCGGACGAGTGGATGAATAAGATCTGAAATTATAGATATTATATATTCGTGACGGGATATCCTGGAAATGAGGGTGAAAATAGTGTTTCGAATGGGTTCGCCGGTAAGCGCTTCAGGTTCTTCACCAATAGGGCAATGTGGTGGGTGAAAAGGATCACCTTCTTCACTTATCCATTGATTAAGTAGACTACGAACCCATACCTAATTCATTCAAAATATATGATGACTAATTGGTTCATTTGTTTCGGTTACGCTGCCTGTGGAGCTCAAGGAATCAAGTGAGAAATCCATATTATGTGTTTAGAATAGGGTTTTTGTTATGAGATGAGTGTTGAATACTAAATGATATATTATCTCCTCGAATACGTCTATATAGCAAAAAGTTTTTCCGTAATTTACGGAGGAAATTTAGTAAAAGTGTTAAACAAAGCCTATTGGGATAAATATGATAAGATATAATAAGATATGATTTGTCTATACTCCAATAATGGCAGTATGACATGTCGAGATAAAATGATAAGTATGTAATCAGATAATCTTTTAATTAAAGACTTTCAATTAGTATACTGTGATAACCCAATGACATTTTCCAGTTCGCAAACCGATGCATAAAGTCATAAGGCATATAGGTGCGTGATATATAACAGGGAGTTATATACGTTTGAGTATGAATAGTAACAATTATAGGAGTTTCAAAAATCATGGATAATGTTTCATGTAATACATATGTAATACACAAAACCATGATAAATGACATAGGGATGTCAAGAATTTCTGAAATCATGGTGTTGCATTTAAATGCGGTGGCGTAATTGGATAGTACTTAGGAAAGTGAGCAGAGTTCTTAGGTTGGCTCAGCATTCTAAGATAAGTAAAGTTTCTAAAGTATAGTGTAGCATTTAACAGTTAAAGGCAACAATTAAAGGCACTATGGTCAAGGAAAGTTGTAGTCCTACATTGCTAAGGTACCTAATTGTATAAGGCACACATAAAATGCAATCATGGTTCTCTATAACAAACTGCTCTGATACCAATCTGTGACATCCTCCAGATAGGGCCTGGAAAAATAACGTCACTAAATATATCAAATCACAGTTGTATAAATGAGAACGACTCTATATGAGACGTTTTATTGAGTTTTGTAGCGGAAGATAAATAGATTACATTGTATTTAATGAACAATGGATTTAAATGTATTTAATTGGTATGATATGTAATGAAGACTCCAAGCATGGCAAGCAATCATCATCAAAACAGCAGATATACAGCGGAAGCAATATTTAAGTACCTAAGAATAAACATGCTTAAAAAGTCAACACTAGGTTGAGTGAGTTCATAGGTTTGTCATAATAATGATTTCAGTAATAGTGTTAGACCACAAGATTTTTGTTCATAAGCTTGGTCTCGCAGGGACCAATTAGTAGATCTCGCAGATCCAAAAGTTATTCATAAAGTTGGTCTCGCAGGGACCAAAAAGTAGATCACGCAGATCCAAAAGTTATTCATAAGCTTGGTCTCACATGGACAAATTAGTAGATCGTGTAGATCCAAAAGTTGTTCATAAGTTTGATCTCGCAGGGACCAATTAGTAGATCACGTAGATCTAAAAGTTGTTCATAAGTTTGGTCTCGCAGGGACCAATTAGTAGATCACGTAGATCCAAAAGTTGTTCAAAGTTTGCCCCAAAGACAAGTTGTGTTTATACTTGTCGGTTAGGGACTTATGAAATGTCCCGTTCATATTGATTATAAACGTTCCATATTAATTGATTTCGTTGCGAGGTTTTGACCTCTATATGAGACGTTTTTCAAAGACTGCATTCATTTTTAAAGCAACCATAACCTTTATTTTATCAATAAAGGTTTTAAAAACATTACGTAGATTATCAAATAATGATAATCTAAAATATACTGTTTACACACGACCATTACATAATGGTTTACAATAGAAATATATTACATCGACATATATTTCTTGAATGCAGTTTTTACACAATATCATACAAACATGGACTCTAAATCTTGTCCTTATTTTAGTATGCAACAGCGGAAGCTCTTAATAATCACCTGAGAATAAACATGCTTTAAATGTCAACAAAAATGTTGGTGAGTTATAGGTTTAACCTATATATATTAAATCGTAACAATAGACCACAAGATTTCATATTTCAATACACATCCCATACATAGAGATAAAAATCATTCATATGGTGAACACCTGGTAACCGACATTAACAAGATGCATATATAAGAATATCCCCATCATTCCGGGACACCCTTCGGATATGATATAAATTTTGAAGTACTAAAGCATCCGGTACTTTGGATGGGGTTTGTTAGGCCCAATAGATCTATCTTTAGGATTCGCGTCAATTAGGGTGTCTGTTCCCTAATTCTTAGATTACCAGACTTAATAAAAAGGGGCATATTCGATTTCGATAATTCAACTATAGAATGTAGTTTCACGTACTTGTGTCTATTTTGTAAATCATTTATAAAACCTGCATGTATTCTCATCCCAAAAATATTAGATTTTAAAAGTGGGACTATAACTCACTTTCACAGATTTTTACTTCGTCGGGAAGTAAGACTTGGCCACTGGTTGATTCACGAACCTATAACAAATATGTACATATATATCAAAGTATGTTCAAAATATATTTACAACACTTTTAATACATTTTGATGTTTTAAGTTTATTAAGTCAGCTGTCCTCGTTAGTAACCTACAACTAGTTGTCCAACGTTAGATGTACAGGGAAAAAAAATTGATATATATTATCTTGAATCAATCCACGACCCAGTGTGTAACGACCCTGGAATTTCCAACATTTATTTATTAATAATTATTATTATTAATACGTGTGATTAAACGAATGTATGTTATTACATTTACATGTTACCATGATTGCCCGAACTTGACTTTAATTGCCCGAAACGTCTTTGTGACACCCGGAACTTGCACGAATAATATATCTAGATATTATTTGCATTCATGATTAGTTTTATTAATCATTTTAATTAATAAAGGTTGCTTGTTAGTTACTTGGGCTTTAATTGGTTTAACTTGGTAAATACTTGAACTTGGGCCTTGTTAGTGTAATGGACTCATGAATAAGACTCATAAGCCCACCCTACATCTTAAATGGGTTTATTAGCCCATGTCTTGCAAGTGTAAGTAATACTTAGAGATTGAACTAGTTAGTTATCTCATAAGGAATCTAGTTACCATGTAATCCCCATGCAAACACATCTTATATCCACACTTTTAAGACTTTACATGCTTGTAACCATTGAACACGTCCCTCCTCCCTTTTGCTACTGCAGGCCGTGGCCTATGGGTGCCTAAGGAGTGGTTTTTGTTTCAAACTTTGCTTACTTCTTTCACTAGTTCACTTGTATTCCTCTCATTCAAAACACACACTTAATTCTCTCAACTTTTTTCTCACTTTTTCTCTCTAAGTTCTTGTAAGTAAACTTGAAGTTTCTTCCTTTCTTTCCTTCTTGTAAAACTAATTTCTAGCACTCTTCATCATCATCATTCTTTGTTGTTTAAATCTTTTGTTACTTATGTTGATTACTAGTAGTTGTTTATTTACTTACTTACTTGTTTTTCAATAATCTAACTTACTAGTTTTATTCTTCATTATATCTTGTATTTATCAAGAACACTCAAGAACATAACTTACTAGTTATGGTTCTACATATACTTTCTTAAAAGATTGCAAGTTCATGTGTTGTTAAAGACATACTTGAAGCTCATGAAGTAAACTTTAAAGTTTACTTTCTAAAGATCAAACTTTGGTTTGAATCTTTAAAGTATGAACAACCATGAACCTTTTCTTGTTTATTTAAGTTTACTTCTTCATTTTATGCACTTTAATTTCATGTAGTTAGTTTATATGGTCAAGTACTACAAGAACACACAAATAAGTTTTCTTTAAATATAAGAACTATGTTCTACTACTTATGATCTTGATTAGTTAGTTAACTTTCAAGTTTATAGTTCAATATTTCTTTTAAAGTTCATGTATGTGTTAGATCTAAGACTTTGATGTAACTTTGGTTCATCAAACTTCATACAACTCTTAAGTGAGTTGTGCTTCATGTCTTAGACTTGCACTAGGGTTATGATGGTCAAGACTTGGTTAATATGATGTAGATACATCAATGATTTGTACACTTGAAGCTATATGCATCGAGGACGAGAACCATGATGAACATCAAGCACCAAGACCACCGGAACTCACTTAAACTTACTGTTTCTGTCCAAAACCTACTGACCTGCTGTTTCTGTAACAGACCACAGACTTAGGCTGTTCTAAACATGATTTTTAGATATATCTTTTAGAGTAGATAACTTTTCATATAGGACTCGTCTTAATCCGAGTTACGGTTTAGGATTTATGGCCCTCCGATCGTTACTATGTCCTTTAACGTTGTGCAGAAATTTCTGACCTACTCGCACTTAGACCGTCACCACGGTCAAACCAAGACGAGTTTTCTTCTGTAAATTTTACCACACTTAAAAGACTCATAGACAGAGCCATGGCCAATGGTCTCACCTTAATTCAGTAAGGGTAGAGGCCATGGTGACTGACTGAAGTCAGACTATGTTTTAAACTACTTTCATAAATGAAACCTACTTTACGCCTTTTGTTTAATGATGAATGATGATGACCCTTAAAGACCTTATTTACATACTTTTAAACCTATTAAGATGATTTACTGACTTAGTACTATTTGACTTAGGTTGAGGACTTCGGACCGTTTACTTGCACACCTTTCCCGACTACTACTTTACCGTTACATATCATTGTGAGTTATAGCATTCCCTTTTTACTTTAACTTATTTTGGGAACTGAGAATACATGCGGATTTTATGTTTTACATACTAGGCACGATTACTTAAACATATATATGTGTGGGTTATACAACGGCATAAACATTCCCTTTAGCTCGGTAACGTTTAATCATTGGTTTTTGAACCGTGAACGCGAATCTTAGATATGGATCCATAGGGTTTGACATCCCCACTCGGGCTAGTAGCGCTAGCATTTAACGAGTGTTTAATACTTCGTAAATATACGCACTTTCCAAGTGTACTTTCAGGGGGTATAAACGTTAAGTTAGTTACCAAGTGCCCACGGTTAACATATACTTTATCATACTGTTTTGAAACGCTCTTTGTAGCACTGAAATCTCGTGGCCTACCTTACATACTGCTATACTTAAACTATAGCTCACCAACCTTTGTGTTGACATTTTTAAGCATGTTTTTCTCAGGTGCTTGAGGCTAGCTTCCGCTGTGTACTAGTCGTGTTGTAGACACCCGCTGCTTAGAGTTGTCATCGCATGAACTACTTTATTTTGCATTCAAACATTCATACTTTTAAACTATGACTTGTAACGACCATTGTGGTCACATACACTTATTATTTGCTTCTACTTAGTGAAGCATGCTTTTGAAATGTAAAACATTTGATGTCGGTTATGACATCACCTTTTTATCGTGAATGCAACTTCTTTAATTATAGCATATAGTACTTAACCTTATAATGATCCTGTTGTTGATGGTCCGTACATGATGATTTGGTACGGGGTGTCACATTTGGTATCAGAGCATTGGTTGTAGGGAATTAGGTTGCATTAGTGAGTCTAAGACCGACCCTAGTAGGATTCACTAATAGGACTAATCTACAACTTGCTAGTTTACTTGTTTCTGCTGAATTTACTGCATGCTACTGCTTACTTTTTCTGCTATATGCCGTATGCTACTACATGATTTCACTACTGCATGATGCTACTTGCTTTCGATTGCATGCTACTTTCATACGAATTACTGTTATTGCCATGCTAGTTACCGTTATACATGATTTAAACTGTTGGACTATTATTTGCTTGCTTTATGACATACTGATATGGAAAATTTATTTTTCCTTGTTCAGATGTCGGATGTTCCACCTACTGGCATTTCGGACAGTACAGACACAGACCCCGTCGCCCTACCTACTGCTACACCTGATGCTGCTACTGCCGATACACCGGCCCCGACACCCACTAGTGATCCCGGCGCTTCTACTTCCGGAGCTGGTACTAGTGCACCTGCCCCAGTGTCTGCTCCCGGACCCTCGAGGTCACAGCCCCGCATTGGTGGTATTGAGGTCCCCGCGGAGTTCGGGGAAGGGCCGTTTCGTAACCACATGCGCACGCCTTGCCGACGCACTCCCGACGAACGTTTAGTCGTGATTCCGCCAGGCAGACACAGACAGATGTAGGCCGCCTTCGGACACTTCGGATTACCAGCTCAGCCACCAGTGTCACCACCACACGATTTGGATGACTCACCATCCGCCGATTCTTCATCATCAGACGACTCCAGCGATGATGAGGATCCTGCTGACAGACCTATTCAGGCACCCTCCACCGCGCCGAAGAAGCGGTACCGTTTCGACGGCACCGTCATTCCAGGGGTGAATGGAGGTCGTGCTTTTACTGACGCATTTGGCCATCGTCGTAGGGTTACTGCTCGTAAACGAGTTGTGCCATACCCTGCCGACCCACAGATACGTAAGGTTCCCCGTTACGTATTGACTATTCCTGGAACCGTACCACCTAGATTTAGATACGGACCACTTACATCTAGGGACGTACCGTCTACATCCGGAGCCGGACCATCTACATCAGCACCACCGGCACCACCCACACCACCCGCCCCACCTGCACCGCCTGCCCCACCAGCTCCCTCTAAAGAGGAACTGATGAGGGAGATTGAGACTCTACTAGCTTGAGTCACTGAGCTCGAGGAACAGTTGGCTCGAGGAGCAGTTCACCCGCCTTCACCGTAGGACTTTGTATTTAGATTTCATGATGTAATCTAGATATAGTTTCATGTATTTCATATGTATTGTACGAACTTATTCAGATGTATGAAACTTATTATTATTAATGAATGGAACTTTGCATTATTTAATTCTTGCACGATGTTCTATTTACATTGCTGTACGATGATTCTGTGGTATTTGTACCTAGATGCATTATTTAATAACATTTGATGTTTTGATTCCATGTTGGTCACTATATACTGTATTATTACTACTTGCATACTGGATTTTGACTTGAGTCAAAATTTTTGTTTAGAATACCATGGCTAACGGAAGATCCACACCTACCGCCGCCTAGATTGAGGACATGATCAACGAACGGGTCGCTGCAGCCCTAGCAGAAAGAAATCTCGAAGCTCCACCGCCACCACCACCGGTTATTCCACCCGTTCGAAATGGGTGTACATACAAGGAATTCCAGAGCTGCAAACCGCATAACTTCAGCGGCACCGAGGGACCAGTTGGTCTCACCAGATGGTTCGAGAAACTTGAATCAGTATTCCGAGTTAGCAACTGTTCGGAGGACAATAAGACCAAGTTTGCATCTTGCACACTATCTAACGGCGCGCTAACGTGGTGGAACACGTTAGCTCAAGCGAAAGGTATCGATGAGGCGTATGCTACGCCATGGGAGGAATTCAAGGCGGCTATGATTGATGAGTATTGTCCGAGAACCGAAATTCAGAAGATGAAAATTGAATTCATGCAGTTGAAGGCCGTAGGGAACGACCTTAACAGTTACAATCGTAGGTTTTTGGAGTTAGCACTGATGTGTCCGACCATGGTCACCCCCGAATTCAAGCGCATGGAGAAATACTTCTCGGGACTCCCTAAGTCCATCAAAGGTAATGTCACCTCATCCAAACCACCGAATGTTCCCGAAGCAATGCGCATGGCGCATACTCTCATGAATCAGATTCTTATTGATGAGCCGGAGAAGGCTAAGTTTAAAGCTGGTAGTAGCGAAAAGAGGAAATGGGATAACAACCACAACAATCACAACAACAACAACAACAATAATAGGGGGAGAAACTACCATCAGACCCCCGCCAAGAGGCACAACAACGGTGGAAACCCTAATCCCAACAACAACACCAACATCAACCCGAACTATAAGGGAACCTTACCACAATGCAAGCGGTGCTACAAGCACCATACTGGATATTGCAATATTGTCTGTGAGAAGTGCCAACGGGCTGGGCATATCGGAAAGGACTGCAAGGTCACTACTTTGAATGGGAAGCCAAACACCAATGGGCCGAAGAAGTGTTATGAATGCGGGCAGACGGGCCATTTCAGAAACGCATGCCACAACAAGCGAAAAGATGGCGGACCACCCGTGGACGAGCTTTTAATGTTAATGCAAGGGATGCACGCGATAACCCCGACTTGGTGACAGGTATATTCAAAATCAACAATCTTTTAGCTTCTGTCTTGTTTGATACTGGTGCGGATAGAAGTTATGTATGTAGACATTTTTGCGATAAGATTAATTGGTCATTAGTCCCATTAAAAGAAAGTATGCTTGTCGAGGTCGCCAATGGAAAACTTGAAAAGGTTGACCATATTAGTCGTGGAGCTATTATCAACATAGCTGGTGCAGATTTTGAAATTGATTTGATACCTATCAAACTGGGAAGCTTTGATGTGATCGTTGGTATGGATTGGTTGAGCAAGATAAAGGCCGATATTATCTGTGGAGATAAAGCACTTCGCATACCACAAGGAGATGGTGAACCACTGGTTATCTATGGATAGAGATGTACCTCGAAGTTGAACCTCATTAGTTGCGTGAAAGCGCAAAAGATTATGAAGAAGGGACGCTTTGCTGTCCTAGCACATGTGAAAGCGGTAGAAACTGAGGTGAAGAGCGTGAACGACGTTCGAATTGTGAACGAATTTTCCGATGTCTTTCCAGAGGAATTACCTGGATTGCCGCCGCAGAGAGCAGTGGAGTTTCAGATTGATTTAGTGCCAGGAGCTGCACCTGTAGCTCACGCACCTTATAGACTCGCACCTTCCGAGATGCAAGAATTACAGAGTCAACTACAAGAGCTGTTAGACCGAGGATTTATCCAACCAAGTTCCTCGCCTTGGGGCGCACCTGTTCTGTTTGTGAAGAAGAAGGATGGATCCTTCCGTATGTGTATCGACTACCGCGAACTCAACAAATTGACTATCAAGAATCGGTATCCTCTTCCATGAATTGACGATCTTTTTGATCAACTACAAGGATCGAGTGTCTACTCAAAGATCGATTTGCAATCCGATTATCACCAATTGAGGGTGAAGGAAAGTGACGTGATGAAAACTGCATTCAGAACCCGTTATGGTCATTATGAGTTTCTCGTGATGCCATTTGGTTTGACAAATGCACCTGCCGTGTTCATGGACCTCATGAATCGTGTCTGCAAGCCTTACTTGGACAAGTTTGTTATCGTCTTCATAGATGATATCCTCATCTACTCTAAGAGCGAAGAAGAACATGAGCAACACCTCCGATTAGTGCTTGAACTCTTAAGACAAGAGCAACTTTACGCCAAATTCTCCAAGTGTGAATTTTGGTTGAAGGAAGTACAATTTTTGGGTCATGTTGTAAGCGACCAGGGTATCAAAGTTGATCCCGCCAAGATTGAAGCCATCAGCAAGTGGGAGACCCCCACTACTCCGACACATATTCACCAATTCCTAGGTCTCACCGGTTATTATCGAAGGTTTATCGAAGGATTTTCTCTGATTGCGCGTCCTTTGACCGCGCTGACTCACAAGGGCAATGATGTCGTGCGAGGTGTACGTGAAATACTATATATTTTTGATACAAAAAGTGATACAAACTACACAAGTTTTAATTATTTATTTACAAAATGGATATACCTAAACCTTGCTACAACACTATAGGCAGTGTACCTAATCGTAGAGTAGTATAGTTTTTAGTAAGTCCGGTTCGTTCCACAGGGAGCGGGCTTATTGCACACTATATTTTTAAACAACTATATTTGTACAATATATATATATATATATATATATATATATATATATATATATATATATATATATATATATATATATATATATATATATATAATATATAAAGCGGGTTTACCGTTTAATGACCGGTTTGTCGATTTATATTTTAAGCGAAGCGTAAAGTAAATGACGATATTTAACTAACAATATAAAATAAATAACAATAATTAAAATGACAATAAATAAAAGTACGAGGAAAAATGAAATAAAATATATTATGCTTATTTAAACTTCCGTAATCATGATGTTTGACGTGTTGATTTTAGTTTTATGCCCATGGGTTAATTGTCCTTTGCCCTGGATTATTTAATATGTCCGTCTGGTTTTTGTCCATAACAGTCCATCGGTCATAAATTTAAAGTGCGAGTGTCCTCGTCAAATTATCCTTATACCCGAAGTCAAATATTCCAACTAATTGGGGACTTAAACTGTAACAAGGTTTTAATACTTTGTTTAATAATTACACCAGGTTATCTACTGCGTGTAAACCAAGGTTTTAATACTTTGTTATCAATTATGCCAAGTGTCCTTGTACATAATTTCACCCCTGTTTTAATAATTCCATATACTATTAATCCATTCCCGTATCCGGTTAAATGAACGATTATTCGTACATATAAATATCCCGCCCATCGTGTCCGATCGAGTGTATGTGGTTATTTATAGGTACGTCCAATTGTAAATCTTTATATTAAAATTAACAAACTATCATTTAGTTAAACAAATATAAAGCCCATTAATAGCCCATAGTCTAATTTCCACAAGTGTCGTTCTTTTGTCCAAACCCCAATTATGGTACAAAGCCCAATTACCCCGTCTTTAATATTTAGTCCAACATCATGATTACTTTGGCTCAAATAAGCATAATAATAACTTAAGTACGAGACATTAATTTAAAAAGGAGAACATAACTTACATTGAGTATTTATAGCGTAGTGTTACACGGACAGAATTTCGACTTCAAAAACCCGTAAAAATAACTTTTACATAACCCGAACTAATCTAATTTAAAACTACCCTATACTATATATATTATATATATATTTATTTATTTATTACAGAGTATTATTATTATTATTATTATTTTTCTTTAAAACTGCAGAAGCTCGTGGCCTTTTATAGGCATTTTGGAATCTGGCTGCTCCGCGAGTCGTGGAGTTTTTGGCCTTCAAACTCCGCGAGTCGTGGAGTTTGAAAATCCAGCTCACAAACTTCTGGCTCCTAGCTTGTCGACATAATAAATATATAAATATAAAATATAAATAATTAATATAATTATTTATATATTATATTATATTCTTGTGCATAGTAGACTTGTAATTTTTGGTCCATTGCGTCGGGCGTTGATAGTTGACTCATGTCCCGGTTCCGAATTTTCGAACGTCCTTGCGTACAATTTAATATCTTGTACTTTGCGTTTTGTAACTTGTACTCTTGTCATTTTTAGACGTTCTTCATCAATAATTTGAACCTTTTTAATTGTATTTTGTACTTTTGAACTTTTTGGACCTTTGTGTCTTCAAATCTTCGTTTTCGCCTTTTGTCTTCGCACTTATTTATTTAAACAATTACAATAAAAATATAATACAATTACAAATGAAAACCTATTATTTAGGAGGGATATTGCTATGAAATATATGTTCCTTTTTAGCCTTATCAAATATCCCCACACTTGAGCGTTGCTTGTCCTCAAGCAATAAAGAACTTGAAATAAAAACATACATGAATCACTTTTTTATTCATCACACTTTGTACACTAGTGATTTTGATATGGTGGTATAAACAATGATAGTAACGATAGAACCATGGTTAAAGGTGGGTGTGTCATCCACAGTTGCCTCGGGTTTAGGTCAACGACACTTGCAATCAAATAGCCGATTTACTTTCGGTTTCCAAAGCAAAGCGCATATTTGAAAGGCGGTTTACAGTCCCACATGACTATGAAAATTTAGATCCTTAAGGAAATTGGATCTTTATGAAAACATTTGATCTTTTGAAAATTCAATCTAGCTTTTACCCTAGATAAGTTTTCCGGAATAACCCTTCACCGGTGTTTGCAAAATATTTTTGTGGGTTGTGTGGGTTTCAGATTTGAAAATTTTAGCTCAACACTTGTGGTTTTGTGTTACCCACTTGCTAACCTTGTATTAGGAAAGCAACACGTCCAGTTTACTTGTCCCGTATATTACCTTTCGGCAAAATACCGTCCGGTTGTAAAGGAAAGCGATGAACAAGAAACTGTTAAGGCAATGTCTAATGACATGCATTTGATTATGGTCTATAAATGTGTCGGATGCTATTACTATCCTTTGTAGGAGCAATAGTAAAGATCATCCTATGATTTTTCGGTCTGGCACAAGGTCCTGTCTTCGACCATGCTATGCAACCACCGTTCTTACGGTTGACACCCGATTTGGTTCAGGTGACCTAATGAATTCCAGGTGAATTCCTAGGATTTTATGTTCAATGGTAATGAACGCATTGAAAATAGGTTTTCAGAAAACAAATCGGTTTTAATTTTGATCAAAATATTTTCTCGTTCAAGCTCGAGTTTAGATATCATTGAATTCCATGAGTTTGAATTCTCAATCTTTAAGGTCAATCTCAAGGATTGAGTAATATCAGTCTTAAAAGCTGATTTTTAATCTTTAAGGAGATTATCCTTTCTGGGGATCTGATTCATTAGTCTTATCAAGCTAATTTGCACGGTGCCCCCCATTGTACGAGATAAATCCTTCTCATGGTTAGGATAAATCTGACCACTTGGCGACCCTGTTTGATGTTGAGGTCCGTGGATTTCCTGCTGATTTTAGAGATGACTTTTCTAGATTTTTCGTCAACCTACAGCTGGTCTGGACGACAACTTCTTGACCTAAATCAAGAAGCGCGTGTCTTTTTCGGAAGACTTTACTTCCTTTTAATGATGGAATTGATTCATTGTGTAGATCCATCGTTCTTTCAAAAGTATTACAGTAAATCGGGTAAAACTGATTAAAATCGTCCAAAACAAAAGTACCTGCAATAACTTTACAGAAACATGTGATAGATAGTTTTTAATTGAATAACTTGGTACATTCTCCCCACACTTAGTTTCTTTCTTTGCCTTTTTATTCTCCTTTATTCCATTTTAAATGAATTCAATCATTTTAGGGTGTTTCTCAATTTATGTCCTTTCCGAGGTAACGATAATTTCGGTATTAACACCTAGTTTTCATCGTTCATAAATATGTATAAACATGATTTTGAATTCATTTAGTTGAAAATTTTTCAAATTTTCACAAAATTTGGCAAATAAAACCAAGTGTAAACCAGAGAGAATTTATAACCCTTCCCCACACTTGAGATCATGCAATGCCCTCATTTGCATGAAATCAGACTATAATTATAAATTCACGAGGGTGATTAGTGTAGAAAGTAGTTAAAGATACCATAAAATTGCAGGATGACAGATGGTGCACCTCATCGTTCATTCCTTCTTGTTTTATCACACATGTTTTTCTTCAAAAACGGTTGCTTTTCTGAACTGTTTGATAATTTTTGAAAATGCGTCTTTTACCCTAACTTATCATGCATTTTTATTAACGAGTTATGCATTAACCCGAACCCCGAATTTAATGTTAAGTGAGGTTAGACTTCTCCACACTTAGCTGACGACATGTGAAGTCGGTAGAATAAGTTCCACGAATTAAAATAGTGAGCCAGTTATTTACATCTCGGGTGGTATAAAATATATCAATGGATTTAAAGTTTAGACCCACCCGATCGTCACTACTTAATTCTTTTTTAAGTGTAGCTTTTAGTAAATGGATATATCTCTTTTCTGGTTCTTGGTCAAATGGATCGATATACACCGACATACATATTATAGGGTGGACAATTTCTAACGTTTCCTTTCGTTCATTCTCGAGATCAAAGTTTTCACCTCTATTACCCAATTGGGTGAAATTTGAGGTGTCATTATCTATTACAGCTCGTAGTTCATTTCCTGTGGATGACTCGTCTATTGAGAATATTGGGTTGGAAGGTTGTGGAATGGTGAAGTTCGGTTTGGCCTCGGGGGTAAAATTTTCAACGTTATCGTATTCCCAAGAGTACCAATTTGTCACCCTTACTTCTTCTTTATCCATTGATGGATCGATGATTTCATCGGTAGAGGCTAATGTGTCGATATGTTGTGAAATTGGTAAGACTGAATAAAAAGTATCATCGGGATAATTGGTGATTTCGGAGCTCTCGAATTCATCAAAATTCGATGATATGAGATTTTCTTGCACAATACTCCTCAGATCAACAGGTGTGTAGTCTGATAGAGTTTCAGCTTGCCGGTTTACAAACTCTCTCATTTGTTCATTTTGAGCATTGAGTTCTTCGAGTTTGATTTTCATATTGTCTAATAAATTTTCAGACACGTAATTTTCCTCGTCTACTGGTTGTTGAGTTTGGAAATATTCTTGGGAATAATCCCAATTTGAATTGTATTCTTCATAATCATTCCATTCAGGTTCCGTGGGTGCGTAATTTTCCATAGGAACGTAATAATAACATTCCCATGTTGAGTGATAATCTCCACAGATTTCACAACCAGTTATTGTTTCGTCATTCGTGATCCAAGATTGACCGAACGAATTGTCATCAACACCCGTTCGAGAGTATTGATTTAATTGATTTTGGATATCAAAAAAAGTTTTCATAGCCTTGTTTTCAAAATTTTCCATTTTATTGCGATGGCCAAATTTTAGCTACAATGTGGTGCATTTACTAATTATCCTATTAGTTATAAAAATAGAAAAACTTATATAAGTTGTCCAATTAATAGACTTTTCTGCTTTTGCCCACGTTTTGAATAGCCAAAAGATGCAGCAGGGAGCCAGAACCCTTTAAATCGGAAGCTCACAACTCAGCCACTAACAAATCCAACTATTACTACGAAGCAGAAAATTGTCAACGTCCATTAATTTAACCACTTAAATAATTTTTCTTTCCGTTTGAGATATTAGATAAGAAATAGAGAAAATTTCTAAGTCCTAAAAACTAAAGCGTCGAGAAATAAGAAAGAAAAAGAATGCGCGTCGAAAAACGTAGAAAAATAAAAATAAGAAAGTAGCGAGTCGTGATTTAAAAGGCACTAAAATTTTAAAATTGTCGCAAAATTCTAAAGCACCTAAATCTTAGTTTAAAGAAATAGCACTAAAGGGATTTTACGGCAAAGCCTAAGAATCTATACATATAAAATAACTACGGAAAAACTAATTTTAAAACTAATTGCGAACGAAAAATATATAAAATATTACGATTACACTAAATAAAAGGATACAAATTATAAAAAGTGATAAAATTACTTATTTTTATAAAAAATATTATTTTTATATTTTTATTTTATATTTTATAAAAGTATTAATTTTTTATATATTAAAACTAAATATAATTAATTATAACTAATTAATTTAAAAACTTAAAATAAATAATAATAATAATAAAGTAATTAGGGTTAAATAATAATAATAATTAATAATACCCCGTAATTAATGCGAAATAGGGTTTCTGGTCAGGCTGGTCAGGGCGGCTCCGCGAGTCGTGGAGTTTTAAGCCTGCAAACTCCGCGAGTCATGGAGTTTGAAAAAAAAAATGTTTTTTTTTTAATTTTATATTGTTTTTCTAAAAATATATAAAAATATATTTATACAAAAATAAATTAAAAATATAGCGTTTCGCCGAGTTCCCTGGCAGCGGCGCCAAAAACTTGATGTCGTAGCGTGGGGGTATGAAATAGTTTATATTTTTACTAGGAAAAGTGATACAAACTACACAAGTTTTAATTATTTATTTACAAAATGGATATACCTAAACCTTGCTACAACACTATAGGCAGTGTACCTAATCGTAGAGTAGTATAGTTTTTAGTAAGTCCGGTTCGTTCCACAGGGAGCGGGCTTATTGCACACTATATTTTTAAACAACTATATATATATATATATATATATATATATATATATATATATATATATATATATATATATATATATATATATATATATATATATATATATATATATATATATATATAATATATATAAAAGGGGGTTTACCGTTTAATGATCGGTTTGTCGATTTATATTTTAAGCGAAGCGTAAAGTAAATGACGATATTTAACTAACAATATAAAATAAATAACAATAATTAAAATGACAATAAATAAAAGTACGAGGAAAAATGAAATAAAATATATTATGCTTATTTAAACTTCCGTAATCATGATGTTTGACGTGTTGATTTTAGTTTTATGCCCATGGGTTAATTGTCCTTTGCCCTGGATTATTTAATATGTCCGTCTGGTTTTTGTCCATAACAGTCCATCGGTCATAAATTTAAAGTGCGAGTGTCCTCGTCAAATTATCCTTATACCCGAAGTCAAATATTCCAACTAATTGGGGACTTAAACTGTAACAAGGTTTTAATACTTTGTTTAATAATTACACCAGGTTATCTACTACGTGTAACCCAAGGTTTTAATACTTTGTTATCAATTATGCCAAGTGTCCTTGTACATAATTTCACCCCTGTTTTAATAATTCCATATACTATTAATCCATTCCCGTATCCGGTTAAATGAACGATTATTCGTACATATAAATATCCCGCCCATCGTGTCCGATCGAGTGTATGTGGTTATTTATAGGTACGTCCAATTGTAAATCTTTATATTAAAATTAACAAACTATCATTTAGTTAAACAAATATAAAGCCCATTAATAGCCCATAGTCTAATTTCCACAAGTGTCGTTCTTTTGTCCAAACCCCAATTATGGTACAAAGCCCAATTACCCCGTCTTTAATATTTAGTCCAACATCATGATTACTTTGGCTCAAATAAGCATAATAATAACTTAAGTACGAGACATTAATTTAAAAAGGAGAACATAACTTACATTGAGTATTTATAGCGTAGTGTTACACGGACAGAATTTCGACTTCAAAAACCCATAAAAATAACTTTTACATAACCCGAACTAATCTAATTTAAAACTACCCTATACTATATATATTATATATATATTTATTTATTTATTTATTACAGAGTATTATTATTATTATTATTATTTTTCTGTAAAACTGCAGAAGCTCGTGGCCTTTTATAGGCATTTTGGAATCTGGCTGCTCCGCGAGTCGTGGAGTTTTTGGCCTTCAAACTCCGCGAGTCATGGAGTTTGAAAATCCAGCTCACAAACTTCTGGCTCCTAGCTTGTCGACATAATAAATATATAAATATAAAATATAAATAATTAATATAATTATTTATATATTATATTATATTCTTGTGCATAGTAGACTTGTAATTTTTGGTCCATTGCGTCGGGCGTTGATAGTTGACTCATGTTCCGGTTCCGGATTTTCGAACGTCCTTGCGTACAATTTAATATCTTGTACTTTGCGTTTTGTAACTTGTACTCTTGTCATTTTTAGACGTTCTTCATCAATAATTTGAACCTTTTTAATTGTATTTTGTACTTTTGAACTTTTTGGACCTTTGTGTCTTCAAATCGTCATTTTCGCCTTTTGTCTTCGCACTTATTTATTTAAACAATTACAATAAAAATATAATACAATTACAAATGAAAACCTATTATTTAGGAGGGATATTGCTATGAAATATATGTTCCTTTTTAGCCTTATCAGGCAAGAAGTTCATTTGGGAACCCGCACACGAATCAGCATTCCAAACTTTGAAGAAGAAGTTAACCTCTGCACCTATTCTATCGCTTCCCGAAGGCAGTGACGATTTCGTTGTTTATTGTGATGCATCGAAGAGTGGTTTTGGTTGTATACTGATGCAACGATCAAAGGTTATTGCCTATGCCTCCCGCCAATTGAAGATTCATGAGCGGAACTACACTACGCATGATCTTGAACTTGGAGCCGTTGTCTTTGCGCTCAAATTGTGGAGACACTATTTG
The DNA here is from genome assembly GCF_046630445.1 of Rutidosis leptorrhynchoides. Lineage (NCBI taxonomy): Eukaryota > Viridiplantae > Streptophyta > Magnoliopsida > Asterales > Asteraceae > Rutidosis > Rutidosis leptorrhynchoides. Next base: position 322,815,996 of record NC_092342.1, on the reverse strand, counting down.
TATGGAACTAAGAGCACTATCTTCACCGATCACAAGAGTCTCCAGCACATCTTTGATCAGAAGCAACTGAATATGAGACAGCGTCAATGGATCGAGACGCTCAACGACTACGACTGTGAACTTCGCTATCACCCTGGTAAGGCCAATGTTGTAGCTGACGCTTTAAGCCGAAAGGAGAGGACAGCACCTCTTCGTGTTAGGGCTCTGAACATCACCATCTATTCGAACCTCAACAACCAGATCAGAGTAGCCCAAGTTGAGGCTCTCAAGGAGGAGAATATATCCCATGAACATTTGAACATACTTGTCTCTCGATTCGAGGTTAGGGAGTCTGGACTCCGATGTTATGCCGGAAGAATTTGGGTACCTTATTATGGAGATCTACGAAACCTGATACTTGATGAAGCACACAAATCGAGATATTCGATTCACCCCAGTGCGGGCAAGATGTACCACGACCTTAAAGAACAGTATTGGTGGCCGAATCTCAAGAAGGACGTTGCAACTTATGTTGGAAAGTGTTTGACTTGTTCGAAAGTTAAGGCCGAACATCAGAGACCTTCTAGATTACTTCAGCAACCGGAGATCCCACAATGGAAGTGGGAAAGGATCACAATGGATTTTATTACCAAGCTGCCAAAGACGGTGGGCGGATACGATACCATTTGGGTTATTGTTGACCACCTCACCAAATCTGCACACTTCCTAGCGATGAAGGAAACTGATACAATGGAAAGACTTGCTCAATTATACATTAAGGAGGTTGTATCTCGTCATGGTGTACCACTATCGATCATCTCCGATCGCGATCCCCGTTTTGCTTCTAGATTTTGGCGTTCTTTGCAAGAAGCCATGGGAACTCGTCTCGACATGAGTACTGCTTATCATCCTCAGACTGACGGGCAAAGTGAACGAACGATTCAGACCTTGGAGGACATGCTGCGTGCATGTGTCATTGATTTTGGAAAGGCCTGGGAAAGACATTTGCCACTCGCCAAATTCTCGTACAACAACAGTTATCACTCTAGCATTAATGCTGCACCTTTCGAAGCATTGTATGGCCGTAAGTGCCGATCTCCTATTTGTTGGGCCGAAGTAGGCGAAAAGCAAATCACCGAACCCGAGGTAGTCCACGAAACCACGGAGAAGATTGCTCAGATCCAAGCTAGACTTAAGACTGCCCGTGATCGCCAAAAGAGTTATGCCGATCTTAAACGTAAAGACTTTGAATTCAACGTTGGTGATCGTGTAATGTTAAAGGTTGAACCTTGGAAAGGTGTGATTCGTTTGGAAAACGTGGAAAGTTGAACCCACGATACATTGGTCCTTTCGAAATCTTGGAACGTGTTGGACCCGTTGCATACCGTTTGGATCTACCAGCACAATTGAGCTCAGTTCATCCTACCTTCCACGTATCAAACTTGAAGAAGTGTCTTGCTGCACCGGAACTTGTCATACCACTGGAAGAACTTACAATTGATGACGAACTCCACTTTGTGGAGGAACCTGTTGAAATTATGGATCGTGAGATCAAAACTTTGAAACGCAACAAGATTCTGATCGTTCGAGTACGATGGAATGCCAAACAAGGACCTGAGTTTACTTGGGAGCGAAAGGATCAAATGATGCGGAAGTATCCTCACCTTTTCCCGACTCCTCCATCTACCTCAGCTTAAAATTTCGGGACGAAATTTTCTTTAACAGGTGGGTAATGTAACGACCCTGGAATTTCCAACGTTTATTTATTAATAATTATTATTATTAATACGTGTGATTAAACAAATGTATGTTATTACATTTACATGTTACCATGATTGCCCGAACTTGACTTTAATTGCCCGAAACGTCTTTGTGACACCCGGAACTTGCACGAATAATATTTCTAGATATTATTTGCATTCATGATTAGTTTTATTAATCATTTTAATTAACAAAGGTTACTTGTTAGTTACTTGGGCTTTAATTGGTTTAACTTGGTAAATACTTGAACTTGGGCCTTGTTAGTGTAATGGACTCATGAATAAGACTCATAAGCCCACCCTACATCTTAAATGGGTTTATTAGCCCATGTCTTGCAAGTGTAAGTAATACTTAGAGATTGAACTAGTTAGTTATCTCATAAGGAATCTAGTTACCATGTAATCCCCATGCAAACACATCTTATATCCACACTTTTAAGACTTTACATGCTTGTAACCATTGAACACATCCCTCCTCCCTTTTGCTACTGCAGGCCGTGGCCTATGGGTGCCCAAGGAGTGGTTTTTGTTTCAAACTTTGCTTACTTCTTTCACTAGTTCACTTGTATTCCTCTCATTCAAAACACACACTTAATTCTCTCAACTTTTTTCTCACTTTTTCTCTCTAAGTTCTTGTAAGTAAACTTGAAGTTTCTTCCTTTCTTTCCTTCTTGTAAAACCGATTTCTAGCACTCTTCATCATCATCATTCTTTGTTGTTTAAATCTTTTGTTACTTATGTTGATTACTAGTAGTTGTTTATTTACTTACTTACTTGTTTTTCAAGAATCTAACTTACTAGTTTTATTCTTCATTATATCTTGTATTTATCAAGAACACTCAAGAACATAACTTACTAGTTATGGTTCTACATATACTTTCTTAAAAGATTGCAAGTTCATGTGTTGTTAAAGACATACTTGAAGCTCATGAAGTAAACTTTAAAGTTTACTTTCTAAAGATCAAACTTTGGTTTGAATCTTTAAAGTATGAACAACCATGAACCTTTTCTTGTTTATTTAAGTTTACTTCTTCATTTTATGCACTTTAATTTCATGTAGTTAGTTTATATGATCAAGTACTACAAGTTAGTCTTGATCTCATATCTCTTGAACAAATTAAGTTAACTTTGAAAGTTCAAGAACACACAAAAAAGTTTTCTTTAAATATAACTTTGGATCTAGACTTTTGAGTCTTGGATCTTCAAGATCAAACTAAGAACTATGTTCTACTACTTATGATCTTGATTAGTTAGTTAACTTTCAAGTTTATAGTTCAATATTTCTTTTAAAGTTCATGTATGTGTTAGATCTAAGACTTTGATGTAACTTTGGTTCATCAAACTTCATACAACTCTTAAGTGAGTTGTGCTTCATGTCTTAGACTTGCACTAGGGTTATGATGCTCAAGACTTGGTTAAGATGATGTAGATACATCAATGAGTTGTACACTTGAAGCTATATGCATCGAGGACGAGAACCATGATGAACATCAAGCACCAAGACCACCGGAACTCACTTAAACTTACTGTTTCTGTCCAAAACCTACTGACCTGCTGTTTCTGTAACAGACCAGCAGACTTGGGCTGTTCTAACAATGATTTTTAGAGAGATCTTTTCAAGTAGATAACTTTTCATATAGGACTCGTCTTAATCCGAGTTACGGTTTAGGATTTATGGCCCTCCGATCGTTACTATGTCCTTTAACGTTGTGCAGAAATTTCTGACCTACTCGCACTTAGACCATCGCCAAGGTCAAACCAAGACAAGTTTGCTTCTGTAAATTTTACCACACTTAAAAGACTCATAGACGGAGCCATGGCCACTGGTCTCACCTTAATTCAGTAAGGGTAGAGGCCGTGGTGACTGACTGAAGTCAGACTATGTTTTAAACTACTTTCATAAACGAAACCTACTTTACGCCTTTTGTTTAATGATGAATGATGATGACCCTTAAGACCTTATTTAAATACTTTTAAACCTATTAAGAAGATTTACTGACTTAGTACTATTTGACTTAGGTTGAGGACTTCGGACCGTTTACTTGCACACCTTTCCCGACTACTACTTTACCGCTACATATCATTGTGAGTTATAGCATTCCCTTTTTACTTTAACTTATTTTGGGAACTAAGAATACATGCGGATTTTATGTTTTACATACTAGGCACGAGTACTTAAACTTATATATGTGTGGGTTATACAACGGCATAAACATTCCCTTTAGCTCGGTAACGTTTAATCATTGGTTTTTGAACCGTGAACGCGAATCTTAGATATGGATCCATAGGGTTTGACATCCCCACTCGGGCTAGTAGCGCTAGCATTTAATGAGTGTTTAATACTTCGTAAACATACGCACTTGCCAAGTGTACTTTCAGGGGGTATAAACGTTAAGTTAGTTACCAAGTGCCCACGGTTAACATATACTTTATCATACTGTTTTGAAACGCTCTTTGTAGCACTGAAATCTCGTGGCCTACCTTACATACTGCTATACTTAAACTATAGCTCACCAACCTTTGTATTGACATTTTTAAGCATGTTTTTCTCAGGTGCTTGAGGTTAGCTTCCGATGTGTACTAGTCGTGCTGTAGACACCCGCTGCTTAGAGTTGTCATCGCATGAACTACTTTATTTTGCATTCAAACATTCGTACTTTTGAACTATGACTTGTAACGACCATTGTGGTCACATACACTTATTATTTGCTTCTACTTAGTGAAGCATACTTTTGAAATGTAAAACATTTGATGTCGGTTATGACATCACCTTTTTATCGTGAATGCAACTTCTTTAATTACAGCATATAGTACTTAACCTTGTAATGATCCTGTTGTTGATGGTCCGTACATGATGATTTGGTACGGGGCGTCACACAGTGTATACACGTCTCAGGTTAGATCACAACTCAAAGTATATATATTTTTGGAATCAACCTCAACCCTGTATAGCTAACTCCCACATTACTGCATATAGAGTGTCTATGGTTGTTCCAAATAATATATACACATGGGTCGATATGATATGTCAAAACATTTGCATACGTGTCTATGGTATCCCAAGATTACATAATATATTAGAATACATGTAAAATACAATATAAGTTAGCTAGGATATGATTAATATAGATTTGTTACCAATTTTTACGTTGCTACAACAAGAAAAATTATCCAATCTTGTTTTACCCATAACTTCTTCGTTTTAAATCCATTTTGAGTGAATCAAATTACTATGGTTTCATATTGAACTATATTTTATGAATCTAAACAGAAAAGGTATAGGTTTATAGTCGGAAATTTAAGTTACATGTCAATTACTAAAGAGGTAGTCATTTCCGTCGGAAAAAATGACATCTTGATGACCATTTTGGAAAACATACTTTCACTTTGAGTTTAACCATGATTTTTGGATATAGTTTCATGTTCATAAGAAAAATCATTTTCCCAGAAGAACAACTTTTAAATCAAAGTTTATCATAGTTTTTAATTAACTAACCCAAAACAGCCCTCGGTGTTACTACGACGGCGTATGTCCGGTTTTACGGTGTTCTTCGTGTTTTCAGGTTTTAAATCATTAAGTTAGCATATCATATAGATATAGAACATGTGTTTAGTTGATTTTAAAAGTCAAGTTAGAAGGATTAACTTTTGTTTGCGAACAAGTTTAGAATTAACTAAACTATGTTCTAGTGATTACAAGTTTAAACCTTCGAATAAGATAGCTTTATATGTAGGAATCGAATGATGTTATGGACATCATTACTACCTCAAGTTTTCTGGATAAAGCTACTGGAAATGATAAAAATGGATCTAGCTCGAAAGGATCCTTGGATGGCTTGAAAGTTCTTGAAGTAGAATCATGACACGAAAACAAGTTCAAGTAAGATTTTCACTCGAAATAAGATTGTTATAGTTATAGAAATTGAATCAAAGTTTGAATATGAGTATTACCTTATATTAGAAAGATATCTTACTGTAAATAAGAAAGATTTCTTGAGGTTGGATGATCACTCTACAAGATTGGAAGTAAGCTAGCAAACTTGGAAGTATTCTTGATTTTATGAAGCTAGAACTTGTAGAATTTATGAAGAACACTTAGAACTTGAAGATAGAACTTGAGAGAGATCAATTAGATGAAGAAAATTGAAGAATGAAAGTGTTTGTAGGTGTTTTTGGTCGTTGGTGTATGGATTAGATATAAAGGATATGTAATTTTATTTTCATGTAAATAAGTCATGAATGATTACTCATATTTTTGTAATTTTATGAGATATTTCATGCTAGTTGCCAAATGATGATTCCCACATGTGTTAGGTGACTCACATGGGCTGCTAAGAGCTGATCATTGGAGTGTATATACCAATAGTACATACATCTAAAAGCTGTGTATTGTACGAGTACGAATACGGGTGCATACGAGTAGAATTGTTGATGAAACTGAACGAGGATGTAATTGTAAGCATTTTTGTTAAGTAGAAGTATTTTGATAAGTGTCTTGAAGTCTTTCAAAAGTGTATGAATACATATTAAAACACTACATGTATATACATTTTAACTGAGTCGTTAAGTCATCGTTAGTCGTTACATGTAAATGTTGTTTTGAAACCTTTAGGTTAACGATCTTGTTAAATGTTGTTAACCCAATGTTTATAATATATATTATCATGATATTATGATGTACGAATATCTCTTAATATGATATATATACATTAAATGTCGTTACAACGATAATCGTTACATATATGTCTCGTTTCAAAATCATTAAGTTAGTAGTCTTGTTTTTACATATGTAGTTCATTGTTAATATACTTAATGATATGATTACATATCATAATATCATGTTAACTATATATATAACCATATATATGTCATCATATAGTTTTTACAAGTTTTAACGTTCGTGAATCACCGGTCAACTTGGGTGGTCAATTGTCTATATGAAACCTATTTCAATTAATCAAGTCTTAACAAGTTTGATTGCTTAACATGTTGGAAACACTTAATCATGTAAATAACAATTTCATTTAATATATATATAAACATGGAAAAGTTCGGGTCACTACAGTACCTACCCGTTAAATAAATTTCGTCCCGAAATTTTAAGCAGTTGGAGGTGTTGACGTATCTTCTGGAAATAAATACGGATATTTCTTCTTCATCTGATCTTCTCATTCCCAGGTGAACTTGGGTCCTCTACGAGTATTCCATCGAACCTTAACAATTGGTATCTTGTTTTGCTTAAGTCTTTTAACCTCACGATCCATTATTTTGACGGGTTCTTCGATGAATTGAAGTTTTTCGTTGATTTGGATTTCATCTAACGGAATAGTGAGATCTTCATTAGCAAAACATTTCTTTAAATTCGAGACATGGAAAGTGTTATGTACAGCCGCGAGTTGTTGAGGTAACTCAAGTCGGTAAGCTACTGGTCCGACACGATCAATAATCTTGAATGGTCCGATATACCTTGGATTTAATTTCCCTCGTTTACCAAATCGAACAACACCTTTCCAAGGTGCAACTTTAAGCATGACCATCTCTCCAATTTCAAATTCTATATCTTTTCTTTTAATGTCAGCGTAGCTCTTTTGTCGACTTTGGGCAGTTTTCAACCGTTGTTGAATTTGGATGATCTTCTCGGTAGTTTCTTGTATTATCTCCGGACCCGTAATCTGTCTATCCCCCACTTCACTCCAACAAATCAGAGACCTGCACTTTCTACCATAAAGTGCTTCAAACGGCGCCATCTCAATGCTTGAATGGTAGCTGTTGTTGTAGGAAAATTCTGCTAATGGTAGATGTCGATCCCAACTGTTTTCGAAATCAATAACACATGCTCGTAGCATGTCTTCAAGCGTTTGTATTGTCCTTTTGCTCTGCCCATCAGTTTGTGGATGATAGACAGTACTCATGTCTAGACGAGTTCCTAATGCTTGCTGTAATGTCTGCCAGAATCTTGAAATAAATCTGCCATCCCTATCAGAGATAATAGAGATTGGTATTCCATGTCTGGAGACGACTTCCTTCAAATACAGTCGTGCTAACTTCTCCATCTTGTCATCTTCTCTTATTGGCAGGAAGTGTGCTGATTTGGTGAGACGATCAACTATTACCCAAATAGTATCAAAACCACTTGTAGTCCTTGGCAATTTAGTGATGAAATCCATGGTAATGTTTTCCCATTTCCATTCTGGGATTTTGGGTTGTTGAAGTAGACCTGATGGTTTCTGATGCTCAGCTTTGACCTTAGAACACGTCAAACATTCTCCTACGTATTTAGCAACATCGGCTTTCATACCCGACCACCAAAAATCTTTCTTGAGATCCTTGTACATCTTCCCCGTTCCAGGATGTATTGAGTATCTGGTTTTATGAGCTTCTCTAAGTACCATTTCTCTCATATCTCCAAATTTTGGTACCCAAATCCTTTCAGCCCTATACCGGGTTCCGTCTTCCCGAATATTAAGATGCTTCTCTGATCCTTTGGGTATTTCATCCTTTAAATTTCCCTCTTTTAAAACTCCTTGTTGTGCCTCCTTTATTTGAGTAGTAAGGTTATTGTGAATCATTATATTCGTAGATTTTACTCGAATGGGTTCTCTGTCCTTCCTGCTCAAGGCGTCGGCTACCACATTTGCCTTCCCCGGGTGGTAACGAATCTCAAAGTCATAATTATTCAACAATTCAATCCATCTACGCTGCCTCATATTCAGTTGTTTCTGATTAAATATGTGTTGAAGACTTTTGTGGTTGGTATATATAATACTTTTGACCCCATATAAGTAATGCCTCCAAGTCTTTAATGCAATAAAAACCGCGCCTAATTCCAAATCATGCATCGTATAATTTTGTTCGTGAATCTTCAATTGTCTAGACGCATAAACAATCACCTTCGTTCGTTGCATTAATACACAACCGAAACCTTGCTTTGATGCGTCACAATAAATCACAAAATCATCATTCCCTTCAGGCAATGACAATATAGGTGTCGTAGTTAGCTTTTTCTTCAATAACTGAAACGCTTTCTCTTGTTCATCCTTCCATTCAAATTTCTTCCCTTTATGCGTTAATGCAGTCAAGAGTTTTGCTATTCTGGAAAAGTCTTGGATGAACCTTCTGTAGTAACCAGCTAGTCCTAAAAACTGGCGTATGTATTTCGGAGTTTTCGGGTTTTCCCACTTTTCAATAGTTTCTATCTTTGCCGGATCCACCTTAATACCTTCTTTGTTCACTATGTGACCGAGGAATTGAACTTCTTCCAACCAAAATGCACACTTTGAAAACTTAGCGTACAATTCTTCCTTCCTCAATACTTCTAACACCTTTCTCAAATGTTCACCGTGTTCTTGGTCCTTCTTTGAGTAAATAAGTATGTCATCAATGAAAACAATGACAAACTTGTCAAGGTATGGTCCACACACTCGGTTCATAAGGTCCATGAACATAGCTGGTGCATTAGTTAAACCAAACGGCATGACCATAAACTCGTAATGATCGTAACGTGTTCTGAAAGCAGTCTTTGGAATATCATCTTCTTTCACCCGCATTTGATGATACCCGGAATGTAAGTCAATCTTTGAATAAACAGACGAGCCTTGTAGTTGATCAAATAAGTCGTCGATTCTCGGCAGTGGGTAGCGGTTCTTGATGGTAAGTTTGTTCAACTCTCGGTAGTCGATACACAACCTAAATGTACCATCTTTCTTCTTGACAAACAAAACAGGAGCTCCCCATGGTGATGTGCTTGGTCGAATGAAACCACGCTTTAAAAGTTCTTGTAATTAGCTTTTCAGTTCTTTCATCTCGCTGGGTGCTAGTCTGTAAGGAGCACGAGCTATTGGTGCAGCTCCTGGTACAAGATCTATTTGAAATTCAACGAATCGATGTGGGGGTAATCCCGGTAATTCTTTCGGAAATACATCGGGAAATTCTTTTGTGACAGGAAGATCATTGATGCTCTTTTCTTCAGTTTGTACTTTCTCGACGTGTGCTAGAACAGCATAGCAACCTTTTCTTATTAGTTTTTGTGCCTTCAAATTACTAATAAGATGTAGCTTCGTGTTGCCCTTTTCTCCGTACACCATTAAGGGTTTTCCTTTTTCTCGTATAATGCGAATTGCATTTTTGTAACAAACGATCTCTGCTTTCACTTCTTTCAACCAGTCCATACCGATTATCACATCAAAACTCCCTAACTCTACTGGTATCAAGTCAATCTTAAATGTTTCGCTAACCAGTTTAATTTCTCGATTCTGACATATATTATCTGCTGAAATTAATTTACCATTTGCTAATTCGAGTAAAAATTTACTATCCAAAGGCGTCAATGGACAACTTAATTTAGCACAAAAATCTCTACTCATATAGCTTCTATCCGCACCCGAATCAAATAAAACGTAAGCAGATTTATTGTCAATAAGAAACGTACCCGTAACAAGCTCCGGGTCTTCCTGTGCCTCTGCCGCATTAATATTGAAAACTCTTCCGCGGCCTTGTCCATTCGTGTTCTCCTGGTTCGGGCAATTTCTAATAATGTGGCCCGGTTTTCCACATTTATAACAAACTACATTGGCATAACTTGCTCCGACACTACTTGCTCCGCCATTACTCGTTCTGACACCATTTGTTCCTTTCGTTCTGTTAACCCCTGGTCCGTAGACCTCACACTTCGCCGCGCTATGACCATTTCTTTTACACTTGTTGCAAAATTTGGTGCAGAACCCCGAGTGATACTTTTCACACCTTTGGCATAGTTGCTTCTGATTGTTGTTGTTGTTGCGGTTGTTATTGTTGTTGGAATAATTGTTGTAGTTGTTGTTGTTGTTGTTGTTGTTTTGCCGTTTGTTGTAGTTGCGATTGATGTTGCGATTGTTGGGATAGTTGTTGTTGTTTTCGTGACTCTTATCACCGTTTTCCTCCCACTTTCTTTTGACTAGCTTCACGTTGGCCTCTTCAGCCACCTGTTCTTTAATTCTTTCCTCAATCTGGTTCACTAGTTTGTGAGCCATTCTACATGCATGTTGTATGGAGGCGGGCTCGTGTGAACTTATATCTTCTTGGATTCTTTCCGGTAATCCTTTCACAAACGCGTCGATCTTCTCTTCCTCATCTTCGAACGCACTCGGACACAATAGGCACAATTCTGTGAATCGTCTTTCGTACGTGGTAATATCAAATCCTTGGGTTCGTAACCCTCTAAGTTCTGTCTTGAGCTTATTGACCTCGGTTCTGGGACGGTACTTCTCATTCATCAAGTGCTTAAATGCTGACCATGATAGTGTGTAAGCATCATCTTGTCCCACTTGCTCTAGATAGGTATTCCACCATGTTAACGCAGTACCTGTGAAGGTATGTGTAGCGTACTTCACTTTGTCCTCTTCAGTACACTTACTTATGGCAAACACCGATTCGACCTTCTCGGTCCACCATTTCAATCCGATCGGTCCTTCGGTTCCATCAAATTCCAAAGGTTTGCAGGCAGTGAATTCTTTGTAGGTGCATCCTACGCGATTTCTTGCGCCGTTAGCTGCATTGCTAGATTCGGAGTTATTGTTGGTATGTAGCGCAGCCTGTACTGTGGCTATGTTTGCAGCAAGAAAGGTACGAAATTCCTCTTCGCTCATATTCATGGTTTGTCGAGTAGTCGGTGCCATTTCCTTGAAATAGTCAAATGAAACAAGTTAATCATACAGAATATTAAGAGTAGTCAATAGTATCTCGTGAAAGAACCCGTCCTAATCCATCTGGACGAAGTCCATATCGATTACAAACGATTCACAATAGTTGATTACATCGCGAGCTACTTGACCTCTATATGATACATTTTACAAACATTGCATTCGTTTTTAAAAAGACAAACTTTCATTACATCTACAGTTGACGACATGCATATCATTTCATAATAAATCCCACTATAACTGACTTAATAATAATCTTGATGAACTCAAAGACTCGAATGCAATTTTCTTCGAAATATGCCATGAATGACTTCAAGTAATATCTTTAAAATGAGCAAAATGCACAGCGGAAGATTTCTTTAACACCTGAGATTAGACATGCTTTAAAGTGTCAACCAAAAGGTTGGTGAATTCATTAATTTAACATAAATAATCATTTCCATCATTTTAATAGACCACAAGGTTTTCATTTTTCAGTTCTCATAAATAAACGTCCCATGCATAGAGACAAAAATATCATTCATATGGATTGAACACCTGGTAACCGACATTCACAATATGCATATAAGAATATCCCCATCATTCCGGGATCCTCCTTCGGACATGATATAAATTTCGAAGTACTAAAGCATCCGGTACTTTGGATGGGGCTTGTTAGGCCCAATAGATCTATCTTTAGGATTCGCGTCAATTAGGGTGTCTGTTCCCTAATTCTTAGATTACCAGACTAAAAAAAGGGCATATTCTGTTTAATAATCCAGCCATAGAATATAGTTTCATTTACTCGTGTCTATTTCGTAAAATAGTTATAAAAAAAAAAAACAGCGCATGTATTCTCAGCCCAAAAATATAAAGGGTAAAAAGGCAAATGAAACTCACCTAATGTATTTTGTAGTAAAAATACATATGATGACATTAAACAACTGAACAATGCAGGGTTGACCTTGGATTCACGAACCTATATTATTCATATATATATTAACACACATAATTGTAATCATACAAATTTATATATATATATAAATTTATTAGTTATATCATTTTTATAGAAATAACCTATATGTTTCATATATTGATTTTATATATGAAAATATTACTTTTATTATGTTATACGTATTAAATGTATTTTTGTCTATATATATATATATATATATATATATATATATATATATATATATATATATATATATATATATATATATATATATATATATATATATATATATATATATCGTTTGTTTGTAAAAAAATTATAATAATACTAAAATAATATTAGTAATGATAAAAATAATAATAATGATAATAGAGTTAAAATGATACTTTTAATATTAATGATAAAAATGATACTTTTAATAATATTTTTTTTTTATAGTTATGCTAATAATAACAATAATGATAATAATATTAATATTAATATTAGTAATAATCATTTTAGTGTTAATATTGTTAATGTTAATTCTAATAATAATAATAATAATAATAATAATAATAATAATAATAATAATAATAATAATAATAATAATACCTTAAAAAGAGTTTTTAAGCTTTTTCCAAAAACAATTGCCACAGCCCAGGCTCGAACCCATGACCTCCCGTTCACCCAAAACATGCTTAACCAACTGAACTGATCTACCTTTCTGGTTAATTTCACTAACCGAAATTTATATAACCCATTTTTTCTTCAGTTTTCTAATTCTTCTTTAAAGCCAATCGATCTCGGCCCAACACACTGATAACCACGGCCCAATAGTTAAATTAAATTCCGGCCCAATCATAAAGATACATGGCCCAAGTTCCACCATAATCTTTACAGTCCAACATGATAATTAAAAATTTACTGCCCAAAAATCATGTTTTGACTTTGGACGATGGATTTAGTTGTGGGATTCGTCCGAACTAAAAAAAAACAGCACGTCATCATCGATGGATCACCACGTCGTCATATGTGTCCATTGTGTCGGCCAAATTTTGTAACTAGTTCCACTTGCTTAATAGAAAAAAAAATGATAATAATACTTTATGTATCAAGTTGACAACTTTTAGAAGCCCCTAAACCACCCATTCCACATTCGTTATAATTCCCGACAAAAGGGATTATTTAACTACAGTAGTGATGATTTACTTGAGTGTTTCCAGCTGGTTTTCGAATAGCAGATATAAGGGATTATTTAACAGTAATATTATAGCAGATTGATGGTTGTTGACTCCATATAGCAGTACAATAATGTGAGTTTACGGGTTTGGTTGTATCGGACAGAAATTAGTAACATACTTGGGTTCGTTTTAGGAAAACTTGAAGTCCAAAACCCATTTCTTTTATAGCAGCTCAACAGACCCCGCCTAGTAATCTTATTAGGGACACGGCCCAAGTATAAACAAAAGAATTTCGATACTTGGCATCTTAGTGGAATGATAAAATATATATATATATATATATATATATATATATATATATATATATATATATATATATATATATATATATATATATATATATATATATATATATATATATATATGCATGCCACCATTCCTTGGATACTCAATAAACAATTCCATTGCATTACAATATGTCGGCCAAATAGAATGTAAAAGAAGAATATACGTGGCTGTTTTAGTAAAATAGGAACTCGGCAAAAATAATATAATAATTCCACTATCTCGGTTTCTATTTCTTTTAATGACCAAGTAGGGTTAAGATGATTAAAGTTGAATTAACTTTTGGTCATAAAGAAAAGAATAAAACCCACTAATAGCTCAAATTATGTACACTTTTATTATTATGAGATTTCAAAGTTTGTTTTGTTGGTGGTGTTTTGATAACACAGAAGAAAGTAATCGGTTGGTTTGTTTGATGTTTCACGAAGAAGAAAAAAAATAAGGTGGTGGTTTTTTTTTTTTGGCAGGTTATTCAATCGAAACAGGAAGAAGAAATGGAAATATTGAAACATAAGGTTATGATGATAGTGGTGTCGATGGGTGTCTTGTCTGGTTGCTTGACAATAACAGAATGGAATCGGAAAACTAGTTGGTGTGGTGATCTTGAGTAGCAATCTTTATGGTTCTCGGTTTTTATCAAGTCCACAAGTAAGTAGTAGCTTACATGTTTTATAGTTTGGTTTTTGGGGTGTCTGTGCCAAATGAAAATATAACAACAAGTTGGTGACAGTTAACGAATGGTAATAGTTTGAGTAATTTAACTGTGATCAGGATGATGATATATTTAGATGGTGTATATCTGATAGCATGATTTAATTGATTGCTTTACAGCAATGAAGTTCGACAGGAAGATCAATCAGGACGTACGAAAAGAATAAAATATGGAAAGCAGATTGGGACGGGCAACAGATTTTGGTTGTTTCTGTGAAATTTAAATTAATTGATAATAATCTTAGAGACATGAAACAAGAATCAGCTACAGCTCGAAAGTGATCTGAAACTGAATTATGTATTTTCTTATATTTAATTATGTATATACCGTATTTATATGTATATATAATATTTGTATTGGTATTTATATATAAGATTTTATATTTTGTATATGTGTGTATTTATATATATTTATATCTGTATTTGTATAATTATATATCAAATTTATATATTTGTATTTTAAGTATATAATAAATCATAATAACATTAATTATACAAATTTTTTTAATATTTAATACTAATGAAACAAATAAGAATAGTATCAATAATAATGATAATAATACTATTATTAATGATATTAATAAAATGAGTTATAATAATATTAATATTATTAATGATAATAATAATATTAATAATAATAATAATATAACAACTTATACATATCAAATTTATATATATATATATATATATATATATATATATATATATATATATATATATATATATATATTTATATATATATTTATATTTAAAATTAATAACATTAATAATACAAATATTATTATCAATATTAACTTTAGTAGTAATAATAATAATGTTGATATATCTTTTATATTCTAATTTGTAATTTCAAATAATTTATTGAGCTTACATTTCATTACTTATGTAATACTTATATTATATAATTACAAATTATTATATGTACTTACACATTTTTTTTTATATACACATTCATTTACAAACAATTGTTCGTGAAGCGTCGGGAATAGTCAAAGGTTAACTGAATATATAAACATCGTTCCAATATTTTCTAGACTCAACATTACATACTTTGCTTATCCTGTCGAAGCTATATAAAGATTAAGTTTAAATTTAGTCGGAAATTTCCGGGTCATCACAGTACCTACCCGTTAAAGAAATTTCGTCCCGAAATTTGAGTGAGGTGGTCATGGCTTACAATAAAAATGTTTTTATGACCAATATGAGTTGATAATTAGAGATTTATCATCATTGAATAATAATGATAAAATGATTTGATTAATTGAAGCGTATGAATGAAGCTATCACAAAAGATCGAGATGAAGAAATGGAGATTTTCCATAACTTTTTGACGTAGTCGCGATTAAATTCCGGAATTCAAGGGATTTAAAGAAAATCTTCGAAATCTGAGAGATTTGATTCTTTGATGAATAAGGAAATTAAGATCTCTATAATTAAATGCGGTCATCTGTCTCGATTTCTTTGTCTGGTATTTTCACTATAAATTAAGCTCTTTCGTTCCATTATTCTCACCATTCTTATACTTTCTTTCTTAGTTTATACATCCAAAAGATTGTGAAAATGCTTAATCCAGTTCTAATCCTTGATATTTTTCTAATTATCATTTCTGTCATCCTTCTTTTCAATCTTCCACCAGAAGAATCTGATTATTTCTACTATTACCTTGGGGTGATACTATTCTTGATCCTACCGTGTCTTTATATTGCTATTCGTATTAATATCCACAGTTTGTAACCTCAGTGTTGTTATGGGGCTTTATATTTTCTCTTATATTTTGGAGCTCTTTGCCTTTTTATTCTCTTCTTGACCTCTAATAACACGAGTAATGGTTCAGAATTTGTAAGTATAGAGTTTCGAATGAACTTAATGTTCTAAACAAGAAAGAACGTAATGGCACGATTTGATTTGTCAAATTACCAGAATCACTGAGAATAGAGCTATCAAGAATATACTATCTTGATGTGTTCAGAAGTTAAGCAGAATGAAAGAGTTATGTAATATGGCACATGATGACGTTATGATCTGTGAATCATCACGTCCCATTAAAAACTCAGCATGACTTACTTTAATATAATCACGTTGATCAAGTGTCATTATATTATACTAACTCATGCTTCAGTTCCCAACACTACTTCAAAATCATTCATATTTTAAACTTGAAAGTTTATAGAATATAGAAACTAACAGTTTCTATATGATGTAACACTTATAGCACGAAGAGATTATTGATTTCAGATACGAATAGTTATGAAAATATCTTCAGAAATATGGAGGATATTTATAATGAAAGATACGGTGATATCTTAGAATTATTAATATCGATGGATGATGAAGAAGATTTATCCGTAAGGGTTTAGATTCGGAAGCAAGGTATTTGCTAAAAGATTTCATCAGAAACAGAATTATTTGGATTCTTTGAAGTCAAACTTATTCTTTGTGATTTGTCCACGGCTTTCTTCATAGTTTCGTATAATCTGCTTTTCGGTACT
Source organism: Rutidosis leptorrhynchoides (assembly GCF_046630445.1). Lineage (NCBI taxonomy): Eukaryota > Viridiplantae > Streptophyta > Magnoliopsida > Asterales > Asteraceae > Rutidosis > Rutidosis leptorrhynchoides. The sequence goes on along the minus strand of NC_092342.1, from coordinate 322,798,941 downwards.
AAATTTTCTATTGAATGTTTCCACTATAATGATACACAGGAAGCACGAGAAGGTATATAATTTCGGACGAGAATATTTATGAAAATATCCTCAGAAATATCGAAGATATTGATGATGATATTTTGGAATTTCTAAGTTCGATGGTTGATGGAGAAAGATTTTCCGCAAGATTTTAACATGACTTCGGAGCAAGATATTCTCTAAAGATTTCAACGGATCCAGAATTACCTGAATCCTTTAAATATAGGGTTTGGTCCTTGTATTTGTCCTTGGTCTCCTTCATGGGTAGCTCAATCTGTTTTTCAATACCTAATCTTCTATCGAGCGTTCCAAACACTCCTTTCTTTATCATCAAACTTTTGGTCATTTAGACCATCTACCATTTTTCTGTTTCCTCTGCATTTAATGCTATGATATCTGAATCATCGGTTATTAATCCAAGGTGGTTTCAGGAAAATTGTGTTTTTAGATGATTAAACGCTGATGGTAATATGGTGGAATATGAAAGGTTCTCTGGTAACAATAAAAGAGCACACGTATATATCAACGTTATAATAAGGTTGTTTCGTACGAAAAGTCGAAGTTGACTTGCTGAAGCTGTGACAAAATTGACTAATTTTGAAAAGGAATTGCAAAGTTATTTTCGGTAATAACAATGCCAAAAGAGTTAACACATATACGTGTTTAACGTTTACTCAGGTTCCGAGTGTTTTTAGGTGCATAACTATATGCATCAATCTTTTCTCCCATAAATGAAGTGCGGTTGGTTCATCCTCTCGATTGAGGTGTTTTCAAGAATCATGAAAGGTTTGAACGCAGAATGTAATCGTGAAGATACAAATGATGTTTAAGACGAAATCAAGTGGCAACTTGAAGAATTGTTTAGTTTCATACGTTATAATCAATATTTTAATTCATTTTTATTGTCCAATGTTATTAGTCCACAGTCGATAGTCCACAGTTGACAGTCCAATAATTCATATATAGTTTAATATATAATATTCGAATTAATTAATACGTGTCGTGACCCGTATACGTCTCAGACTCGATCACAACTCAAACTATATATATTATTGTAGAATCAACCTCAATCCTGTATAGAGAACTCGATCATTACTGCATATAGAGTGTCTATGGTGATTCCAAATAATATATATAGATGCGTCGATATGATATGTCAAAACCTTGTATACGTGTCCCGATATTTAAAGTGCGTAAAATAAATAACAGAAAATTAAATAACGATAAATAAAGTGCGTAAAGTAAATAACAGAAATTAAATGACGATAAATAAAATTGCGATAATTAAATTGTGATAAATAAACTGCGATAAATAAAATGTAATCAGTTAGCTAGGAACAGTTAGCTGGAAACAGTTAGCGTGGATTCTTAACAAAATTTCTCATAGTTAATTTGTTTGTTTCTAACAAATTTTATTTTGTCCAATGTTTTCTTCATTATGCCACTTGTTGGATTATGATAAATCAAAATCCAAATATGAATTTGAATAAAAATGGTTATTCTGCGGTGAACGGATACACATATTGGTGGATGTAAGTAGGATAGTAAACGACTGTTGAATCAACTTCGAAGAATGTACAGTGTAATTTATTAATGTGGAATCTGAATATTCCTCGGGTATTACCTACTCGTTAAAATATTTTCACGATTAACACTTTGTACAAAAGAATTTTTAATTACAATCTTTATGAAAACATATATATTTTCTTTAGATGTAATCATGGATTCATTGAGTTAATATGATATTAAACTCATTTGGTTTACCGTTAGAACTAGAATATATAATCTCTAAAACATTAGAGATTTCATAATCGCCAAATCGAACGAAGATAAATGATGTAAAATGATACGTAGAATGATGATTATGCTCGGGGTACATAATGAGATGTTGAGGCGTGTGATGTTGAAACTTGGGTTGTTGGTGGTACTGGTATTGATGTTTGTAGTACTGTTGGTGCCAGTGATGTTGCTGAAGCTCGTAAATTTTGCACCATATTTTTCCAAGACTATAACTCGGGCGCGAAGTTCGCTGACTTCTTGTATTACTCCGGGATGATTGTCAGTCGGAACGAATGGATGAATAAGGTTTAGAATTTTAGATAGAATATAATCGTGGTGAGATATTCAGGAAATGAGGGTGAAAATGGTGTTTCGGTGTGGTTCGTCGGTAAGTGCTTCAGGTTCTTCACCAAGAGGTGAATTTGGTTGATGGAAAGGATTGTCTTCTTCTCGTCTCCATTAATTAAGTCAACTACGAACTCATCATATGAATTGGGGATGGTTGGTTGGTTGATTCATTCTGGTGACGCTGCTTTCGGAGCTTTGGTGAACGTCCACGTCGGAATAGCTGTCGGAATAACTATCGGAATAGCTATCGGAATTCGAGGGACTCAAACTGGTTGAAGGATTCATCCCGTACAATCAGATGAAGAATTTTCGATAAGAAATAGATTATAGGATGTAGATTAGTACCCTGCAATACATAATTTACATATGCATATATAATACTAAAATCCCATAAGTTACGGAGGAATCTTCGGAAGCTGTCAGGCAAAGTAACAACAACAGATATGCTAAGATATGAAATTATCTATACACTGTCTATGCAATAGCAGCAGTAAGACGTGTCTAGACATTAAGGATGATAAACAAGTAATTTTCGACACGAAATGATAAGCAAAACTTTTAACATGCAGACACGGTCTTAGTCCAGACTCACTACTGCATCCTAACGACTTATCAGTTATACACACTAATGCAGACCTGGTTCGCTAAGACCACCGCTCTGATACCAACTGAAAGGACCCATCCTAATCCATCTGGACGAAGTCCATATCGATTACAAACAATTCACAATAGTTGATTACATCCCGAGGTACTTGATCTCTATATGATACATTTTACAAACATTGCATTCATTTTTAAAAGACAAACTTTCATTACATCTACAGTTGACGACATGCATATCATTTCATAATAAATCCAACTATAACTGACTTAATAATAATCTTGATGAACTCAAAGACTCGAATGCAACGTTCTTCGAAATATGCCATGAATGACTTCAAGTAATATCTTTAAAATGAGCAAAATGCACAGCGGAAGATTTCTTTAACAACTGAGATTAGACATGCTTTAAAGTGTCAACCAAAAGGTTGGTGAGTTCATTAGTTTAACATAAATAATCATTTCCATCATTTTAATAGACCACAAGGTTTTCATTTTTCAGTTCTCATAAATAAACGTCCCATGCATAGTGTGATGACCCGGGAATTTTCGACTAAATTTAAACTTAATCTTTACATGATTTCGATACGATAAGCAAAATCTGTAATGTTGAGTCTCAAAAACTTTGAACGGTGTTCATTTATTCATTTAAACTTTGACTACTCCCGACGATTCACGAACAATGAATTTCAAATAGATATATATATAAATATTATGATATATGTGAGCTGTGAATAATATATATATATATATATATATATATATATATATATATATATATATATATATATATATATAATAAATTTATAATATTTCATATAATTAGTTATGTGATAATATTATTATGATATATTAAAAATTATTATTATTAAGTATTAGCATTATTATTATCGTTTTATCAACTTTTATTTTTATTATTATCATTATTAATAAACTTATTAATTCCATTAAGAGTATTGAAATCATTATTAATTATTGTTATTATTATTAAGATACAACTTATTATCATTATCATTAATATTATTATTAGTTCTATTATTATTATTATTATTAGTATTTTTTTATTAATATTAATAACATTATCAATATTAATAGTATTAACATAATTATTAATTATTAATATTAATTAAATATAAATTAAAAATGGATGTCGATATGTATAATGACAAAAGTCCGATGGATTTCTGTTATACATTTAGATATTTAATTTACTATTATTGATTGCCAATCAATCATATATCTAACTCTTATAAAATATATAATATACATATACATGTAAAAAGATGAAAAAAAAAAAACATCTATTCCTTCTTTCTCCATCTCATTCAAAGCACCACCTCCTGACAACCGTCGTTGAATCAACAGCCGGCCACCATCCACTATACTATTGCCACCATTCATATTATGTTTTTCAACCCAACAAACCACCATCGAAAATCATAAAAAAACATGTTGTTATTTCCTGATTAACATGCCGGTTTAAACTACCATCGAGACCCCTGCAAATCTTTATGCTTTATTGTATGGTTACTACTAGTTTTCGTGAAACCATCTTCACCATAACCAGCACCCACCTCACTACATAAAAACCGAACACCATGTGATTCTGGTTCTTTTCTATCGTGTAAAGCACCACCATCATTTAAGTGCTCACTGCTATCTAATTCTGTTGCTAACGAACCCAAATCAAAACAACCCCCTACTACATGCTCGAAACATCATCCACATCATCACCACCCTCACCACGTCTAGCTTTAACAAACCAATACCACCACAACCGTCACCTTTATGCTTTCTTTTAATATTTCTGTTCGTGACCACTGCGGTTACTGCTACACCTGGTTCGGATGGGTCTCACGTTTGATCACTGCTCGACAGCTATATCATCGAACCCCAACACGAAAAGCTACTGCTATAGTGACTAATTGTTCCTGTGTTGTTTGGTGCAAATAATCGAAACTCAAAACAAACCATGATGAAACTTGCAATCATCTCATTCAAGCTCAAACCACCACAACACCCTATCACGTTTTACTATTACTACAGCCTTTGAACAAAACCACCAAAAACTGCTACGTCCTTTGAAACTATAGACTGCAGCTGCAGATGTTATTCTTCTCGCTTCTATCAAGGGTAACAACTATAACTGTTACTGTGGCAGTTTGTGACCCATCATCAAACCAAACGTATTGCTGATACAGTTAGTGTACGTTCCTGCTTATAATTATTCTTTTATTTTGATAGTAACGAGAACCAGAACTAGGCCAATCCTCCTGTACACTGTCCGAATTATTGTTGATACTGTACATTTCCTTTAATATTAAACAAAGATAAGGGAGGCTGTGAAATAGACTGATTTTACATTTGCTTTTCCTTAGTTTTTTTGCCGACATATTGAAGTGAGTGGGGAAAAGGAATAATCCCACTCTTTTTGCAAAATATCTGATGCTTCCCCTTTCCAGCGAAACACCAAATCAGTTTAATAATGAATCTTATTTAGGGGACTTGGGTTTAAAAATTGCATGTTGATAAGTGGGCTCATGGACTCAGTTTAATTAGGCTCACCCGATAATTATAATGGGGCTAAAGATGATGTTGGGCCGAGAGTTTCATTTGGCCTGTTGAGAAATATGGGCTGTCATATTCAGGTTTATCTGCTGCCATGTTATTATTTTCGTTGGGCTTTGGATATCAAAAGTAAATAACGATGACGGGATACGTATGATTTAAGGGATGGTAACGATATGATCATGATGATGTTATGATTCGTATAGTGTCGTGATGTTATGATAGGTTAGGAATTTAGGATTATGAAATGGAACTATTAATGACAAATGATCATGTTATGATTATGATATGATGATGCGTATGATTATAATTATGATTATGTTACGATTATAATTATGATGATACGGATAACGACATAATTATGATGGCGGTGGAGAAATAATCAGTGTACATGATAAACAAAATGATGGTTCATATATAATTAAGATGATGGATACGAAGAAGAGAACAGACGGGTTTAATGGTTTAAATGTTTTAGGGTAATAGTTATAACAGAAAAATGAGAAAGATCAAATGGTTGGGCGTGGTTGTGTTTGTTAATCGAGAGGTCTCGGGTTCAATCCTAGGCAGTGGTGTTTATTTTCTTTTTAAGAGCTCATTATCTGGAGGTAGTATTATTATTCTATCTATCATTATTAAGGTTACAATCGTTATTATTATTATTATTATTATTATTATTATTATTATTATTAAAATATTAATACTATGAAAACAATAGAAATTATAACATAATTACAATTTATATGAATGATTTATGTTAATGTCATTATTATAGTTAATATCACGATTAACATTTTTTTTTTATATTAGGTAATGATATTATTTAGTTTTATTATTAAAATTTTTATCATTATTATCACTATCAAATTTATCATAAGTATCATTATAATTACTAGTTTTAACAAACAAATGATATATATATATACAAATATATTTGATACATATAACATAATAAAATCAATATTTTCATATACAAAAAGAATATATTAGACATATATAGATTATTAATATAAAATGATATAATTAATACATTAAATATATAGAAATTTACTCGATTACAATTATGTATATTAATAAAATACATATGATATAGGTTCGTGAATCTGAGGCCAACCCTACATTGTTCAGTTGTTCAATGTCGTCATATGTATTTTTACTACAAAATACAATATGGTGAGTTTCATTTGCCCTTTTTCTTTTTACGTTTTTGGGCTAAGAATACAGGCAAATGCTTTATTAACTGTTTTACAATATTTTGATGCGTGAGTTTCATTAATCCCTTTTTAAATGCTTTTGCAATATATATTTTTGGGACTGAGATTACATGCGCTGCTTTTATAACTGTTTTACGAAATAGACACAAGTAATCGAAACTACATTCTATGGTTGGATTATCGAATCGAATATCACCCTACTTAGTCTGGTAATCTAAGAATTAGGGAATAGACACCCTAATTGACGCGAACTCTAAAGATAGATCTATCGGGCCCAACAAGCCCCATCCAAAGTACCGGATGCTTTAGTATTTCGAAATTTATATCATGTCCGAAGGAGAATCCCGGAATGATGGGGATATTCTAATATGCATATTGTGAATGTCGGTTACCAGGTGTTCAATCCATATGAATGATATTTTTGTCTCTATGCATGGGACGTATGTTTACGAGAAATGGAAATATGAAATCTTGTGGTCTATTAAAATTATGAAATTATTATTTATGTTAAACTAATGAACTCACCAACCTTTTGGTTGACACTTTAAAGCATGTTTATTCTCAGGTACGAAAGAAATCTTTCGCTGTGCATTTGCTCATTTTAGAGATATTATTTGGAGTCATTCATGACATATTTCAAAAGACGTTGCATTCGAGTCATTGATTTCATCAAGAATATTATCAAGTCATTTATAGTTTGGATATATTATGAAATGGTATGCATGTCTGTCAACTTACGATGAAATGAAAGTTGTCTTTTAAAAATGAATGCAATGTTTGTAAAATGTATCATATAGAGGTCAAGTACCTCGCGATGTAATCAACTGTTGTGAATCGTTTATAATCGATGTGGACTTCGTCCGGATGGATTAGGACGGGTCTTCACAGTTGGTATCAGAGCGGTGGTCTTAGCGAACCGGGTCTTGCATTAGTGTGTCTAATTGATAGTTGTTAGGATACATTAGTAAGTCTGGGCTTCGACCGTGTCTGCATGTCAAAAGTTTTGCTTATCATTTTTGTCAAAAATCACCTGTTTATCATTCTTAGGAAATTACCTGCTTATCATTCTTAGTCTAAACACATCTTACTGCAATGATTGCATGAATAGTGTATAGACAAAAATTCATATCTTAGCGTATCTGCTAATTCATATCTTAGCGTATTTGCTAATTCATATCTTAGCGTATCTGCTAATTCATATCTTAGCGTATCTGCTAATTCATATCTTAGCGTATCTGTTATTGTTACCTTTGCCTGACAGATTCCGTAGATTCTTCCGTAACTTATGGGATTTTAGTATTATATATGCATATGTAAATTATGTATTGCAGAGTACTAATCTACATCCTATAATCTATTTCTTATCGAAAATCCTTCATCTGATCGTACGAGATGAATCCCTCAACCAATTCGAATTCCTTGGATTCCGACAACTATTCCGATATGGAGTTTCAACTAAGCTCCGAAAGCAGAGTCACCTGAATGAATCAACCAATTCATTTGATGGGCTCGTAGTCTACTTAATCATTGGAGACAAGAAGAAGGTAATCCTTTCCGTCAACCGAATTCACCTCTTGGCGAAGAACCTGAAACATTTACCGGCGAACCTATTCGAAACACCATTTTCAGCCTTATTTTCAGAGTAGCTCGAAACGATTATATTCTATCCATAATTCTAAACCTTATTCATCCACTCGTTCTGACCAACAATCATCCCGGAACCATAGAAGAAGTCAACGAGCTTCGCGCTCGAGTAATCAAATTGGAAAATGTAGTGCAAAATGTACCAGCTTCAGCAACATCATCGGCACCAATAGTACCATCAGTAACAGCACCAGTACCATCAACAATCAATGCTTCAACATCTCATTCTGTACCTCGAGTATAATCATCGTTCTACGTATCGATCTACATCGATTATCTTCGTTCTTCATGGTGATTATGTAATCTCTAATATTTTAGAGATTATGTACTCTAGTTCTAGCCGTAAATCTGATGAGTTTAATATCACATTGACTCATTAAATCCATGATTACATCTGAAGAAAATATATATGTATATATATTTTTCATAAAGATTGTAATTAAAAAAAAAAATTCCTTCATACAAACTGTTAATGGTGAAAATATTTTAACGGGTAGGTAATACCCGAGAAATATTTAGATTTCACATTAATAAGATACACTGTACATTCTACGAATCTGATTCAACAATCATTTACTATCCTATTTACATCTATCGATATACGAATCCGTTCACCACAGAATAACCATTTTCATTCAAATTCAATTTCATATTTGGATTTTGACTTACCAGAATCCAACAAGTGGCATAATGAAGAAATAATAAACACAATAAAAATTGATTAGAAACAGACTAATTAACAATATGAAATCTTGTTAAGAAACCACGCTAACAAGATCCTAGCTAACTGATTACATTTTTAGTTATAGCAGTTTATTTATCGCAATTTAATTATCGCAATTTACATTCTCGCAATTTTATTTATCATTATTTAATTTCTGATATCTATTTTACGCACTTTAAATATCGGGACACGTATACAAGGTTTTGACATATCATATCGACGCATCTATATATATTATTTGGAATCACCATAGACACTCTATATGCAGTAATGATCGAGTTCTCTATACAAGGTTGAGGTTGATTCTATAATAATATATATACTTTGAGTTGTGATCGAGTCTGAGACGTATATGGGTCACGATATGTATTAATTAATTCGAATATTATGTATTAAATTATTGAACTGCTAGTTGTAGACTATCAACTAAGAACTATCAACATTGGACAATTAAAAATGAATTAAAATATTGATTATAACATATGAAACTAAACAATTCTTCAAGTTTGCCACTTGATTTCTTCTTAAACCTCATTTGTATCTTCACGATTACATTCTGAGTTCAAACCTTTCATGATTCTTGAAAACACCTCAATCGATAGGATGAATCAACCGCACTTCATCTACGGAAGGAAAGATTTATGCATATAGTTATGCACCTGAGAAACTTTCGACAACTGAGTAAAAGTTTAACACGTAGCCGCGTCAGATCCTTTGGCATTTATTAGCAAAAATAACTTTGCGATCCCTTTTCAAGGTAGCCAATTTTGTCACAGCTTCAGCAAGTCAACTTCGACTTTTCATTCGAAGTAGCCTTACTATAATCCTGATATATACTATTACCCTTTTGATACCGGAGAATTCTTTTATATTCCACCATATTACCAGCAGACATACAAGCAACCTCGTTACTTCTTGGCTTAAATCTCTCTGACAAATCATTATATTTATTCATTGAAACCATATCATATACTCATCCGTATCTTGTAACGAGAACTGCCATACCAATTACCGGGAATCAGCAATCAGTACTTTGAAAACTCACAGCATATCTACATCAACAGTTATATGTATGACATTTATATATTAGAATTATGATCTCTCCTTCTGGAATTCTGAACATCACTCAGTCACAAATCAATACTCTGAATGTTGAAAAAGCTAAATGAAGCAGCAGAAACCATAGACAACTATAAACGACCATAATCATCGAAAGTTTGATGATAAAGAATAGTATGTTGGAAAAGCTCAGAAAAGTTGGAACTGAAAAACGGATTGAGCTAACCACGAAGGAGACCAAGGACAAATACAAGGACCATACCCTATATTCAAAGAATCCAAATAATTCTGGATCCGTTAAAATCTCTAGAGAATATTTTGCTCCTTACTCTAAACCCTTGCAGACAATAGTTTCTATCATCATCTGATCTTAGATATTCAAAGATATTATCGTATCTTTCATTATAAATATCCTCCATATTTCTGAAGATATTTTCATAACTATTCTTATCTGAAATCATTAATCTCTTCGTGCTATCAGTGTTACATCATATAGAAACTGTTAGTTTCTATATTCTGTAAACTTTCGAGATTAAAATATGAATGTTATTGAAGTAATGTTGGGAACTGATGCATGAGTTAGTATAATATAATGACACTTGATCAACGAGATTATATTACAGTAAGTCATGCTGAGTTTCTAAATGGAACATGATGATTCACAGACTATAACGCCAACATGTGCCATGTTACATAACTCTCTCATTCAAATTAACTTCTGAACATATCAAGAAAATATATTCTTGGTAGTTCTATTCTCAGTGATTCAAGTAATTTGACAAAACAAATCGTGCTACTATTTTTCCTTTCTACCTTGTATATTATGATAATTCGAAACTCCATACCTCTGAATTCTGGACCGTTACTTGCGAAAAGTAAACAAAAACATGAAGCTCCAAAATAGAAAGGGGGTATAAATCGCAGCAAATAAGCGAGCGCATTAACTGTGGATGACAATAATGATAGGAGACAGAAGCAGTGACATTGAAATATAAGGGAAAATATAAAGCCCAATGATAACACTGAAATTACAAACCGTAGAGATCAGTACGTATAGCAATAAAAAGACACGAAAGGATTATACATACAATAATCCCTAGAGCATAGTAGAAATAAACAGATTCTTCCGGTGGGAGTTGGAAAAGAAGAACGATCATTACGATAGTCAGAATAAGAACAAGAATTAGAACCGGATTAAGCATTATTATAATCTTTTGGATATATGAACTAAGAAAGAAAGTATAGGAATGGTGAAAACTAATGAAATGGAAAAGGTAGAATTTATAGTGGTGATACCAGACAGAGTAATCGAGGCAGATCACCGTATTTAATTATAGAGATCTTAATTCGCCGAAGAATCAAATCTTATAGATTTCGTAGATTTTCTTTAAATCCCTTGAATTTCGGAATTCAACCAAAACAACGTCAAAAGTTAAGACGCACCTTATTTTCTAAATTCAACCCTGTTTACGTCAAAAGCTAAGGAAAATCTTATTTTCTTCAATTCACTCTTTTGCGATAGCTTCATTCGTATCCTTAGAATAATCGAATTATTTTATCATTATTATTCAATGATGATAAACCTCTAATTATCAACTCATATTGGTCATGAAAACATTTTTATTGTTAGCCATGACCACCTCACTCAAATTTCGGGACGAAATTTCTTTAACGGGTAGGTACTGTGATGACCCGGGAATTTCTGACTAAATTTAAACTTAATCTTTACATGATTTCGATACGATAAGCAAAGTCTGTAATGTTGAGTCTCAAAAACTTTGAACGGTGTTCATTTATTCATTTAAACTTTGACTACTCCCGACGATTCACGAACAATGAATTTCAAATAGATATATATATAAATATTATGATATATGTAAGCTGTGAATAATATATATATATATATATATATATATATATATATATATATATAAGAAATTATAATATTTCATATAATTAGTTATGTGATAATATTATTATGATATATTAAAAATTATTATTATTAAGTATTAGCATTATTATTATCGTTTTATCAACTTTTATTTTTATTATTATCATTATTAATAAACTTATTAATTCCATTAAGAGTATTGAAATCATTATTAATTATTGTTATTATTATTAAGATACAACTTATTATCATTATCATTAATATTATTATTAGTTCTATTATTATTATTATTAGTATTTTTTATTAATATTAATAACATTATCAATATTAATAGTATTAACATAATTATTAATTATTAATATTAATTAAATATAAATTAAAAATGGATGTCGATATGTATAATGACAAAAGTCCGATGGATTTCTGTTATACATTTAGATATTTAATTTACTATTATTGATTGCCAATCAATCATATATCTAACTCTTATAAAATATATAATATACATATACATGTAAAAAGATGAAGAAAAAAAAAAACATCTATTCCTTCTTTCTCCATCTCATTCAAAGCACCACCTCCTGACAACCGTTGTTGAATCAACAGCCGGCCACCATCCACTATACTATTGCCACCATTCATATTATGTTTTTCAACCCAACAAACCACCATCGAAAATCATAAACAAACGTGTTGTTATTTCCTGATTAACATGCCGGTTTAAACTACCATCGAGACCCCTGCAAATCTTTATGCTTTATTGTATGGTTACTACTAGTTTTCGTGAAACCATCTTCACCATAACCAGCACCCACCTCACTACATAAAAACCGAACACCATGTGATTCTGGTTCTTTTCTATCGTGTAAAGCACCACCATCATTTAAGTGCTCACTGCTATCTAATTCTGTTGCTAACGAACCCAAATCAAAACAACCCCCTACTACATGCTCGAAACATCATCCACATCATCACCACCCTCACCACGTCTAGCTCAATACCACCACAACCGTCACCTTTATGCTTTCTTTTAATATTTCTGTTCGTGACCACTGCGGTTACTGCTACACCTGGTTCGGATGGGTCTCACGTTTGATCACTGCTCGACAGCTATATCATCGAACCCCAACACGAAAAGCTACTGCTATAGTGACTAATTGTTCATGTGTTGTTTGGTGCAAATAATCGAAACTCAAAACAAACCATGATGAAACTTGCAATCATCTCATTCAAGCTCAAACCACCACAACACCCTATCACGTTTTACTATTACTACAGCCTTTGAACAAAACCACCAAAAACTGCTACGTCCTTTGAAACTATAGACTGCAGCTGCAGATGTTATTCTTCTCGCTTCTATCAAGGGTAACAACTATAACTGTTACTGTAGCAGTTTGTGACCCATCATCAAACCAAACGTATTGCTGATACAGTTAGTGTACGTTCCTGCTTATAATTATTCTTTTATTTTGATAGTAACGAGAACCAGAACCAGGCTAATCCTCCTGTACACTGTCCGAATTATTGTTGATACTGTACATTTCCTTTAATATTAAACAAAGATAAGGGAGGCTATGAAATAGACTGATTTTACATTTGCTTTTCCTTAGTTTTTTTGCCGACATATTGAAGTGAGTGGGGAAAAGGAATAATCCCACTCTTTTTGCAAAATATCTGATGCTTCCCCTTTCCAGCGAAACACCAAATCAGTTTAATAATGAATCTTATTTAGGGGACTTGGGTTTAAAAATTGCATGTTGATAAGTGGGCTCATGGACTCAGTTTAATTAGGCTCACTCGATAATTATAATGGGGCTAAAGATGATGTTGGGCCGAGAGTTTCATTTGGCCTGTTGAGAAATATGGGCTGCCATATTCAGGTTTATCTGCTGCCATGTTATTATTTTCGTTGGGCTGTGGATATCAAAAGTAAATAACGATGAAGGGATACGTATGATTTAAGGGATGGTAACGATATGATCATGATGATGTTATGATTCGTATAGTGTTGTGATGTTATGATAGGTTAGGAATTTAGGATTATGAAATGGAACTATTAATGACAAATGATCATGTTATGATTATGATATGATGATGCGTATGATTATAATTATGATTATGTTACGATTATAATTATGATGATACAGATAACGACATAATTATGATGGCGGTGGAGAAATAATCAGTGTACATGATAAACAAAATGATGGTTCATATATAATTAAGATGATGGATACGAAGAAGAGAACAGACGGGTTTAATGGTTTAAATGTTTTAGGGAAATAGTTATAACAGAAAAATGAGAAAGATCAAATGGTTGGGCGTGGTTGTGTTTGTTAACCGAGAGGTCTCGGGTTCAAGCCTAGGCAGTGGTGTTTATTTTCTTTTTAAGAGCTCATTATCTGGAGGTAGTATTATTATTCTATCTATCATTATTAAGGTTACTATCGTTATTATTATTATTATAATTATTAAAATATTAATACTATGAAAACAATTGAAATTATAACATAATTACAATTTATATGAATGATTTATGTTAATGTCATTATTATAGTTAATATCACGATTAACATTTTTTTTTATATTAGGTAATGATATTATTTAGTTTTATTATTAAAATTTTTATCATTATTATCACTATCAAATTTATCATAAGTATCATTATAATTACTAGTTTTAATAAACAAATGATATATATATATATACAAATATATTTGATACATATAACATAATAAAATCAATATTTTCATATACAAAAAGAATATATTAGACATATATAGATTATTAATATAAAATGATATAATTAATACATTAAATATATAGAAATTTACTCGATTACAATTATGTATATTAATAAAATACATATGATATAGGTTCGTGAATCTGAGGCCAACCCTGCATTGTTCAGTTGTTCAATGTCGTCATATGTATTTTTACTACAAAATACAATATGGTGAGTTTCATTTGCCCTTTTTCTTTTTACGTTTTTGGGCTGAGAATACATGCAAATGCTTTATTAAATGTTTTACAATATTTTGATGCGTGAGTTTCATTAATCTCTTTTTAAATGCTTTTGCAATATATATTTTTGGGACTGAGATTACATGCGCTGCTTTTATAACTGTTTTACGAAATAGACACAAGTAATCGAAACTACATTATATGGTTGGATTATCGAATCGAATATCACCCTACTTAGTCTGGTAATCTAAGAATTAGGGAACAGACACCCTAATTGACGCGAACTCTAAAGATAGATCTATCGGGCCCAACAAGCCCCATCCAAAGTACCGGATGCTTTAGTATTTCGAAATTTATATCATGTCCGAAGGAGAATCCCGGAATGATGGGGATATTCTAATATGCATATTGTGAATGTCGGTTACCAGGTGTTCAATCCATATGAATGATATTTTTGTCTCTATGCATGGGACGTATGTTTACGAGAAATGAAAATATGAAATCTTGTGGTCTATTAAAATTATGAAATGATTATTTATGTTAAACTAATGAACTCACCAACCTTTTGGTTGACACTTTAAAGCATGTTTATTCTCAGGTACGAAAGAAATCTTCCGCTGTGCATTTGCTCATTTTAGAGATATTATTTGGAGTCATTCATGACATATTTCAAAAGACGTTGCATTTGAGTCATTGATTTCATCAAGAATATTATCAAGTCATTTATAGTTTGGATATATTATTAAATGGTATGCATGTCTGTCAACTTACGATGAAATGAAAGTTGTCTTTTAAAAATGAATGCAATGTTTGTAAAATGTATCATATAGAGGTCAAGTACCTCGCGATGTAATCAACTGTTGTGAATCGTTTATAATCGATGTGGACTTCGTCCGGATGGATTAGGACGGGTCTTCACACATAGAGACAAAAATATCATTCATATGGATTGAACACCTGGTAACCGACATTCACAATATGCATATAAGAATATCCCCCATCATTCCGGGATCCTCCTTCGGACATGATATAAATTTCGAAGTACTAAAGCATCCGGTACTTTGGATGGGGCTTGTTAGGCCCAATAGATCTATCTTTAGGATTCGCGTCAATTAGGGTGTCTGTTCCCTAATTATTAGATTACCAGACTAAAAAAGGGGCATATTCGGTTTAATAATCCAGCCATAGAATGTAGTTTCATTTACTCGTGTCTATTTCGTAAAACAGTTATAAAAAAAACAGCGCATGTATTCTCAGCCTAAAAATATAAAGGGTAAAAAGGCAAATGAAACTCACCTAATGTATTTTGTAGTAAAAATACATATGACGACATTAAACAACTGAACAATGTAGGGTTGACCTTGGATTCACGAACCTATATTATTCATATATATATTAACACACATAATTGTAATCATACAAATTTATATATATATAAATTTATTAGTTATATCATTTTTATAGTAATAACCTATATGTTTCATATATTGATTTTATATATGAAAATATTACTTTTATTATGTTATACGTATTAAATGTATTTTTGTCTATATATATATATATATATATATATATATATATATATATATCGTTTGTTTGTAAAAAAATTATAATAATACTAAAATAATATTAGTAATGATAAAAATAATAATAATGATAATAGAGTTAATATGATACTTTTAATATTAATGATAAAAATGATACTTTTAATATATTTTTTTTTATAGTTATGCTAATAATAACAATAATGATAATAATATTAATATTAGTAATAATCATTTTAGTGTTAATATTGTTAATGTTAATTCTAATAATAATAATAATAATAATAATAATAATAATAATAATAATAATAATAATAATAATAATAATAATAATAATAATAATAATACCTTAAAAAGAGTTTTTAAGCTTTTTCCAAAAACAATTGCCACAGCCCAGGCTCGAACCCATGACCTCCCGTTCACCCAAAACATGCTTAACCAACTGAACTGATCTGTCTTTCTGGTTAATTTCACTAACCGAAATTTATATATCCCGTTTTTTCTTCTGTTTTCTAATTCTTCTTTAAAGCCAATCGATCTCGGCCCAACACACTGATAATCACGGCCCAATAGTTAAATTAAATTCCGGCCCAATCATAAAGATACATGGCCCAAGTTCCACCATAATCTTTACAGTCCAACATGATAGTTAAAAATTTACTGCCCAAAAATCATGTTTTGACTTTGGACGATGGATTGAGTTGTGGGATTCGTCCGAACTAAAAAAAAACAGCACGTCATCATCGATGGATCACCACGTCGTCATATGTGTCCATTGTGTCGGCCAAATTTTGTAACTAGTTCCACTTGCTTAATAGAAAAAAAAATGATAATAATACTTTATGTATCAAGTTGACAACTTTTAGAAGCACCTAAACCACCCATTCCACATTTGTTATAATTCCCAACAAAAGGGATTATTTAACTGCAGTAGTGATGATTTACTTGAGTGTTTCCAGCTGGTTTTCGAATAGCAGATATAAGGGTTTATTTAACAGTAATATTACAGCAGATTGATGGTTGTTGACTCCATATAGCAGTACAATAATGTGAGTTTACGGGTTTGGTTGTATCGGACAGAAATTAGTAACATACTTGGGTTCGTTTTAGGAAAACTTGAAGTCCAAAACCCATTTCTTTTGTAGCAGCTCAACATGTAGTGACCCGAACTTTTCCATGTTTATATATATTAATTGAGATTGATATTTACATGATTAAATGTTTCAAACATGTTAAGCAATCAAACATGTTAAGACTTGATTAATTGAAATATGTTTCATATAGACAATTGACCACCCAAGTTGACCGGTGATTCACGAACGTTAAAACTTGTAAAAACTATACGATGACATATATATGGTTATATATATAGTTAACATGTTTTTATTATAAGTATGTATCTCATTAGATATTTTAACAATGAGTTATATACATAAAAATGAGACTATTAATTTAAGAAACTCGAAAACGATATATATAACGATTATCGTTATAACAACGTCTTACTAGGTACATATGAATCATATTAAGATATTGATACACTTGGTTAATTATGTTAAATGATAAGTAAATATATTATTAAGTGTATTAACAATGAAATACATATGTAAAAATAAGACTACTAACTTAATGATTTCGAAACGAGACATATATGTAACGATTATCGTTGTAACGACATTTAACTGTATATACATCATACTGAGATATATTATATATCATAATATCATGATAATATAACAATTTAACATCTCATTTGTTATAATAAACAATGGGTTAACAACATTCAACAAGATCATTAACCTAAAGGTTTCAAAACAACATTTACATGTAACGACTAACGATGACTTAACGACTCAGTTAAAATGTATATACATGTAGTGTTTTAATATGTATTCATACACTTTTGAAAGATTCAAGACACTTATCAAAATACTTCTACTTAACAAAAATGCTTACAATTACATCCTCGTTCAGTTTCATCAACAATTCTACTCGTATGCACCCGTATTCGTACTCGTACAATACACAGCTTTTAGATGTATGTACTATTGGTATATACACTCCAATGATCAGCTCTTAGCAGCCCATGTGAGTCACCTAACACATGTGGGAACCATCATTTGGCAACTAGCATGAAATATCTCATAAAATTACAAAAATATGAGTAATCATTCATGACTTATTTACATGAAAACAAAATTACATATCCTTTATATCTAATCCATACACCAACGACCAAAAACACCTACAAACACTTTCATTCTTCAATTTTCTTCATCTAATTTATCTCTCTCAAGTTCTATCTTCAAGTTCTAAGTGTTCTTCATATATTTTACAAGTTCTAGTTACATAAAATCAAGAATACTTTCAAGTTTGCTAGCTCACTTCCAATCTTGTAAGGTGATCATCCAACCTCAAGAAATCTTTGTTTCTTACTGTAGGTTATCATTCTAATACAAGGTAATAATCATATTCAAACTTTGGTTCAATTTCTATAACTATAACAATCTTATTTCAAGTGATGATCTTACTTGAACTTGTTTTCGTGTCATGATTCTGCTTCAAGAACTTCGAGCCATCCAAGGATCCGTTGAAGCTAGATCCATTTTTCTATTTTCCAGTAGGTTTATCCAAGGAACTTAAGGTAGTAATGATGTTCATAACATCATTCGATTCATACATATAAAGCTATCTTATTCGAAGGTTTAAACTTGTAATCACTAGAACATAGTTTAGTTAATTCTAAACTTGTTCGCAAACAAAAGTTAATCCTTCTAACTTGACTTTTAAAATCAACTAAACACATGTTCTATATCTATATGATATGCTAACTTAATGATTTAAAACCTGGAAACACGAAAAACACCGTAAAACCAGATTTACGCCGTCGTAGTAACACCGCGGGCTGTTTTGGGTTAGTTAATTAAAAACTATGATAAACTTTGATTTAAAAGTTGTTATTCTGAGAAAATGATTTTTATTATGAACATGAAACTATATCCAAAAATTATGGTTAAACTCAAAGTGGAAGTATGTTTTCTAAAATGGTCATCTAGACGTCGTTCTTTCGACTGAAATGACTACCTTTACAAAAACGACTTGTAACTTATTTTTCCGACTATAAACCTATACTTTTTCTGTTTAGATTCATAAAATAGAGTTCAATATGAAACCATAGCAATTTGATTCACTCAAAACGGATTTAAAATGAAGAAGTTATGGGTAAAACAAGATTGAATAATTTTTCTCATTTTAGCTACGTGAAAATTGGTAACAAATCTATTCCAACCATAACTTAATCAACTTGTATTGTATATTATGTAATCTTGAGATACCATAGACACGTATACAATGTTTCGACCTATCATGTCGACACATCTATATATATTTCGGAACAACCATAGACACTCTATATGTGAATGTTGGAGTTAGCTATACAGGGTTGAGGTTGATTCCAAAATATATATAGTTTGAGTTGTGATCAATACTGAGATACGTATACACTGGGTCGTGGATTGATTCAAGATAATATTTATCGATTTATTTCTATACATCTAACTGTGGACAACTAGTTGTAGGTTACTAACGAGGACAGCTGACTTAAGAAACTTAAAACATCAAAATATATTAAAAGTGTTGTAAATATATTTTGAACATACTTTGATATATATGTATATATTGTTATAGGTTCGTGAATCAACCAGTGGCCAAGTCTTACTTCCCGACGAAGTAAAAATCTGTGAAAGTGAGTTATAGTCCCACTTTTAAAATCTAATATTTTTGGGATGAGAATACATGCAGGTTTTATAAATGATTTACAAAATAGACACAAGTACATGAAACTACATTCTATGGTTGAATTATCGAAATCGAATATGCCCCTTTTTATTAAGTCTGGTAAACTAAGAATTAGGGAACAGACACCCTAATTGACGCGAATCCTAAAGATAGATCTATTGGGCCTAACAAACCCCATCCAAAGTACCGGATGCTTTAGTACTTCGAAATTAATATCATATCCGAAGGGTGTCCCGGAATGATGGGGATATTCTTATATATGCATCTTGTTAATGTTGGTTACCAGGTGTTCACCATATGAATGATTTTTATCTCTATGTATGGGATGTGTATTGAAATATAAAATCTTGTGGTCTATTATTATGATTTGATATGTATAGGTTAAACCTATAACTCACCAACATTTTTGTTGATGTTTTAAGCATGTTTATTCTCAGGTGATTATTAAGAGCTTCCGCTGTCGCATACTTAAATAAGGACGAGATTTGGAGTCCATGCTTGTATGATATTGTGTAAAAACTGCATTCAAGAAACTTATTTTGTTGTAACATATTTGTATTGTAAACCATTATGTAATGGTCGTGTGTAAACAGGATATTTTAGATTATCATTATTTGATAATCTACGTAAAGCTTTTTAAACCTTTATTGATGAAATAAAGGTTATGGTTTGTTTTAAAATGAATGCAGTCTTTGAAAAACGTCTCATATAGAGGTCAAAACCTCGCAACGAAATCAATTAATTTGGAACGTTTTTAATCAATAAGAACGGGACATTTCAGTTGGTATCCGAGCGTTGGTCTTAGAGAACCAGAATTTTGCATTAGTGTGTCTTATCTAGTTTGTTAGGATGCATTAGTGAGTCTGGACTTCGACCGTGTTTACTTTAAAAATGATTGCTTAACAAATTTTGTTGGAAACTATATATTTTTAACATGTGAATATTATGTGATATATTAATCTCTTAACGCGTTTGATATTATGTGATAGATGTCTACCTCTAGAACAAGTCCCATTGACTCACCTAATAATAATGAAGAGTCAAATGTAAATTGGAATGATTCGTGGACTGATTCACAAGTTCCCGAAGAGGAACCGAAAGAAGAGTCGGAACCGGAAGAAGAGTCGGAACCGGAAGAAGAATCGGAACCGGATGAAGAAATAGAACCGGTGGGGGAAATAATAAAACGGTTAAGTAAAAGAAAATCCTCAACCAACCGACCAAGGTTAATTATGGTCAATGGTGTTTCCGCCAAGGAAGCAAAATATTGGGAGGATTACCAATTCTCCGATGAATCGGATTCCGACGAGAATTCCGATGATGTTATAGAAATTACCCCAACTGAATTTAAAAAGGCAAAAGAAAATAATAAGGGAAAGGGCATAAAAATAGAGAAATCTAATTCCAACCCCGATGAACTTTATATGTATCGTCAACCCCCGAAGTCCTTAAGTTGTAACAATGACCCGGGAACCTCTAAACCACCAGGTTTTTCTAAACCAATGTGGATAACGACGACTCGTATTAGGGGAACATCATATATCCCTAGAAACTTGGCAAAACGAACCAAAACCGAAGAAGAAGAAACAAGCGAGTCGGAATAAGATAGTTGTATTCGTCTGGTGTAATATATGTAATATAGTGTGCTTATGCTTTATGATATATGTAAAAATTACTTGTATTAATAAGTATTTTTTTTTATGAATCTAACTCTTGTCTATTTTACAGTATAAAAACACAAAATGGATAGACAACCCAATATTTTAAGAGACCTACCCGGAGACATGATTGATGAAATCTTGTCTAGAGTCGGTCAGAATTCTTCGGCACAACTATTTAAGGCGAGATCAGTTTGTAAGACATTCGAAGAACGTTTCAAGAATGCCTTGGTTTATAAAAGGCTTTCATTCGAAAGATGGGGGATATCACATTGGGAAATCTATAAGTTACGATGTGTTTACTTTGACGCATATATTGCGGGGAACCCAAATGCTATTTTACGCAATGGGTTAAGAAATTATTTTGACTCAATATATCCGAATATTGGACTTCGTGATTTAGAAAAAGCGGCTAACATGCAACATAAAGAAGCATGTTATGCTTACGGATTAGTAATGTTCGCTTCTCACCAAAGTGAGAACAAGAACATCGGGCTACAACTATTAAACAAAATGTTTCCACAAGTGACGGAGTCGGTAATTGGGGTAAGAAATGAGGTTTTTAGATTATTACGAGACTGTTGGACATTACGTAACCCTCGTCCCTTTGACGACGTTACAACACGCTGTCTTATCAATGGCCATAACGGTTATGTTGCACAAGACCAAGGATGGGAAGTAGTCCTAGTAAAACCAGAATGCATGACTTGTTTCTGGACGTATGAATTACGTGTCTTTATTGCCTTTGCTGAACGACTTGTGTACTAGCTAGAATTATCTTCACAACTATCTTGTATCAAAGTTATTGTGTGCTATATTTCATGCTTTATGTAAAATAAGCGGTATTGTAAGTTTGTAAAATATTGTATAAAAGTTTGAACGCGAAATATTATTATAATCAGTTTTTCATATAGAATTGTAGTAGTTGAATTGTA
The DNA here is from genome assembly GCF_046630445.1 of Rutidosis leptorrhynchoides. Lineage (NCBI taxonomy): Eukaryota > Viridiplantae > Streptophyta > Magnoliopsida > Asterales > Asteraceae > Rutidosis > Rutidosis leptorrhynchoides. Next base: position 322,776,194 of record NC_092342.1, on the reverse strand, counting down.
TATTAGCTACTAAGTATGAACTTAACGGGTAGGTACTACCCGAATTTAAACTTATAAAACGCTAATATGAAGAAAAAGCTTTTATAAATGAGTTCATATTATGCTACGAAATACTATTAACTACTCTTAATATTCTGTATGATTAACTTGTTCCATTTGACTATTTTGAAGGAAATGGCACCGACTACTCGACACACTGTGAATATGAATGAAGAGGAATTCCGTACTTTTCTAGCTTCAAACATAGCCGCAGTACAGGCTGCGCTACATACCAACAATAACCTTGGATCTAGCAGTACAGGAAATCGTGTAGGATGCACCTACAAAGAATTCACTGCCTGCAAACCTTTGGAATTTGATGGAACCGAAGGACCGATCGGATTGAAACGGTGGACCGAGAAGGTCAAATCGGTGTTTGCCATAAGTAAGTGTACTGAAGAGGACAAAGTGAAGTACGCTACGCATACCTTCACAGGTTCTGCGTTAACATGGTGGAATACCTATCTAGAGCAAGTGGGACAAGACGATGCGTACGCACTACCGTGGTCAGCATTCAAGCACTTGATGAACGAGAAGTACCGTCCCAGAACCGAGGTCAATAAGCTCAAGACAGAACTTAGAGGGTTACGAACCCAAGGATTTGATATTACCACGTACGAAAGACGATTCACAGAATTGTGCCTATTGTGTCCGGGAGCATTCGAAGATGAGGAAGAGAAGATCGACGCATTTGTGAAAGGATTACCGGAAAGAATCCAAGAAGATATAAGTTCACACGAGCCCGCCTCTATACAACAGGCATGTAGAATGGCTCACAAACTAGAGAACCAGATTGAAGAAAGAATTAAAGAACAGACTGCTGAAGAGGCCAATGTGAAGCAAGTCAAAAGAAAGTGGGAGGAAAACGGTGATAAGAATCACCAATACAACAACAACAGCAATTACAACAATAATCGCAACAATTATCCCAACAATCGCAACATCAATCGCAACTACAACAAACGGCCCAACAACAACAACAACAACAACAACAACAACAACAACAACAACAACAACAACAGCAACTACAACAATCATCCCAACAACAATAATAACCGCAACAACAACAACAATCAGAAACAGCTATGCCAAAGGTGTGAAAAGTATCACTCGGGGTTCTGCACCAAATTTTGCAACAAGTGTAAAAGAAATGGTCATAGCGCGGCGAAGTGTGAGGTCTACGGACCAGGGGTTAATAGAACGAAAGGAACAAATGGTGTCGGAATGAGTAATGGCAGAGCAAGTAGTGTCGGAGCAAGTTATGCCAATGTAGTTTGTTATAAATGTGGAAAACCGGGCCACATTATTAGAAATTGCCCGAACCAGGAGAACACGAATGGACAAGGCCGCGGAAGAGTTTTCAATATTAATGCGGCAGAGGCACAGGAAGACCCGGAGCTTGTTACGGGTACGTTTCTTATTGACAATAAATCTGCTTACGTTTTATTTGATTCGGGTGCGGATAGAAGCTATATGAGTAGAGATTTTTGTGCTAAATTAAGTTGTCCATTGACGCCTTTGGATAGTAAATTTTTACTCGAATTAGCAAATGGTAAATTAATTTCAGCAGATAATATATGTCGGAATCGAGAAATTAAACTGGTTAGCGAAACATTTAAGATTGATTTGATACCAGTAGAGTTAGGGAGTTTTGATGTGATAATCGGTATGGACTGGTTGAAAGAAGTGAAAGCAGAGATCGTTTGTTACAAAAATGCAATTCGCATTATACGAGAAAAAGGAAAACCCTTAATGGTGTACGGAGAAAAGGGCAACACGAAGCTACATCTTATTAGTAATTTGAAGGCACAAAAACTAATAAGAAAAGGTTGCTATCCTGTTCTAGCACACGTCGAGAAAGTACAAACTGAAGAAAAGAGCATCAATGATGTTCCCATTGCAAAAGAATTTCCCGATGTATTTCTGAAAGAATTACCGGGATTACCCCCACATCGATCCGTTGAATTTCAAATAGATCTTATACCAGGAGCTGCACCAATAGCTCGTGCTCCTTACAGACTCGCACCCAGCGAGATGAAAGAACTGCAAAGCCAATTACAAGAACTTTTAGAGCGTGGTTTCATTCGACCAAGCACATCACCGTGGGGAGCTCCTGATTTGTTTGTCAAGAAGAAAGATGGTACATTCAGGTTGTGTATCGACTACCGAGAGTTGAACAAACTTACCATCAAGAACCGCTACCCACTACCGAGAATCGACGACTTATTTGATCAACTACAAGGCTCGTCTGTTTATTCAAAGATTGACTTACGTTCTGGGTATCATCAAATGCGGGTGAAAGAAGATGATATTCCAAAGACTGCTTTCAGAACACGTTACGGTCATTACGAGTTAATGGTCATGCCATTTGGTTTAACTAATGCACCAGCTGTGTTCATGGACCTTATGAACCGAGTGTGTGGACCATACCTTGACAAGTTTGTCATTGTTTTCATTGATGACATACTTATTTACTCAAAGAATGACCAAGAACACGGTGAACATTTGAGAAAGGTGTTAGAAGTATTGAGGAAGGAAGAATTGTACGCTAAGTTTTCAAAGTGTGCATTTTGGTTGGAAGAAGTTCAATTCCTCGGTCACATAGTGAACAAAGAAGGTATTAAGGTGGATCCGGCAAAGATAGAAACTGTTGAAAAGTGGGAAACCCCGAAAACTCCGAAACACATACGCCAGTTTTTAGGACTAGCTGGTTACTACAGAAGGTTCGTCCAAGACTTTTCCAGAATAGCAAAACCCTTGACTGCATTAACGCATAAAGGGAAGAAATTTGAATGGAATGATGAACAAGAGAAAGCGTTTCAGTTATTGAAGAAAAAGCTAACTACGGCACCTATATTGTCATTGCCTGAAGGGAATGATGATTTTGTGATTTATTGTGACGCATCAAAGCAAGGTCTCGGTTGTGCATTAATGCAACGAACGAAGGTGATTGCTTATGCGTCTAGACAATTGAAGATTCACGAACAAAATTATACGACGCATGATTTGGAATTAGGCGCGGTTGTTTTTGCATTAAAGACTTGGAGGCACTACTTATATGGGGTTAAAAGTATTATATATACCGACCACAAAAGTCTTCAACACATATTTAATCAGAAACAACTGAATATGAGGCAGCGTAGGTGGATTGAATTGTTGAATGATTACGACTTTGAGATTCGTTACCACCCGGGGAAGGCAAATGTGGTAGCCGATGCCTTGAGCAGGAAGGACAGAGAACCCATTCGAGTAAAATCTATGAATATAATGATTCATAATAACCTTACTACTCAAATAAAGGAGGCGCAACAAGGAGTTTTAAAAGAGGGAAATTTAAAGGATGAAATACCCAAAGGATCGGAGAAGCATCTTAATATTCGGGAAGATGGAACCCGGTATAGGGCTGAAAGGATTTGGGTACCAAAATTTAGAGATATGAGAGAAATGGTACTTAGAGAAGCTCATAAAACCAGATACTCAATACATCCTGGAACGGGGAAGATGTACAAGGATCTCAGGAAATATTTTTGGTGGCCGGGTATGAAAGCCGATGTTGCTAAATACGTAGGAGAATGTTTGACGTGTTCTAAGGTCAAAGCTGAGCATCAAAAACCCTCAGGTCTACTTCAACAACCCGAAATCCCAGAATGGAAATGGGAAAACATTACCATGGATTTCATCACTAAATTGCCAAGGACTGCAAGTGGTTTTGATACTATTTGGGTAATAGTTGATCGTCTCACCAAATCAGCACATTTCCTGCCAATAAGAGAAGATGACAAGATGGAGAAGTTAGCACGACTGTATTTGAAGGAAGTCGTCTCCAGACATGGAATACCAATCTCTATTATCTCTGATGGGGATGGCAGATTTATTTCAAGATTCTGGCAGACATTACAGCAAGCATTAGGAACTCGTCTAGACATGAGTACTGCCTATCATCCACAAACTGATGGGCAGAGCGAAAGGACGATACAAACGCTTGAAGACATGCTACGAGCATGTGTTATTGATTTCGGAAACAGTTGGGATCGACATCTACCGTTAGCAGAATTTTCCTACAACAACAGCTACCATTCAAGCATTGAGATGGCGCCGTTTGAAGCACTTTATGGTAGAAAGTGCAGGTCTCCGATTTGTTGGAGTGAAGTGGGGGATAGACAGATTACGGGTCCGGAGATTATACAAGAAACTACCGAGAAGATCATCCAAATTCAACAACGGTTGAAAACCGCCCAAAGTCGACAAAAGAGCTACGCTGACATTAAAAGAAAAGATATAGAATTTGAAATTGGAGAGATGGTCATGCTTAAAGTTGCACCTTGGAAAGGCGTTGTTCGATTTGGTAAACGAGGGAAATTAAATCCAAGGTATATTGGACCATTCAAGATTATTGATCGTGTCGGACCAGTAGCTTACCGACTTGAGTTACCTCAACAACTCGCGGCTGTACATAACACTTTCCACGTCTCGAATTTGAAGAAATGTTTTGCTAAAGAAGATCTCACTATTCCGTTAGATGAAATCCAAATCAACGAAAAACTTCAATTCATCGAAGAACCCGTCGAAATAATGGATCGTGAGGTTAAAAGACTTAAGCAAAACAAGATACCAATTGTTAAGGTTCGATGGAATGCTCGTAGAGGACCCAAGTTCACCTGGGAGCGTGAAGATCAGATGAAGAAGAAATACCCGCATCTATTTCCAGAAGATTCGTCAACACCTTCAACAGCTTAAAATTTCGGGACGAAATTTATTTAACGGGTAGGTACTGTAGTGACCCGAACTTTTCCATGTTTATATATATTAATTGAGATTGATATTTACATGATTAAATGTTTCAAACATGTTAAGCAATCAAACTTGTTAAGACTTGATTAATTGAAATATGTTTCATATAGACAATTGACCACCCAAGTTGACCGGTGATTCACGAACGTTAAAACTTGTAAAAACTATACGATGACATATATATGGTTATATATATAGTTAACATATTTTTATTATAAGTATGTATCTCATTAGGTATTTTAACAATGAGTTATATACATAAAAATGAGACTATTAATTTAAGAAACTCGAAAACGATATATATAATGATTATCGTTATAACAACGTCTTACTAGGTACATATGAATCATATTAAGATATTGATACACTTGGTTAATTATGTTAAATGATAAGTAAATATATTATTAAGTGTATTAACAATGAAATACATATGTAAAAATAAGACTACTAACTTAATGATTTCGAAACGAGACATATATGTAACGATTATCGTTGTAACGACATTTAACTGTATATACATCATACTGAGATATATTATATATCATAATATCATGATAATATAACAATTTAACATCTCATTTGTTATAATAAACAATGGGTTAACAACATTCAACAAGATCATTAACCTAAAGGTTTCAAAACAACATTTACATGTAACGACTAACGATGACTTAACGACCCAGTTAAAATGTATATACATGTAGTGTTTTAATATGTATTCATACACTTTTGAAAGACTTCAAGACACTTATCAAAATACTTCTACTTAACAAAAATGCTTACAATTACATCCTCGTTCAGTTTCATCAACAATTCTACTCGTATGCACCCGTATTCATACTCGTACAATACACAGCTTTTAGATGTATGTACTATTGGTATATACACTCCAATGATCAGCTCTTAGCAGCCCATGTGAGTCACCTAACACATGTGGGAACCATCATTTGGCAACTAGCATGAAATATCTCATAAAATTACAAAAATATGAGTAATCATTCATGACTTATTTACATGAAAACAAAATTACATATCCTTTATATCTAATCCATACACCAACGACCAAAAACACCTACAAACACTTTCATTCTTCAATTTTCTTCATCTAATTTATCTCTCTCAAGTTCTATCTTCAAGTTCTAAGTGTTCTTCATATATTTTACAAGTTCTAGTTACATAAAATCAAGAATACTTTCAAGTTTGCTAGCTCACTTCCAATCTTGTAAGGTGATCATCCAACCTCAAGAAATCTTTGTTTCTTACTGTAGGTTATCATTCTAATACAAGGTAATAATCATATTCAAACTTTGGTTCAATTTCTATAACTATAACAATCTTATTTCAAGTGATGATCTTACTTGAACTTGTTTTCGTGTCATGATTCTGCTTCAAGAACTTCGAGCCATCCAAGGATCCGTTGAAGCTAGATCCATTTTTTTCTTTTCCAGTAGGTTTATCCAAGGAACTTAAGGTAGTAATGATGTTCATAACATCATTCGATTCATACATATAAAGCTATCTTATTCGAAGGTTTAAACTTGTAATCACTAGAACATAGTTTAGTTAATTCTAAACTTATTCGCAAACAAAAGTTAATCCTTCTAACTTGACTTTTAAAATCAACTAAACACATGTTCAATATCTATATGATATGCTAACTTAATGATTTAAAACCTGGATACACGAAAAACACCGTAAAACCAGATTTACGCCGTCGTAGTAACACCGCGGGCTGTTTTGGGTTAGTTAATTAAAAACTATGATAAACTTTGATTTAAAAGTTGTTATTCTGAGAAAATGATTTTTATTATGAACATGAAACTATATCCAAAAATTATGGTTAAACTCAAAGTGGAAGTATGTTTTCTAAAATGGTCATCTAGACGTCGTTCTTTCGACTGAAATGACTACCTTTACAAAAACGACTTGTAACTTATTTTTCTGACTATAAACCTATACTTTTTCTATTTAGATTCATAAAATAGAGTTCAATATGAAACCATAGCAATTTGATTCACTCAAAACGGATTTAAAATGAAGAAGTTATGGGTAAAACAAGATTGAATAATTTTTCTCATTTTAGCTACGTGAAAATTGGTAACAAATCTATTCCAACCATAACTTAATCAACTTGTATTGTATATTATGTAATCTTGAGATACCATAGACACGTATACAATGTTTTGACCTATCATGTCGACACATCTATATATATTTCGGAACAACCATAGACACTCTATATGTGAATGTTGGAGTTAGCTATACAGGGTTGAGGTTGATTCCAAAATATATATAGTTTGAGTTGTGATCAATACTGAGATACGTATACACTGGGTCGTGGATTGATTCAAGATAATATTTATCGATTTATTTCTGTACATCTAACTGTGGACAACTAGTTGTAGGTTACTAACGAGGACAGCTGACTTAAGAAACTTAAAACATCAAAATATATTAAAAGTGTTGTAAATATATTTTGAACATACTTTGATATATATGTATATATTGTTATAGGTTCGTGAATCAACCAGTGGCCAAGTCTTACTTCCCGACGAAGTAAAAATCTGTGAAAGTGAGTTATAGTCCCACTTTTAAAATCTAATATTTTTGGGATGAGAATACATGCAGGTTTTATAAATGATTTACAAAATAGATACAAGTACATGAAACTACATTCTATGGTTGAATCATCGAAATCGAATATGCCCCTTTTTATTAAGTCTGGTAATCTAAGAATTAGGGAACAGACACCCTAATTGACGCGAATTCTAAAGATAGATCTATTGGGCCTAACAAACCCCATCCAAAGTACCGGACGCTTTAGTACTTTGAAATTAATATCATATCCGAAGGGTGTCCCGGAATGATGGGGATATTCTTATATATGCATCTTGTTAATGTTGGTTACCAGGTGTTCACCATATGAATGATTTTTATCTCTATGTATGGGATGTGTATTGAAATATGAAATCTTGTGGTCTATTATTATGATTTGATATATATAGGTTAAACCTATAACTCACCAACATTTTTGTTGACGTTTTAAGCATGTTTATTCTCAGGTGATTATTAAGAGCTTCCGCTGTCGCATACTTAAATAAGGACGAGATTTAGAGTCCATGCTTGTATGATATTGTGTAAAAACTGCATTCAAGAAACTTATTTTGTTGTAACATATTTGTATTGTAAACCATTATGTAATGGTCGTGTGTAAACAGGATATTTTAGATTATCATTATTTGATAATCTACGTAAAGCTTTTTAAACCTTTATTGATGAAATAAAGGTTATGGTTTGTTTTAAAATGAATGCAGTCTTTGAAAAACGTCTCATATAGAGGTCAAAACCTCGCAATGAAATCAATTAATATGGAACGTTTTTAATCAATAAGAACGGGACATTTCACAACAGACCCCGCCTAGTAATCTTATTAGGGACACGGCCCAAGTATAAACAAAAGAATTTCGATACTTGGCATCTTAGTGGAATGATTAAAAATATATATATATATATATATATATATATATATATATATATATATATATATATATGCACGCTACCATTCCTTGGATACTCAATAAACAATTCCATTGCATTACAATATGTCGGCCAAATAGAATGTAAAAGAAGAATATACGTGGCTGTTTTAGTAAAATAGGAACTCGACAAAAATAATATAATAACTCCACTATCTCGGTTTCTATTTCTTTTAATGACCAAGTAGGGTTAAGATGATTGAAGTGGAATTAACTTTTGGTCATAAAGAAAAGAATAAAACCCACTAATAGCTCAAATTATGTACACTTTTATTATTACAAGATTTCAAAGTTTGTTTTGTTGGTGGTGTTTTGATAACACAGAAGAAAGTAATCGGTTGGTTTATTTGATGTTTCACGAAGAAGAAAAAAATAAGGTGGTGGTTTTTTTTTTGGCAGGTTATTCAATCGAAATAGGAAGAAGAAATGGAAATATTGAAACATAAGGTTATGATGATAGTGGTGTCGATGGGTGTCTTGTCTAGTTGCTTGACAATAACAGAATGGAATCGGAAAACTAGTTGGTGTGGTGATCTTGAGTAGCAATCTTTATGGTTCTCGGTTTTTATCAAGTCCACAAGTAAGTAGTAGCTTACATGTTTTATAGTTTGGTTTTTGGGGTGTCTGTGCCAAATGAAAATATAACAACAAGTTGGTGACAGTTAACGAATGGTAATAGTTTGAGTAATTTAACTGTGATCAGGATGATGATATATTTAGATGGTGTATATCTGATAGCATGATTTAATTGATTGCTTTACAGCAATGAAGTTTGACCGGAAGATCAATCAGGACGTACGAAAAGAATAAAATATGGAAAGCAGATTGGGACGGGCAACAGATTTTGGTTGTTTCTGTGAAATTTAAATCAATTGATAATAATCTTAGAGACAGGAAACAAGAATCATCTACAGCTCGAAAGTGATCTGAAACTGAATTATGTATTTTCTTATATTTAATTAGGTATATACCGTATTTATATGTATATATAATATTTGTATTGGTATTTATATATAAGATTTTGTATTTTGTATATGTGTGTATTTATATATATTTATATCTGTATTTGTATAATTATATATCAAATTTATATATTTGTATTTTAAGTATATAATAAATCATAATAACATTAATTATACAAATTTTTTTAATATTTAATACTAATGAAACAAATAAGAATAGTATCAATAATAATGATAATAATACTATTATTAATGATATTAATAAAATGAGTTATAATAATATTAATATTATTAATGATAATAATAATATTAATAATAATAATAATAATATAACAACTTATACATATCAAATTTATATATATATATATATATATATATATATATATATATATATATATATATATATATATATATATATATATTTAAAATTAATAACATTAATAATACAAATATTATTATCAATATTAACTTTAGTAGTAATAATAATAATATTGATATATCTTTTATATTTTAATTTGTAATTTCAAATAATTTATTGACCTTACATTTCATTACTTATGTAATACTTATATTATATAATTACAAATTATTATATGTACTTACACATTTTTTTTTTATATACACATTCATTTACAAACAATTGTTCGTGAAGCGTCGGGAATAGTCAAAGGTTAACTGAATATATAAACATCATTCCAATATTTTCTAGACTCAACATTACATACTTTGCTTATCCTGTCGAAGCTATATAAAGATTAAGTTTAAATGTAGTCGGAAATTTCCGGGTCATCACATCTCGTAGCATAATATGAACTCATTTATAAAAGCTTTTTCTTCATATTAGCGTTTTATAAGTTTAAATTCGGGTAGTACCTACCCGTTAAGTTCATACTTAGTAGCTAATATACAATTCAACTACTACAATTCTATATGAAAAACTAATTATAATAATATTTCGCTTTCAAACTTTTACACAATATTTTACAAACTTACAATACCGCTTATTTTACATATAACATGAAATATAGCACACAATAACTTTGATACAAGATAGTTGTGAAGATAATTCTAGCTAGTACACAAGTTGTTCAGCAAATGCAATAAAGACACGTAATTCATACGTCCAGAAACAAGTCATGCATTCTGGTTTTACTAGGACTACTTCCCATCCTTGGTCTTGTGGAACATAACCGTTATGGCCGTTGATAAGACAGCGTGTTGTAACGTCGTCAAAGGGACGAGGGTTACGTAATGTCCAACAGTCCCGTAACAATCTAAAAACCTCATTTCTTACCCCAATTACCGACTCCGTCACTTGTGGGAACGTTTTGTTTAATAGTTGTAGCCCGATGTTCTTGTTCTCACTTTGGTGAGAAGCGAACATTACTAACCCGTAAGCATAACATGCTTCTTTATGTTGCATGTTAGCCGCTTTTTCTAAATTACGAAGTCCTATATTCGGATATATTGAGTCAAAATAATTTCTTAACCCGTTGCGTAAAATAGCATTTGGGTTCCCCGCAATATATGCGTCAAAGTAAACACATCGTAACTTATGGATTTCCCAATGTGATATCCCCCATCTTTCGAACGAAAGCCTTTTATAAACTAAGGCATTCTTGGAATATTCTTCGAATGTCTTACAAACTGATCTCGCCTTAAATAGTTGTGCCGAGGAATTCTGACCGACTCTAGACAAGATTTCATCAATCATGTCTCCGGGTAGGTCTCTTAAAATATTGGGTTGTCTATCCATTTTGTATTTTTATACTGTAAAATAGACAAGAGTTAGATTCATAAAAAAAAAATACTTATTAATACAAGAAATTTTTATATATATCATAAAGCATAAGCACACTATGTTACATATATTACACCACACGAATACAACTATCTTATTCCGACTCGCTCATTTCTAATTCTTCAGTTTTGGTTCGTTTTGCCAAGTTTCTAGGGATATATGATGTTCCCCTAATACGAGCCGTCGTTTTCCACATAGGTTTAGAAAAACCTGGTGGTTTAGAGGTTCCCGGGTTATTGTCACAACTTAAGAAATACGGGGGTTGACGATACATATAAAGTTCATTGGGTTTGGAATCAAATTTCTCTATTTTTATGCCCTTTCCCTTATTGTTCTCTTTTGCCTTATTAAATTGTGTTGGGGTAATTTCTATAACATCATCGGAATCCTTGTCGGGATCCGATTCATCGGAGAATTGGTAATCCTCCCTATACTTTGCTTCCTTGGCGGAAACACCATTGACCATAATTAACTTTGATCGGTTGGTTGAGGATTTTCTTCTACTTAACCGTTTTATTATTTCCCCCACTGGTTCTATTTCTTTTTCCGGTTCCGACTCTTCTTCCGGTTCCGACTCTTCTTCCGATTCCTCTTCGGGAACTTGTGAATCAGTCCACGAATCATTCCAATTTACATTTGACTCTTCATTATTATTAGGTGAGTCAATGGGACTTGTTCTAGAGGTAGACATCTATCACATAATATCAAACACGTTAAGAGATTAATATATCACATAATATTCACATGTTAAAAATATATAGTTTCCAACAAAATTTGTTAAGCAATCATTTTTCAAGTAAACACGGTCGAAGTCTAGACTCACTAATGCATCCTAACAAACTCGATAAGACACACTAATGCAAAATTCTAGTTCTCTAAGACCAACGCTCGGATACCAACTGAAATGTCCCGTTCATATTGATTATAAACGTTCTATATTAATTGATTTCGTTGCGAGGTTTTGACCTCTATATGAGACGTTTTTCAAAGACTGCATTCATTTTTAAAGCAACCATAACCTTTATTTTATCAATAAAGGTTTTAAAAACATTACGTAGATTATCAAATAAGGATAATCTAAAATATACTGTTTACACGCGACCATTACATAATGGTTTACAATAGAAATATATTACATCGACATATGTTTCTTGAATGCAGTTTTTACACAATATCATACAAACATGGACTCTAAATCTTGTCCTTATTTTAGTATGCAACAGCGGAAGCTCTTAATAATCACCTGAGAATAAACATGCTTTAAACATCAACAAAAATGTTGGTGAGTTATAGGTTTAACCTATATATATCAAATTGTAACAATAGACCACAAGATTTCATATTTCAATACACATCCCATACATAGAGATAAAAATCATTCATATGGTGAACACCTGGTAACCGACATTAACAAGATGCATATATAAGAATATCCCCATCATTCTGGGACACCCTTCGGATATGATATAAATTTCAAAGTACTAAAGCATCTGGTACTTTGGATGGGGTTTGTTAGGCCCAATAGATCTATCTTTAGGATTCGCGTCAATTAGGGTGTCTGTTCCCTAATTCTTAGATTACCAGACTTAATAAAAAGGGGCATATTCGATTTCGATAATTCAACCATAGAATGTAGTTTCACGTACTTGTGTCTATTTTGTAAATCATTTATAAAACATGCATGTATTCTCATCCCAAAAATATTAGATTTTAAAAGTGGGACTATAACTCACTTTCACAGATTTTTACTTCGTCAGGAAGTAAGACTTGGCCACTGGTTAATTCACGAACCTATAACAAATATGTACATATATATCAAAGTATGTTCAAAATATATTTACAACACTTTTAATACATTTTGATGTTTTAAGTTTATTAAGTCAGCTGTCCTCGTTAGTAACCTATAACTAGTTGTCCAACGTTAGATGTACAGAAAAAAAAATTGATATATATTATCTTGAATCAATCCACGACCCAGTGTATACACGTCTCAGGCTAGATCACAACTCAAAGGATATATATTTTTGGAATCAACCTCAACCCTGTATAGCTAACTCCCACATTACTGCATATAGAGTGTCTATGGTTGTTCCAAATAATATATACACATGGGTCGATATGATATGTCAAAACATTTGCATACGTGTCTATGGTATCCTAAGATTACATAATATATTAAAATACATGTAAAATGCAATATAAGTTAGCTAGGATATGATTAATATAGATTTGTTACCAATTTTCACGTTGCTACAACAAGAAAAATTATCCAATCTTGTTTTACCCATAACTTCTTCGTTTTAAATCCATTTTGAGTGAATCAAATTGCTATGGTTTCATATTGAACTATATTTTATGAATCTAAACATAAAAGGTATAGGTTTATAGTCGGAAATTTAAGTTACATGTCAATTACTAAAGAGGTAGTCATTTCCGTCGAAAAAAACGACATCTTGATGACCATTTTGGAAAACATACTTTCACTTTGAGTTTAACCATGATTTTTGGATATAGTTTCATGTTCATAAGAAAAATCATTTTCCCATAAGAACAACTTTTAAATCAAAGTTTATCATAGTTTTTAATTAACTAACCCAAAACAGCCCGCGGTGTTAGTACGACGGCGTATGTCCGATTTTACGGTGTTCTTCGTGTTTTCAGGTTTTAAATCATTAAGTTAGCATATCATATAGATATAGAACATGTGTTTAGTTGATTTTAAAAGTCAAGTTAGAAGGATTAACTTTTGTTTGCGAACAAGTTTAGAATTAACTAAACTATGTTCTAGTGATTACAAGTTTAAACCTTCGAATAAGATAGCTTTATATGTAGGAATCAAATGATGTTATGGACATTATTACTACCTCAAGTTTTCTGGATAAAGCTACTGAAAATGAAAAAAATGGATCTAGCTCCAAAGGATCCTTGGATGGCTTGAAAGTTCTTGAAGTAGAATCATGACACGAAAACAAGTTCAAGTAAGATTTTCACTCGAAATAAGATTGTTATAGTTATAGAAATTGAATCAAAGTTTTAATATGAGTATTACCTTATATTAGAAAGATATCTTACTGTAAATAAGAAAGATTTCTTGAGGTTGGATGATCACTCTACAAGATTGGAAGTAAGCTAGCAAACTTGGAAGTATTCTTGATTTTATGAAGCTAGAACTTGTATAATTTATGAAGAACACTTAGAACTTGAAGATAGAACTTGAGAGAGATCAATTAGATGAAGAAAATTGAAGAATGAAAGTGTTTGTAGGTGTTTTTGGTCGTTGGTGTATGGATTAGATATAAAGGATATGTAATTTTGTTTTCATGTAAATAAGTCATGAATGATTACTCATATTTTTGTAATTTTATGAGATATTTCATGCTAGTTGCCAAATGATGGTTCCCACATGTGTTAGGTGACTCACATGGGCTGCTAAGAGCTAATCATTGGAGTGTATATACCAATAGTATATACATCTAAAAGCTATGTATTGTACGAGTACGAATACGGGTGCATACGAGTAGAATTGTTGATGAAACTGAACGAGGATGTAATTGTAAGCATTTTTGTTAAGTAGAAGTATTTTGATAAGTGTCTTGAAGTCTTTCAAAAGTGTATGAATACATATTAAAACACTACATGTATATACATTTTAACTGAGTCGTTAAGTCATCGTTAGTCGTTACATGTAAATGTTGTTTTGAAACCTTTAGGTTAACGATCTTGTTAAATGTTGTTAACCCAATGTTTATAATATCAAGTGAGATTTTAAATTATTATATTATCATGATATTATGATGTGCGAATATCTCTTAATATGATATATATACATTAAATGTCATTACAACGATAATCGTTACATATATGTCTCGTTTCAAAATCATTAAGTTAGTAGTCTTGTTTTTACATATGTAGTTCATTGTTAATATGCTTAATGATATGATTACATATCATAATATCATGTTAACTATATATATGTCATCATATAGTTTTTACAAGTTTTAACGTTCGTGAATCACCGGTCAACTTGGGTGGTCAATTGTCTATATGAAATCTATTTCAATTAATCAAGTCTTAACAAGTTTGATTGCTTAACATGTTGGAAACACTTAATCATATAAATAAAAATTTCATTTAATATATATATATATAAACATGGAAAAGTTCGGGTCATTACAACTTAGTCGGACATAGCCGGGTATAGCATAGTTTAAAGTTGGTACTTGTTTCTAGTGTGTAAAATAGTTATAAAAGTTGTGCATGTATTCTCAGCCTAAAAATGTAAAGAGTAAAAGGGAATCAAATAAACTCACGAAAAATCAGTTTTAGTATTTGTATTCATTTCATAAAAATAGTTATAAAAGTAGCGCATGTATTCTCAGCCTAAAAATGTAAAGAGTAAAAGGGAATCAAATAAACTCACGATACGATACGATAGTTTGTAGTAAATATGCATAGGATGACACTGAACAAGTACAAAGTTGTCCTCGGATTCACGAACCTATATCAATTATTTATATATTAACACGTATATTGAACATATAATGTTAATCAAACTAGTTTGTATATAATATATTACTTATAGTAATATATTTGTTATTTCATTTATATATGTTTATATATATATATATATATATATATATATATATATATATATATATATATATATATATATATATATATATATATATATATATATATATATATATGTATGTTATTTTTATATGTTATTTGAAAATAGTACATTAAATATATTTATTATAATTAATTAAGCCGTGTTCATTATATCAATATAGTTTTGTTGTAGGTTTTGAATATATTTTTATACAACGAGTATTTATTTAGTAAAATAATATTAATAAGTATAAATATAAAGTTGTATCTTTTTACGATAATAATAATAATAACCTAAATGAAATTATAATTTTAATAACAATGTTAATTTTTAATAAAATGATAGTTTTATTAGAAATGATAATTTTGATAACTCTAATTAAAGTGACACTTTTTAATTATAGGTATGTTTTAAATATTAATGTTTATAATAACTTTAACATTAGTAATAGTAATAATATCGATAATAATATATAAAAAGGTATATTTGATTACGACAATACTTTTAATATTACTAATTATAATGAAAGTAATACTACTAATACTTATGATAATAATAATAATAATAATAATAATAATAATAATAATAATAATAATAATAATAATAATAATAATAATAATAATAATAATAATAATAATAATAGTAAGAAAACTACCTTAGGAGCCCTTTCTAAAAAAAATGCCCAAGACGGGACTCGAACCCGAGACCTCTCGCAAACACGAACAACCCCTTAACCATCTAACCAATTCTGACTTTCTGAAATTATATCCTATTTAATTTATTTATCCCTCTTCTGTTTCATGTTCTTCTTCTTCTTCAAAAACAGGATCGACCGACTTTAACAACCATCACAACTAATTCGATTTTGGTTTTAGACTTTTAAATTGAAACAGAAACGATTTAGTTGGGTTATAAAAAAAAAAAAAAAAAAAAAAAAGAAACAGCATAGCTGCTGCTGTTCGACGGTTTTTAAAAAAAAAAAATTTGATTTCGCTTTTGGAGAACGTTTTAGCCCAAAATTATAACACGAAAAAGGTTTTAAATCACTCCTATAAACTCTTTGAATCTTCAATTTCAACTGAAACATAAAAACAAACTCGAATTTTACGATGAACACTTAGTTGACTTTTTGAATTTTAAAGTTTGACTCAAGAATTCGAACTCGATAGATAAAATTGAGACTCGAGATTTTTCAGATAGTTTAAGTGATAGATTACTAACCAAACTGCATTTCTAGATTTTTAAATTGAAAATGAAATCGATCAATTGCTAAAAAGCTATGGTGACAGAGTACAGACGAGTAAACAAAAAAAATATAAATAATATATCTTGTTAAATTTGATAATTGCTGAAAGGAAGTTGAATGAATTTGTTTAACAACTGAACTGATTGATTTATAATGGATTTAGTCAACAAGAGCAGGAAAAATAAAAGCTCGATCATAATCTAGTTAAAAATTTAAAAGCAGATACAATCAAATTAAAATAATTAAAAGCAGATTTGATTTATAAAATATATGACTGATTAGTACAATATTTTTAGCTTTTTATTTTTAACTGATTTCATTATTAAATATATTAATAACTAATAATACTAATTAATAATTATTATATTAATAATAATATTAAGAATAATAATACTAATTAATAATAACAATGATAACTTTAATAAATGATGAGTTTAATTATAATTAATAATAATGATAATAATCATTATAAAATGTATATAATACTATTAATAATAATAATAATATTATTATTATTTAATAATTAGTTGTATTAATAATAATGATATTTATATTAATCTTATCACTTTTAGTAAATGTGATAATAATACTAATAATATTAATGATAATAATAGTTATTAATAATAACAATATTAATAATATTGAGAGTAATAATACTTGTAAATGATGATAAATAATAATAATAATATATAACAAATTAATATTAATACATAATTATTTACGAATAATTGTTCGTGAATCGTCGGAGTTTGTTTGAAATTAAGTTTAAATTTAGTCGAAAATTTCCGGGTTGTTATATATACCAAACCCACATTATATCAACCAACCATGTCTGGCCACCGGAAATCCGACCGAATTCCGGACACCACACCACCAACTGACGGTGGGACAGCCACAACAGCAAGAAAGAAGCATAAAGATGCTATTTTCTGAATAAAAGACCTAAACGACAAGGAAAATAACGAAAGACAAAAACCGACAACGATTTTGGCAAAAACACGTGGGAGAAAGTGCACTTACGCCTTAGATCTGACGAATGGAAGGGGAAAAATCGGCGCCCAAGGTCAAAAACGACCATTAACACCTCCTAAATCTCATATCTCACAAGGAGATCGTCATAGGAATCATCAGATGTTGGCCGGAGGTTGACGGAGCCATGTAGGACACACCCAACCGGAATATGCAACAAAAAAGGCGACGAATATGAGATGTTACCAAACGGAACCCTTAAACACATAATGTACGAGGCATTCGTCGCCTATGTCGTCGGAAAACACCAAAGGAAAGAGGGTGCCGCCTCAACCCGCTGGAAAAGATCGGTAACTAACAGATCATAGAGAAAGGGGGAAATAAAGAAGGAAAGAGGGACCGTTGGACCTCCGGCGAGATGCTGGAGGTCCGAAGTAGCGGTGCTGGAAGAAGCGTAGGTTATCGGTGAAATTTGAGAGGAAAACTCGTTAGAGAGCAAAAGTAAGTACTGGTGCGTGTGTTGATCCTTCTCGATTTAATTACCTTTAATATAATATTCTATTTACACAATTGAAGATAGTTAAAGTAGGAATATGATAGTGCATTTAATATTGTATATATTTTGCTTATTATAGGCTACCTAAGTTAATCATGTATTTGTGCTACTTATTGATGTATTCCTAATTGTTTTTTTTTTTTTTTTTTTTTCGTGAGTTATAAGAAGTTGTTGCAAGCATT